>NC_091661.1:26845000-27156250 GCF_042453785.1 Malus domestica
GGTTACTACCAATTGAATATTTTAAGTGACGTTGATCATAAGATGGTTTTCTGGACTTGTTATAGTCTTTATGAAGTTTGGTGATGCTATATGGATACTCATGCTGTTTTATGAGTTGATGGATGAAGTATTCCAATAATGCCTTGATAAATTGATATCATTTTCATTGAAGATATTCTGGCATATTCTGAGCCAGAGTAGAGCATGTAAACGTATTAAGTCGATGAAGCAAAGATTGAGAGAACGTTGGTTGTATGCTAAGTTTAGCAAAGGCTAAAGTTAAATGAATCAAGTGGCATTCTGAGAATTGTTATGTCTACTTAAGGTATTCAAGTGAATCCTTAAAGGATAGCAGAAATTGAGAAATTGGAACAACCACGAGCTGTAATTGAGATTCGGAATTTCTTAGCTTACCAGGCTATCTTGGATGGTTGTGAAAGATTTTTCAGTCATTGCTTTGTCATTGACGAGACTGTTGAGAAAAGAGGTTATGTATGAGTGGGAAGGAAATTGTGAGCAAAGGATTCAACAACTGAAGTATTTCCTCACTCATGCACGTATTTTGGTATTCCCAAAGAATAGTGGTAAACATAAATTTTTAGTGATGTTTCTTGAATGGTATTGGAGGCATGTTGATGCAAATGTTAGGGTGATTGCATACGTTTCACGATAAAAGGAACCTCATGAGATGAATTACCCTACGGGTGACTTGGAAGTCATGATTACCATTCTTGCTGTGAAGTTATGAAGACATTATATTTTAGTGGGAATGCAAGATTTTTTTTTACGAATCCAAAAAGTCTTCAATATCCATTACTTGGAAGGATTTTGATAGGAGGCAGCGAATGTGAATTGTATTGCTTAATAAACATGATTGTACGATCAGGGTGATCGTAAAGTTTGTTCTAGCTCAAGCACTTGGTGAGAAGACTACAGTAAGATTAATGTCTGGCACGTTTGCCAAGAGTATCATCTTGTGGATTGAAAACCAATGGAAGAAAAATTAAAAATGGAAGATCGAGAAGAAGTTATACTTGTTAAATTTCAAGTTAAGTCTATTTGGTAAGGTCGTACTCGAGACTCAAATGCTTGACGAAGGAATTCAAGAATTAACCGAGGCAGAATTGGATGGTATGTTTATGCAAGAGAATGGGACGTATGTGCCAAATTATGTGGAATTAAAGAAAGCAATTTTGACGATGTACACTGTTAAGTTTTTGGGTATGTTGGTTACTTCTAAGTTTTGGATAGCGTATAAGAAGCTTGGTTACCAAGTTACCTTATAGTACACCTTTGTGTTGGACAGAAGTTGTCAAAAGAGTTCTTACGGGCCCTGAGACTATGGATGAGTCTCCTCAAAATATTCAGGTGAGTAAGTTAACCTGAAAGTAGCCAGGAATGACAAAAGAGATTAACAGATGGATATGCCACTAATCGAGTGTATAACGTAGATGATTTTATATTTTTGGAAACTTCATCATGAAAAGAAATAGTAAGATTTGGAAAGTAGACAAGATAAGATTTAAACACATCAGACCGTTTTGATCATTAAAAGAATCGATGAAGTTGCATACAAGTTTGTGATGCCTTCAGAATTGGCTAAGACACATAATGTATTTTGTGTTCGATGCGTTGTCACTAGGTGGTAGATTTGTCACATGGGATTATGGTGTAACTATTGAGAATTAAATTGGATTCGACTTGATAAGGAACCAAGGACGACTTTGGATTGGAAAAAGAAGGTCCTGAGAATTAAGACAGAGTAAGTAGTAAAAGCTTTGTGAAGGAAATCATTCAGTGGAAGAAAATTACGTGGGAGAAAAAGAATCGGATGAAAGAAACTTACCGAGGTTGGTATAAGTGTTGATGAATTGGTTGGTTGCTGGAATTTCGGGGACGAAATTCTATAAGGAGGGAAGATTGTCACAGCCCGTTCCAAATTATTATATTCGTGGCTGTGAATGGACGAAATTGCCCTTAAGAAATACTAAATTTGTGAAGCTCAGGTTGCTAATTATCTAGGTTCCTAAGTTTGAAAATAAAATGGAATTTAATAAGGATGGAACTTAGATTTTTAGGTTAAAATGTTAAAGTTTGGTGTTTGGAGATTGGAATAAGGACCACGTGGGATCCCCACATCCCTCAAAACCCTCCTCATTTCCCGTTCACTGTCTTTCTCTCTCTTCCTTCACGATTTCTCACTCTCTCTGTCTCTCTCCTTCGAACTCACACGGACCACCACCAAAACCACCCTAAATCTATACCAACGTCAAGTTTGAGACCACCATTGGAATCCTGAGGACTTCACGATCACGTTGGTATCCATTTCAGGTAAGTTTTACTTCGGAAAACCTAGATTCTAAACTCCCCGTGAAAGTGCACTGTTCATGATCTTCGAATTGACTTTGTTTTAGGACAATCCAAGCTCATAGCAAGCTTGGTGAGGTCCCAAGGAAGCTCGGAGTGCTTCGTTGGAAGTTTTTGGACATAAGAACACGGAGATCGACAAGTTCAAAGTTTGGCCGGAGCTTTCGAGGCGTTTTCCGGCGAATCCCCGGCGAGTTAGGAGTCAAGGTAGGTATCAATCTCTTCGTCTCGTCAAGTACTACAACTTTCCTTTTTGTTTCACTCAATTTCGTTGAGTATTGAAGAAGTTATACTCATTTGAAAAATACCCAGTTTCCGGCGACCTCCGAGGCTTTCGAGGCAGTTTCCGGCCAAACCACGGCGAACTAGGTGTTGTGCAAGGTACCATTCTCTTTGTCTCTTCAAGGGCTACAACTTTCGTTTTTGAATCACTTGATTTCGTTGAGAAATGACAAAGTTATAGCAATTTGAAAAACTGCCCGGAAAACGGCCGCCGGAAAAACCAGTCCGGCGACCCAAGGAAGAAGAAGGTGCTACAGTAAAAATAAAAAATAAAAATAAAATTATTTTAAAAATATGTCGACGTCCGTGACGTCGAGTAGATCACTGTGGTATATTCATATACCTAAATTGAACACCGTATGAGAAAGTTATTGAAGATTGTTGGTTAGGTGTTCAAATAACGTTTTATAGTTTTCACATTTAGGTGAAAATGTGAATTGATGATCCGACCGTTGGATCATCACCAAACTTTGATACGTTGTAATACGTAATATTTGAGGATTATTGGAACTTACAGATTGGGAATCCGATTTGCGGATCTTCCGGAATTGGAATTGTAAGTCCATAATATAAAATGTTAACCGTCACTTAGTTTTGGAAATTGACGGAGATCCGACCGTTGGATGGTAATGAAATTTTAGGATGTTATCCTAGAGATATATTGTGGACCTCTGGAAGTTATGGATTTAAAATCTGAGTGGTGGATCTTCCGGATTGAACTACGTAGTGACGTATTTTATATAAGTTATATATTCTATCGATATGAATTCTGAGGTTGGAATTGATTATTGTTTTAGGCGCCGATCGTCATGACGCCTTGGCGTATTGTGCTAGGGAGTTGTAGGGCGAACTCCAGGTGAGTGGGCAGTTTTGTTTTCCGTATATATATATATACTTAACGTTTTCCCAGAAATTGAAAATGCATGAAATTATGTTTAAAATGAAATGCATATGAGTTATGTGGAAAAACGGGAAGTGAAATACCATGCATAGAATTGATATGAAAAGTATATAGAAATGTGAGTTGAAATGCCATGCATGAATTAATATATGATGCATATGTATGAATTGGTGCGGTGGACGCACAGGTAAGAATTAATATATGATGCATATGTATGAATTGGTGCGGTGGACGCACAGGTAAGAATTGATTTATGATGCATATGTATGAAATGGTGCGGTGGACGCACAGATGAGTATTTAATTACTGTTATGATGATGATGATATATATTGAGCTCAAATCCTGCACCATGGTTTAGTGCTTATAGTATTCACCGCATCGCACGCTCGCCTTGGATCCAAGTAGATGCTAGTCGTACAGTCCACGCGGAGTGGGTACGACAGACCAGTCGCGAGAGTGTTAGTGAGATTCCGACTGGTGGGTGACCTTAGATTATGTGCACAGATGATTTATGAGAAGCACTAGAGCGTAACTTGTGTGCAGAAGGCCGGACGGGTCACAGAGGTGACTCCGGTAGAGTGATAATGATAGATTTTGAGCTCTAGGTTCAACCGTATAGGGCTATTAGAGGGCCTACGGTTGATTACTTTCTTGCACCTGATATGATTATGTTGATGCATTCATACCTTATTACTGTTGAGATGATGTGGCATGGCATAATTAATATGAGAAATGTTGAGATGACATGGCATGGCCTGATTGATAAAGAGATAATGTTGAGATAGTAAAAATGAAGTTTTGAGAATATATATGTATATTTATATTTTACATTTCTGGGAAAGTATACAGGTTTTACGGAGAGGGGTTACAACGTTTTGAGAAATGTTTGGATTTGGAAAAGAATTGTTTTACTGACCCACTCAATTTTGGTTTTGCGCCCCTCCAGGTTCAGGAATCACAAAGGTGTGGTGACTACGAGGAATTCGACGGTGTTCTGACAGATTGGACAAAATTAGGACTCACCTTCGGGTGTATCAATTTAAATTGTATCTTAAAGCTTCCGTACTGTGCAAATGGTTACGTCACTCTCACGTGACGGCCAGCATGCCCTCCTTCGGGACGGGGTGTGTCATTAGATTACAATTTAGATAAGTGTCCAATGATGTGAGAATTACTTGACACACAAATTAAACCCTCTTTTTGTCAATTGTAGTATAAGTATAAGTAGGGTATCGTTCTAGGCCGGGGATTAGGAGGGCTTGCTAAAACCTCTTAAAAACATAAAAAACAAAGTTAAAAATATTAAACAAGACTCAAGGACACAAAACTAGGCTAAAAACTCTAATAATTCGAAACACACTTAAAATGACTCAAAATAATAAAAACAATCAAAATAGACACTAGGAACTGAAATGGACGGAAATTAAATTAAAAGACTAACAATAAAGAAAACTAACTAAATAATATAATTTAATAATGGATGGGTGTTTGGTTTTGATGAAAAGTAAATTAAACTTAATTAAATTACAGAATTGACAAAAACATAAAATTAAGGTAAAATGATAAATGACGGACTAGCTAGAGGGTTCTTCTCCACACATGACACATATGCAACCTAAATTGATTTTCAGTTGTTCTTTCAATAAATTGTAAATCTCAACGCCCCAAATTAACCGTGAATTGCACTAATTAACCCTTAGTTTTTCCACAAGTTATTGGGTTGGATGATTGCATACGACAACCCAAAACATTCCCTACAAGTTCCCTACATGAATTGCATAATAGAGATACAAGCAAGAATCATTAAGTTCTATGAAAAATATAAGCATTGACGAGGCACTCGTTACTATGATTTGCATGAAACTTATGCCAAGAATTTACTTAACGTGATTGTGACTAGCAACCTTTACTACTTGTGAATATAAGTTCATAACGATTAGGTGAAATTCACTTATATTCTAGCATCAAATTCATGCATGTAAATTAAGCGTGCACTCTCAACCAACATACACAAATCAGTTTTTATACGAACGGATAAGTAAATTGAATTCACAACTTATGAAATCACAACTGAAGGTAATCAATTCATATTACAAATATATACATGACTTTGAATTAACCTCTAGCCAAAATAAATTTAGTTACACATTATTAAAACAGAAATAAAACATGAGTTTGAGAAAATATACAACCCTTTTATTTTTCTTCTGCTGCCGTCTCCCTCTGACTTGCGTCAGTCCTCACTGCCTTTACTGTCAGTTTCTTCCCCCCCGTGCTGCTTTGTTTTGCTGCACCTCTGACCTGGTCTTTTTTTTATTTTCTTTTTCTGGCAGCCTTGCTGCCTTCCCTCGGTTTCTGTTTCTCCTCCCTATTTCTGCTCGGTTTCTCACGCTGCCAAGGCAACTCTTCTCGCGTGCTGACCCCTGTCCTCCCGCTGACTTCTGTCCGTGTGGACTCTGCACGTCAGCTCCCCCTTCGGTTTCTGCTGCCGCAAGGCAGCTTTTGCTTCTCTCCCTCTGACTTGCCCTCTCTATTTTCTTTTTCTCCTTTCTTTTAAAAGCCCCCGGGAAGCTCAGCTCCCCCACTCTTTTATTCTTTTATTTCTGACCTACTCCCCACTACTATTTTTCTATTCTTTCCACCTACCTTCTCCACTCTGTCCGTGCCCTCTCCCCTTTCTTATTTCTGTTTCTTTCTTTTCTTTTACAAAACATTCAAACATCATTATTATTATTTATTTATTATTATATATTTTTTAATTTAATTTAAAAGCTGATCTACACAGACAATTTTGACGAATTTATTACATAAAATTTCACTTGTTCTATTTTTATTTTCTTTGCATAACAAATCCTATAAACACAAAAATAACGTAAATAGCTCAAAAATATAAGGAACTAACTAAGAAAAGACGAGTGAATTTGAAGTAAAAATATATATAAATATGATCCGATCAAATACCCCCATACTTAGCTTTTGCTAGTCCTCGAGCAAAACAAAGAAAACATGAAAAAGTACTAACATGAAAAACATTAGTTTCCCCCTATGTGACCCTCATAGAATTTCATTTGAGAACACAAATCATCAAGAACCATAGCTAGCACCAAACAAGTTAATCCAAGTTCATCTTCCTTATTCAAATATTAGCAGTAATCTTTGAATCATCCTTGAGGTGTAGTGTGTGAGATAGCCATGCTAATGCAATTTCAAGTTTTTATTTTTAAAATCATCATATGCGAACTAGCGACCTTCTCACGGGATATGCACTCAATCACACATGTGTTTAGTTTAAATGTGTTTCGCTCAAAGAAATCAAATGTGAAATTTCTACCATAAGCTTGCATAAAGATCACTTCTCCACAGTCATAATTGCAAAACTTAAATCAAGAGGACTTTTATTGGATGTAATGAGGTTTAGGGATAGGGTTATTGAAACGATAGAATAGGAAAACACAAGTTCCAAGCTACATTGCAAGCAATTCTTTTCTTTAGATTTATAAGAACTCAAGCTCTCCAACGATTCTTCTTAAACCTCCAACCACACCCTTAAACTGAAAATTAAACAACTTTTTATTTCATTTGTATACAATCTTTCTTTTTTTCTTTTTTTTTTTTTTTCTTTTTTTTTTTTTTTTTTTTTTTTTTTTTTAACTACAAACATGAAATACCCCCACACTTATTCTTTTGCCAAACACCTTCAAAGTACTTCACAAACATTTTTCATAAGACGATCTCACATTGCTCACTAGCTTGCTTGGAAAGGGTAAGGAAAAATGTTTCAGGTATAAGGGTAGACATATATGGTGATAAGAAATAAAAGGCTCAACAAACACGGCTCAAATTGGCAATCTAATGATATCATTTTTATTTGGGAAACATGGTTATTTGGGCCATAGTGGTAAACCTAATGCCTCTATCATTTCCAAGTTCATGCAATCAATGACAAACATTTCGAAAGATCGTTACGCAAGTTCTAGAGATGTATCTCACATAAGTTCATCACACATGAAAGAATAGGAGTGTATGAAAAATGCACACACTTTCAATCGGCTCAAAAACTCACATAGGATGTATATGGTCACTAAATTCACATATGAAGCTTTAAGTCATGCTTTAGTTTCACATCAACAAGGCTATGTGCATTTGGTTTTTTCAAAGATGATCAAACATGTACAAAACTAACAAGAGAATTAGGAATTTCACAAAACACATGTTAACTAAGTTCTTGATGATCATGGTTCAAATTTGATCCAATTATATCATTGGGTCGGGAAACTAACAAAAATCTAATTCAAAACAATAAGGGAAACAAGACAATATTTTTGGATTTTTAAATTTTCCGATTTTTTTTTTTTTATTATTTTTTTCTTTTAAAAGAAAACAAAACTAATTAAGAAAACAAAAAGCAACAACATGGAAACAAATGAAACTCGTTCGTAGTTGAAGGTACAAAAAAAAATTTCAATTTGGTCATTTTTTATACTCTTTACCCCCAAACTTAAACTGGACATTGTCCCCAATGTCAGAAAACACTATAATGCAAAAATAAATAAAATAAACAAAATAATAAAAAAAATAAAATAAAGCAATTGGACTGAAAACTTCCCTAATTTGCAGTAAAATCAAGCGATGACCCCCCAAGCTAAAATTCTGCAATCAACTTCAAGGGTGGAAATAACCAAAAGTTCCTGCAAAGAAAAGAAATAATTCAGTTAAGGACGCAAGATAATGTAGAAAAATGCAAACGAAAAATTGAAAATGAAAATAAAAGATAATGAATAGAACTAATAGGTGATCATTGGCCGTGCTTGTTGACTTTCCACAGCTTTCCTCTTGAACGGGGTGACACTTAGCTTTTTACTATTTGATGATATTGTACGGCGGAGCTTTGCTCTTTGGGAATGTTGCAGTTCCTTATTTGTTCTCCAAGCAGATGTGGCAGCTTCTCTTGTTCTTCATCTCAGACTCCTTGTGCTGGGTTGATTGTACGAGCTGCATTCTTCTCTGCTTGTTTCCTCTGCATGGCGGGCAGGCACGAGGGAGAGGTGTTGGTCTGTTTCTTTCTTCAATCTTTCCAAGTGCCCACCTCTTGCTCTCTTTCTCCTTGTCCCTAGCTGAGGATGAATCAGCACGTTGTCTCCACATGCTTCGAGGTATCATCTTCACTTCCCTTATAAGTGAGAACCAAAGCGAAAGCACAAGATGATGAGTACTCGAGAGCAGGGTTTGGTAAGCAATCAGGAACAAGGAGAAGGAAGGAGAAAGCATGATATGAGATACTCTTGCTTTCAACCTTTATGATATGAAATACTTTTGCTTTGAAATGGGTTCTTCGCAGGAGTATCCCAAGGAATTAGGAACACAGAGTAACTTAGGAGGATTCTTTGGGAATGCATTTTCAGAGATGAAGAAGTGCTGAGAGCGAAGTGCTGAGAGAGTGTGCCTTTGCTGTGGAAGGCGAAGGTAGAAACTTATAGGACTTCTCTTCACAACCGGAACTGTTATCTCACTCATTGTCGGCAGCCGGTGGATGGATGAATAGTACAAATTACGCGCTTTCTGACAAAGCTGCCCGTAATTTCCGCAAAGCTGCCAGTTGCATGTGACAAATGCTGACTAGGCTGAGAGAGACAGATGGTTGGAATCGGCACTTCGACAGACTGCCCGTGATTTTCGCAGAACTGAGTTTGCCTGTGACGGGTGACAACACGTCTGGACGAATTGATCTTTCGAAATTCGGGATTCGGTTCGTGGTTTCTGAGCAAGCCCAACTTTTAAGAAATTAAACGCCTCTTTTGAGAAAAGAATCCAGCTTTTGAGAACGGAGCCCCGACTCTTCGATTTGCGAGAGGACGCTTCTTCAATTTCTGAGGAGCGCCTCTCCGATTTCTTCTTTTTATAGAGGCGCTAATTTTGTTCCACAACACACTTGAGCTCCCTCTTGTAAACCCTCCCTTCGTGCACTTCCAAAATCTTGATCAGTCAGACTCTCCTTTTTCTTCACCACCTTTGAAAAATGTCTGGCCCTTCCGATCGTCGTTTTGACTTGAACCTTGGTGAAGAGGCAGCTCCGCCTTCACCAGACAACATATGGCGCCCATCCTTCATATCCCCTACCGGTCCCCTTACCGTGGGGGATTCGGTGATGAAAAATGATATGACAGCTGCGGTGGTGGCCCGGAACCTTGTCACCCCAAGAGATAACAGACTGCTCGCTAGACGGTCTGATGAATTGGCGGTTAAGGAGTCTCTGGCTCTTAGCGTGCAGTGTGCGGGTTCCGTGTCCAACATGGCCCAACGCCTATTTGCCCGAACCCGTCACGTTGAATCGTTGGTGGCTGAAATACAGAGTCTCAAAGAGGAGATTAGAGAACTCAAGCATGAAAATAAACAATTGCATAAGCTTGCACACAACTATGCCACAACCATGAAGAGGAAAATTGACCAGATACATGAATCTGATGGTCAAATTTTACTTGATCATCGGAGGTTTGTGGGTTTGTTCCAACCACATCTGCCTTCGTCTTCTGGAGCAGCACCGCGTAGTGAAGCTCCAACTGATCAACCTCAGCCGCCTCCTCCTTTTGTGGCCCCGCCGACTGCAGAAGCCCCGCCTACTACTGAAGCACCACCCGACCAATGAATACGATTAGTTTACATCATTGTAAAATATTTGTACTTTTTTTTTGTTTTTTTTTTTTGTTTTTTTTTTTTGTTTTTTTTTTGTTTTTTTTTTTTTGTATATATTTTTTTTTTATCATTAATTTTAAATTTTATCTTTTTATTTTTATTTTTTTATTTTTTTATTTTTATATATGTAAATTAATGTAAAGAGACTTTATCTACCCTAAACAAGATTCACACGCAAGTAAACTAACAGTTAATGAACTTAAACAAGGTAAAATAAATGCAGTAAAGAGAAGGGTTTAGGAATGCAAATCTGATCGGAAAAAGATTTGTTGAGCAATTTCAAAGTCTCCCTTCGTTGAATGCTTGGGTTGCCTCCCAAGAAGCGCTTGATTTAACGTCTTTAGCCGGACGAATCTTTCCTTTAAACTCCCCTCGGCTCCAAAGCATGGAATTTATCTTTTAATGGGAGGTGATACTTGAAATGATTCGGCAATGGTTTGAATTCACGAGTGGGTGCCTGAATCATCAAAATCAGAAAAATGTTAGTATAAATAAAAATTAAAATTGGAGAAGATGGCTTACTTTCTTTTTCCGGCACAAACTCAATGACAAACACCACATTTTTGAACATTTCCGGGACTTTGAACTTGACCAGGTTTACTATGATAGTTGTGGCTTGTCCCAGGTCATCCTCCTCCTCTTCTGCTTGCAGCAGCAATTCATCCATGTTCGGGCTGTGTTTGGATGGTTCTGGGACAGCTTCATCCTTCATGTCACCTTCCAAAGTGATAGCTTCATCGATTTCAACTTCTGCCTTTGAATTTGCAATGTTTGAGTTGGAAAGTTCGCTTTGATCTCGAATCTGTGCCATGAATTCCACAATCTGCCCAACTTGCATCTCCAATTCGTCCACTCTTTTGACTCGGTCTTGCATCTCCTGGTTTTGATTTTCTACTCCCTGATTCAAAGAGGTGAGTAACTTATTAAGTGTATCATTATCCAAGGATGTACCTGAATTGAATTGGGTTGATTGTTGTGGTGGCTGTGACGGTTCATATGGCCACTGATAGAACTCTTCCGATGGCGGCAATTGTTCTTCTTTTTGTGAACCTTGTACCGAAGAAATTAATTCTTCAAGCATTTGATTATAATCCACGGGCATACTTTGATTCGATTGGAATTGTTGTGGGGGATGCTGTGGTGGCTGCATAGGTCTTGAATAGAACGCGTCTTCTTGCTGCCAATATCCACCTTGTTGGAATTGTTGAGGTTCTCCCCACATGTAATCTGAATAATCTCTCCAATCTGAATTGTAAGCATTGGAAAACATGTTGCCCCTTGATTGGTTATGGCCTTGATATCCCCAAACATCTTCATTTGCAGAAAATTGAGGACCTTGATATCCTTGCCCATAGGGCACATCAAGTGTAGGGACACTTGGCATTGTGGTCCGTTCGGTATTATGAGTTAATTGAGCAGTGAGCTGTGCCAATAGATCTTGAATGCTAGTAGAATCCAGGTCTTGCTCCATTTGTACCTCAATTCAAAGAAAGAAAAATAAATCAAATATCAAAAGTAACATACACAAACACAAATAAACATAAGCAAAAACAAAAATAAAAGGATTAGCAAAGTTGCTAATCCCCGGCAACGGCGCCAAAATTTGATGTGAGAATTACTTGACACACAAATTAAACCCTCTTTTTGTCAATTGTAGTATAAGTATAAGTAGGGTATCGTTCTAGGCCGGGGATTAGGAGGGCTTGCTAAAACCTCTTAAAAACATAAAAAACAAAGTTAAAAATATTAAACAAGACTCAAGGACACAAAACTAGGCTAAAAACTCTAATAATTCGAAACACACTTAAAATGACTCAAAATAATAAAAACAATCAAAATAGACACTAGGAACTGAAATGGACGGAAATTAAATTAAAAGACTAACAATAAAGAAAACTAACTAAATAATATAATTTAATAATGGATGGGTGTTTGGTTTTGATGAAAAGTAAATTAAACTTAATTAAATTACAGAATTGACAAAAACATAAAATTAAGGTAAAATGATAAATGACGGACTAGCTAGAGGGTTCTTCTCCACACATGACACATATGCAACCTAAATTGATTTTCAGTTGTTCTTTCAATAAATTGTAAATCTCAACGCCCCAAATTAACCGTGAATTGCACTAATTAACCCTTAATTTTTCCACAAGTTATTGGGTTGGATGATTGCATACGACAACCCAAAACATTCCCTACAAGTTCCCTACATGAATTGCATAATAGAGATACAAGCAAGAATCATTAAGTTCTATGAAAAATATAAGCATTGACGAGGCACTCGTTACTATGATTTGCATGAAACTTATGCCAAGAATTTACTTAACGTGATTGTGACTAGCAACCTTTACTACTTGTGAATATAAGTTCATAACGATTAGGTGAAATTCACTTATATTCTAGCATCAAATTCATGCATGTAAATTAAGCGTGCACTCTCAACCAACATACACAAATCAGTTTTTATACGAACGGATAAGTAAATTGAATTCACAACTTATGAAATCACAACTGAAGGTAATCAATTCATATTACAAATATATACATGACTTTGAATTAACCTCTAGCCAAAATAAATTTAGTTACACATTATTAAAACAGAAATAAAACATGAGTTTGAGAAAATATACAACCCTTTTATTTTTCTTCTGCTGCCGTCTCCCTCTGACTTGCGTCAGTCCTCACTGCCTTTACTGTCAGTTTCTTCCCCCCCGTGCTGCTTTGTTTTGCTGCACCTCTGACCTGGTCTTTTTTTTATTTTCTTTTTCTGGCAGCCTTGCTGCCTTCCCTCGGTTTCTGTTTCTCCTCCCTATTTCTGCTCGGTTTCTCACGCTGCCAAGGCAACTCTTCTCGCGTGCTGACCCCTGTCCTCCCGCTGACTTCTGTCCGTGTGGACTCTGCACGTCAGCTCCCCCTTCGGTTTCTGCTGCCGCAAGGCAGCTTTTGCTTCTCTCCCTCTGACTTGCCCTCTCTATTTTCTTTTTCTCCTTTCTTTTAAAAGCCCCCGGGAAGCTCAGCTCCCCCACTCTTTTATTCTTTTATTTCTGACCTACTCCCCACTACTATTTTTCTATTCTTTCCACCTACCTTCTCCACTCTGTCCGTGCCCTCTCCCCTTTCTTATTTCTGTTTCTTTCTTTTCTTTTACAAAACATTCAAACATCATTATTATTATTTATTTATTATTATATATTTTTTAATTTAATTTAAAAGCTGATCTACACAGACAATTTTGACGAATTTATTACATAAAATTTCACTTGTTCTATTTTTTATTTTCTTTGCATAACAAATCCTATAAACACAAAAATAACGTAAATAGCTCAAAAATATAAGGAACTAACTAAGAAAAGACGAGTGAATTTGAAGTAAAAATATATATAAATATGATCCGATCATCCAACTACATAAATGAAGAGCTCCTATGAGGTTCAAACAATGAGGAACAACCATCTAGATTCATACAATAGTCATACCAAGTCATGTAACCCCGAGCAGTTTGTAAGCCATGTTTGAACATGGTGCACATATGTCTCTCTTGAGCTCCCTAATGTCCTCCTATACATGGGATAGTTAGGATTAACCCAACTAGTAGGTCTATAGTCTGTTTCATCATCTTGAGCTCCATAACTAGTTCTACTATAATCAGACATAACATACCCATAGCCATCATAAGATTCATTTGAGTTAGTACTAGGTCTAGTTCCTATGTTCATAGATCCAAAACTGATCGCCATGTCATCTTTAGATGGATTGATTGGTTGGCTTTTTTTCCCTGAGTATTGCTTCTCAATTGCGCCAATGCCTGGTCCAGCTTCTCTACATCCATGATCCTTATCTTGGGTGGCATGAGTAAAATTAGCCTCGATAGTAAATGGGCTATATTGTCTTCCTTCTTCATTACCTCATGATCCAGCATTACTTCCTCCATCATTATCTAACGAATTGGATGAACTTTCCTTTCTACTAGTACCGGCGTCGTCTCTCAAGGGACGTCTTTGACCTTGCTGAGTGCCAAGCATATCCCTTTCAAATGATGAAGTATCTCAACTCCTAACATCTTCGGATATGACTCTATCAACATCAACTCCTTCTTGGGTAGCATGTTGTGCTATAACGGCATCAGGGTTGCCTTGTTCATCATCCAAGTGAGCTGTCATAATCCATTGTTGAATTGGATTATTATCATCATCAGATGGTTGCCCTGCAATGTCAAGAAGGTCTATGTAGTCATTTTCTGCAACCTTGTTCATTTTGGCCTCTTCATCACGTAGCTTAAGTTTCATATTATAATAGCAAAAGGCAATCTTTTCCAGCCTATGCGAGGCGGTTCCTTTGTTTCGTGTGAATAAGAGCAAATGTACTCCAATTTCGCTCACATGCCGATGATGATGCTGTCTGTGACAATATACGCATAGCAATTTTTTGCAAGTTCGGGGCAGAATCGCCATGAAGATTCCACCATTCTGCTGGGGGATCGATTTTCTTTATTTGACAACCATCTCAGTGTGACATGTCTTTCTACAGTCTCTAAAATTTATCACCTGGATTCACAATGTTTTGTGTTCAGTATGCATAAAACTAAACTTAATGAGGAATACATTGTTTTGTGTTCACTTACCTCGGCCCCAAATGCTTGCAAACCTCTATCCGCAGTTGGATTCAACCTTTCAAATACGCGTTGGAGTCCTGAAAGTAACTCTTTATTATGGCCAACCCCTGTTTCATATTGATATTTAGGGTTCAAGTAGTGGGCTACAAATATGAAGATTAGTTAATGCCTGTTGTATAAATTTAAAAATTGATGCACGTTTTTACTAAGAGATTAAAACATACCAGTTTGATGTAATGGACGAGATAATGTGACATCCCATCTGTGATTGATGATTTTGAGAATCCATTTTTTTCCCTTCAACTTAGAAATCTTCTCTTTCATTATGTGAAACATATCATATAAGATAGGCATTGTAGGAACTACCTCTGTGTCAACAATTCGCAGGATGCTATACAAAGGCTCATAGATGGATTGCACTCCTTTCATGGCATCCCAGAATCTATGATCAAGGACTCGACTTTCAATTCTCTTCCCTTCTTCTGATTCATTGAATCGACTATTATACCATTCCTCACTTGTAAAAAGTTGCCTCAGCCCAGCTTTCTTATTTAAGATGCTATTGATGGTGATGTAGTTTATCTCAAACTGAGTTGCACCGGGTCGGAACAAATCTCCTTGACAGAAGATCCTCATCTGAGCCAATAGCCAACCATGATTGTAAATGTAGTTGGTTAATTTCCTAGCTTTATTTATGACATTAGCCACCGACTCTTGCTTCCCAATATCTTCAAATATTAGATCAATGCAATGTGCAGCACAAGGAGTCCAATAAATAGGATACCGCTCCATCATTATCTCTCTAGCTTTAACAAAGGCTGAACCATTGTTGGTGACAATATGAACAACATTCGACGGCCCAAACTCTTTTATGACATCCTTCAACAATTTGGCGATGTACTTTGCATCCTTAGTTTTATTTGAAGCATCCACTGATTTCAAAAAAATTGTTTTCCCGTTTGAGTAGACCATGAAATTTATTATAGACAACCTCATCGGGCCAGTCCATCCATCACTCATGATGGTGCATCCATACATGCCCCAATTTTCCTTTACTTTTTCCACATAGGCTTGCATGTCTGTGTGTTCCATATCTAAGTACTTATGCTTTATTTCATACGGCGATGGTGTGGCTACGCCTTGACCTAATATAATCGAACTCATATTAGTAATTTGTGTGTTTAGAATATTTAAGTTCAAGAAAGGAAAGTCATAAGGAATAAAGCAAAACTTGCTTATTGGGTTGCAGCAATCATGTTCTTGAAATGAGGGGAACTTGCTTTTTGAGGAACCACATTCTCAAGTATGAAGAATTTGTTATAGTATCTTCCAAGTACCTCTGTCGAGTTTCTAATCATGCATTTGATTGTTCTCTGTTTTGTTCTAGTGTTCTTGTGTGGCATTGGTACCGGACGAGATCGGAGTGGGTCTCGAAGGCTTTGAGTGCGACGGTATTGCGGTTGACTACTACCACTTGCTCCCCTTGCAAATCGTTTGCTTCCCATTCCGTAAACTCCTCCTTGTCTAAACCATTCTTCTTCCTTCGACGCTCTAATGGCAGCAAGGTAATCTTCTTTCTCCGCAGGGTGCATGTCTGAAGGATATACATATCCATCCTCATCATCATCAACAGGATTGCTACTTTTATTGCCCATATATCCCCATCTTGCTGTAGATCTTATGTTTTCTTCAACAGATTTCTTATGTTGTTTGCTAGACTCTTTATCCTTTATCCATGCAATTACCTCCTTCTTAATATCTGGTGGTACTTCTTTGCACTTCTTTACACTCTTATGTGGATCAAATCCGGCCAAATGATACTTTAACCGTGTAATTCCACCACTTTGAAATGTGGATTCACAAAATGTGCATATTGTGCCATGCTTATTGCCTTCTATTGGATGAGCATATTTCCATGCCACATCAAGACCACCAGGCACACTAGCTTCACTCGGTCTACTACTACTTGCCATTTTTAATCTATCACACTTAAATATATTAAATTAACTCACAATATCAAATTTATCATAAAAATAATACAGACCATGAGGGAGAGCCACATACCTGAAACAGCAGTCAAAGAGAACTTGCAAACAAGGAAAGAAGCTCACAAACTAAATAAAAATTGAAAAGCTCGCAGAGAAAGAAGAGAAGTGAAGATTTGGTGCCCCAAAAAAAGTAAAACAGCCTCTGATTTAAAGAGGGATTCTCTCGTGATAACAATGGGAAGTTTTGGGGGTTGGGGGACAATGGTATATGGGCTTTGCAGACTTTATTTTATGGATTCCATTTGGATGATTCTCTGGCTTTGATGGAAATAAAGGTAGTCAGATTTTTTTGGAGGTATATGGGCAGTGCATTGCATATTGCCAATTGCCTGACTTCAAAAAGTGAAAAAGAAACAACCAAAAAACAAAACAAATATTAAATGATAAAGAGTTCCACAAGAAGCTCAGACACATGTGCATCGTTTTCTTGCGGGTATTAAAGATATATTTGACCAGAAATTTAATATTTGGATTTGTGTATTTCTTTCTCTTCAGATAAGACACGTATGTCCCCTCAATTCATTGTGTATAGATTCTTTATAGTAATAATTAACGGATACTCCAAAAAATCTTTTGAATTGGATATTGCCAAAAGCTTTCACACATATCTAATCACTGCCCACATACCTCCAAAAAATCTTTTGGGTTTCAATTTGCTTCAAAACTTTTGAATTTTTTTGGGTTTTGTTATAGGTATCAAGAAATATCAAGAATATCAGCAAAATATTGAAGATATCGCATTTATCGGGGATATATCGTCGATATAGGGGAAGATATGGCCTAGTGTTAATAGAACTAACACTTTACATATTTACCCTCAGTAATGTTAAGAATTACATAGTCAAGTATAACAACTATACAGAAGAGAAAGAACATTACACCTATTATTTGATTACTCTTTACACCTCCTCAAGCTTAACTTGGCGTTAAAAGAACCTAGAGGAAGCTTGGACTGCAAATACTGAAATCTATGTTTTGTCAAAGCTTTAGTATGAATGTCTGCAAGTTGATCTTGACTGCAGACATATTGGACTTTGATCAAATGAACAAGAACAAGTTCTCTGATATAATGGTAATCAGTTTCGACATGCTCAGTTTAAGCATGGAAGACTGGATTTGATGCCAATGAGATTGCAGAGATGTTATCACATCATAAATCAAGAACTTTAAGTAGTGGTAGACCAATATCATTAAGAACTTTGCAAATCCAAGTGATTTCTGCAGCAGTGCGAGCTAATGACCTATATTCAGCTTCTGTGGAACTGTGAGCAACAATGGATTGCTCATTGGCACTCAAACTAATCAAATTGGATCCCAGAAAAATGCAATAACCATTTGTAGATCTTCTGTCAAATGGACAGCCAGCATAGTCAGTATCTGAGAAGGCAGAGAGATGAAATGAACCCTTTTTAAACCATAATTCTTGTGTGAGAGAACCTTAAACAAACCTTAAGATTCTTTTGGCTGCCTACAAATGAGTTTCCCTTGGAGCATGCATTAACTGACATACTTGATTAACTGCAAAGGATAAATCCGATCGAGTCCAAGTCATAAAGAAGTAACTTCACTCTTGGACTTCATCAAACAAACCTAAGTCATACGTGTGTAGTTATCAATAAAAGTAACAAACCAATGAGCACCACCAAGTGTAGCAGTTGTAGATGGTCCCCAAACATCAGAATGAATGATTATAAACGGGATTGAACTTTTATTCAAACTAGGCAGAAACGAAGTAAGATGACTTTTAGCCATTTCACAAACACCACATTTAAAGTTAGAAATATCATGCTTACCAAACAGGCTAGGAAACAGCCTCAGCAGATAGCCGAACAAAGCATGTCCAAGTCAACGATGCCACAACCAAATCTCCGAAGCTTTATTCCTATCCCCCAGATTTCCTTCCACTACAAGAGCTTAAGTCAACATTCAGGAACTGTTTGATGTCAGCTCCAAGTAGTAGAGCTTCCCTTTCCTAATACCATAACCAATCGTCTTGCGAGTCCGAATGTCCTTAAAAACACAAAAAGAAGCCAAAAAATCATAAGACAATGCAGGACGACAGTTATTTGAGCAACAGATAATAAATTATAGTTAAGAGAAGGAACAACAAGTACAATATCAAGACTAGGGGTATCTGAAAGGGAAACGGTTCCCTCCTCAATAATAGAGGCATGATTACCATTGGCGACACTGACGACAATTTTGGTGGATGGTTTTAGGGTTTCGACCTGTCTAGAATCACAAGTCATATGTTCAGTAGCACCAGAATCGATTATCCATGTATTATTTTTAACAGATGCAGAAACCATTAAAGCCTTACCATCATTACTTGTATGTTCAAAATTTACCTTAGCTTTGACAATCAATGCACGTGACTTGTTACATCAGAGATCACGAGTCTTATTGTAACATCCCACATCGCCCAGAGGAGTGATCCTTAAATGTATATTCCCATCCCTACCTAGCATGAGGCCTTTTGGAAGCTTACTGGCTTCGGGTTCCATAGGACCATAGGAACTCCGAAGTTAAGCGAGTAGCGCGCGAGAGCACTCCCATGATGGGTGACCCACTAGGAAGTTGCTCGTGAGTTCCCAGAAACAAAATCGTGAGGGCGTGGTCGGGGCCCAAAGCAGACAATATCATGCTACGGTGGTGGAGCGGGCTCGAGAAGTGGTCCGTCCCGGGCTAGGATGTGACACTTGTCCCAATTATCAGGATAGCCAATAAGCTCGAAACATCGATTTATCGAATGTCCTTTCAGGCTGCAATGAGGGCATGTGCTAAGCAGACTATAGGAGGAATCTCCAAGAGCATTGAGCCGGTGACTAATGGCCCAACTCTGTTCAGTTTGATCAGTTCGATTTGGATGAGCACTTGCCTGGACTGTCATTTCTCGGGGTGATCTGGATTTAACTTGATAAGGCCCAAGCTTCCAAAAAATAAGTCAAACTTGAAACCTAAACAAAACAATAGGATTTAAACCTAAAAAAAAATATCCCGTGTGGGCCTCAAAACAAAACAACTTGTGGGCTAAAAAATTTCCTTCTTTTTTTTTTTAGGCAAAATACTATTTACTACCTTCAAGTTTCATGGTTTTCAACATTTAGTACATCAATTTTTTTTTTATCCCTGAGTCATACCTAAAGTGTTAATTTTGGGACAGTCTTATACATCCGTTAGTCAAACTGTTAAGTCTTCCGTTAACTGTGACGTGGAGCCCATGTGGACAACGACTGGGCGCCACGTGTCATCCACGTGAAAATTAAAAATAAATTATTTATAAAATAAATAAATATAATAAAAATGTATATTTAAAAAAAAAAAAAAAACTTCATCTTCCCCAAATCCCACCTTCCCATCACCCACCTTTTCGTCTTCCCCAAATCCCACCCGTGCCCACCTCTTCGTCCTCCTATCGCTCCTTTATCGGCCTCCACCCATATGTGCAAATCCAATCCTCTCCCTCCCTTAACCCCGACCCACTCAATTTAAAAAAAAAAATAAAAAATGTTTCTGGGCACACCTTCTCCCTCCCTTCTCTCATCCGCACACCCTCATCAGCCTGTCATCGTCCAATTCACCTGCTAAAAGGGCAAGTCCGTCCACGCCCACATCATCAAAGTCGGTCCCATATCTTGCGTATACATCGCCAACGCCGTCTTCAACTTCTACGCCAAATGCGGGGACTTGCCCGGACCTCACCTTGTATTTGACGCCATTTCCGACAAGGACGTCATCTCCTGGAACTCTCTCACCAATGGCTACTCCCAGCAGGGTCTTCGAGCCTCCTCTCTCATCGTTGTTGAGCTTTTCTGGCTCATGTGGGTGGAGAACGCGTTCCCCAGTGCGCACACTATTTCCGGCGTCTTCACGGGTCAGCAGTTCACTCATTTTGGAGACAGTGCTTCCAGGGTGTCGAGCTGGAGTTTCAGCGAGTACCCGGCATGATGAAGACCAAGGTTGGGTACACCCAGGGGTTTCTGCACAACCCGAGTTACGAGGACGTGTGTACTGGCACCACCCAGCATTCGGAGGTTGTGAGAGTGCAGTACGATCCTAAAGAGTGCAACTTTAAGAGCCTGCTCGATCTCTTCTGGTCCAGGCACGACCCCACCACACTCAATCGTCAGGTGCGTTGCTCTAAATTTTGGTAATTTGTTGTGGGTTGGACGAGATCTGGTAATTGATGAGCAGGTAGACATTGAAGACGAAGATGATGATGCAGAGAACAATGGCGACGATGACGAGTGCGAGGTTGAAATCACCCATCGCGGAGACGTCGTTTCAGCTGCTCTCAAATCGAATCGGAGAGATCGAGAAGGGGAATCAGAAATTAGGGTTAGGGATGTGAAATTACGCGTTCAAGTGATCGCAGATCTCTGTCGCTGGTCCGAAAAGGAGTAGAGCTGTTAAGGAAAGAGAAAGGGGGAAAATTGAGGGCTCGGTTCTAGTGAGGTGGTGAGGAAGGCGACGGGGGAGGCATAGTTTAGGTTGTGGTGGGTGAAGGAGAAGAACAGCTTTTTTTTTTTTTTTTTTTTTTTTTTTGTAATTTTTAATTTAATTTTTTTTATTTTTAATATCCACATGGAACACTTATTGACACGTGGCGCCCAATCACTGTCCACTTGAGCGCCATGTCATCATTTAACGGAAGACTTAACAGTTTGACTAACGGATGTATGAGAATGTCCCAAAATTTACACTTTAGGTATGACTCTGGGACGAAAAAAAATTGATGTACTAAATGTTGAAAACCACGAAACTTGAGGATAGTAAATAGTCTTTTGCCATTTTTTTTTCTTTTCATCTTCTAGCGGTGCGGCTCAACCATTGCTTTTAGGAGAACAAAGATTTTGGCCGAGTAGGAGCCCTGTCAAGGAGTATCGACGATGACCAAAAAATAAGGGATAGCAGGTGAGGTTGGTTCGCGGTGCAGCAATTTGTGTTGCAGGTGGAGCGGGTATGAGTTGATGGTCATGTGCGTTCGGATAGTCAGACCTCGAGTCGGGTATTGTGCAATGGGACAAGTCGTCTGGGCTGTAATCCGTGCAATCCTTCACGGTTTTAGATCAGTATCAGAAGCAAACAGGCCAACTGGTCTGATAGTGTCACACAACAGAGTGAAACGATTAGACGGATTCGGGTCAGTAACGACGGCGTCGCTCGCTGTTTTTTTTTTCCGAATTCAGAGATGGTAGCAACGACAATAGTCGCTCGCTTATCAAGGACGGCGCATCAAACACGGCTGAGCCGCAGCAATGATATCGTAGCTAGGATTTTTTTTTTACTTGGCTCTGATACCAAGAAAAAAAATGCTTGAATGATAATTTTATTCTTCTCAATAAGAGGTATTTATACAAGGTGTACAACCCTAATGTAATAGGAAGAAAACTAATAACACGAGATTACACGAAATTGATATCAATTAGGAATCCTACCTAAAATACAAAGTCAACAATAAATTTTAGGGTTTACCAAATAGGTCTTTAGTCGTATTATGAGTGATTCTAATACCACATGAAAAAAAGAAATCATAATCAACTAAAAACACTTATCTGAATTACAACCTCCGTTGAGCAATCTTTTGAGTGTCTGCATTTCTCCTTGTATCGTGACAACTCCATAGCATAGACAAATGATATTCTACTCTCTTTCACTCACCTTATCACAACTCTATTCAATGGGGGCTAGAAGGGTTATTTCTATGTATCAAGTGAGAGAGTAGGGACCCTTGTTATATGGTAAAAGAGGTGGAATCCGAGTAGGGAACTTCCCATCATGTAATTCTATTTGAACAAGACTTTATCACCTAAACTTTAGTATTCATATCTGATTAGGTTTACTAATCGTATCAGGATTGCTTTAGTTATAAATCCTAATAATACACTCTCCTTATTAGTGTACAAGTATTATTGAAATCAATCTCTGCAATCCTTAATCTGTATGAGACGCTACACACAAGTGTGTAACTCTAATATAGACATGGCAGCATGGTGGTGGTGGGGAGCCCCGTCATGGTAACCTGGGCTGCGCTGTTGACACAAATTTTGGATCTTTTGAAACATTGGTGCAAAAGATCAATGCAGAAGGCGCTGCTTTGCAGGTTCTGGATGGCATCTTCTTGATTTTACAGCATTTATTCCATGTCATTCAACTAGATGCTTCAATCGATATTCAACCTGTTCACATGCTTGTTTGATCTTTCTTGGCAGCGGCTTGCTCTAGACAAAGAGTTGAAGAAACTTGTGGTTGAAACCCTTGCAAATCAAATAAACCCCAAAATATTCACTTCAATACCATCTACGCCTGGTAATTCAGTATTTCCTTTTAGGTCTACTTAACATTAATTCTAGCCATATTCAAATTGCACAAATCCATACTGCCTGTTGTCTTACATTGATAACAATGATAGCCTCTCAGAACGATGTAGTTTAGACTCCTCATGAACTGTTACTATTAGTTCCTTACGGAATGGTATATCTTCTTTCCAGTAATCTTGTAGGCTACTGTTGGCTGTTGATTTATGACGGTTAGACTTAATCTAAAACTTTAGCTCCAGAATAGAACTCATGTTGAAGATTAGTTGTTTTCTTGTTACCCCATCTCAAGAATTATTCAACATTAAGGACTTTGGGATTTACAAAGGTTTCTGTTGTGGATCGCTTTGTCCAAAGAACTAGGTAGCAGTTGACCGATATCATATGCAGCACACAGTTATGGTTTTTGTTTCGCCTGAATATTCTTTAATTTGATTAACTTGTGACAAGACCCATTGGTTACTAAGGGAGCATCTTTGGTTCCATTGCTTGGTATTGACGTTTGATAGGAAAATTATCTTCTCATTAACTTCCAAATAAGATTACAGATAGGTATTTATACACACCTCATCACACAGATGATTGACAGCACATTTACAACAAAACCTTACTGCCTAAACAATTCATTCAATCTATACTAAAACCCAAAAACAACTGAATCACTGTTCATAAACAATTCATTCAATCTATACTAAAACCCAAAAACAACTGAATCACTGTTCATAAGAACAGTGTAGTTCCGATTTTGCCCTTGCTTAGTTTGTGTTATTACATGTCTGCCATTCGGTGTTGAGTTATTGAGCTGTCGTTCACTCTCTTCGACATCACAGCAAGAAAACTCAGTTTCCTCCTCCATCTGTTCATTCCTGCTCACTTCAATTTGAACCAAAAAGATCCCCACCGAGTCTGGAGGGCTCCTCCATTCCTCCCTTAGTTTGTGTTATTACAAGTCTCCATATCTCTTCCCTCCGTGACTCAGCTGACGACGACAGGCTATTTCTGTTTGAAAGCCGGCAAATCAGACCTCAACGTTTTACCGATCGTCTCCCTTTCATCTCAGGAACAAGAAACACCCGTTGCATGCCTCAATTCGTTACGGTTTCGATGAGGATTTTTTTAATACTCCTCAAAGTTTTCCTGCGTTTATGCGACGATTCCGGCGAAGGTCGGCGTCGATGTTGGTCTCAAACTATTCCTCAACAACTCAGGTACCTTCTTCATGTATTGTATGTAAAGATTCTGCTTCAAATATTTGATTTAATATAAATGGGTTTTATTTAATTTTTCGTATTTTTTTCCTTCAAATTTCTGGGTTGTGCTCAAATTTTCGTTAAATTTGTGGGTTTTTTGGTGTGATTTTATCTGAAAGTTTTGGTTGCTCTGAAGGATGTTAAGCCCCCTCCCTCTCCTCTCTCTCTAAACTCTCTGTAGATTATGTTGGTTCTTAAAAGTCTCCAATTTTTTTATTTGGTTTCCTCTTAATTTTATTTATTATTGATTGTTGCCTAAAAATCTATGAAGGGTTTGCTCCTTTGATCGTGGACTAAAAGATTTGAATGAATTATGATAATCTCTTTAACTTTAACTAGCTTTGATCATTTTCAATTAGAAGCCCTAAGTTTTCATGTTGGAAAAATTATCCCCAAAAGATCCGTATTTTATAGTTAATTTATTTTGGACCCTTGAGTATGAGTATCAAACGCTTCATAAATAGCATTGCAACTTCCAGTTCATGCTGAGACCAGAAAGTGCTTTTGGCTCATACATTAAAGCAGTTCATAAAGTTGTTCTCTTGCTTGATAGTTAGTTCATATTTCGATCTTTGATCATATTCCCAGAATCAATCCAACATATATATGTTTTTCATTACTCTTTCATCAGCAGGTCTCAATCAAAGTTGTGTATGCTTTGTGCAGATAGAGAAAGCGGCTGGGATATGAGCAATAAGCGTTTTTACAAAATCTTAATATACCAGTGCGAGTGAAGTGTGTCTGTTTACAAAATCTTAATATACCAGTGAACATTCAGGTAAATCTGTCTTTCATGGGTTTTTCTATTATTCTTTGCAGTTTTTCCCTGTTGCCTACCATTAATTACCAAATTATCTATGTGAACTAGGTCCAAGTTCAACTACTTATGATTTGGCATTATACTATATGATGAATTCTCCAGTCGAAGATACACCCTTGCTACAGAGTTTTATCAAGGGGGATGATTCGTATGAAATTCAAGGTTTAACTATTAACTGATTCTTCTCTCCTCAGGGTTCATGGATTGTTAAGCAATGTGTGGGAAGAAAGCATGCGGGCACTTGAAATCAATTATTTCCACGAGAAGAACTATTTGGAGGTATATCAATTTTTAGTATGCTTTTATATATGTTCTTTGATCACCCTACTTTGTGGACAGCTTATTGATACTTCACTGAAATTCAAGGCCTTCTATTTTCGGGTTCAATTTGTTAGAGTATATAGAGTTAAGGTGATTCCAAGTGTCACATGATTTGTCTATATGTTTGTGAGGTTCAATCAATGTCATATGAAGATGGTAGCATGTGTTACAAGATTAAACCATCTCAGTGTAGTGTCAAGAGGCAGTTAGTGAGTCAGTTATTTTAGAGGGATATAATCGTCACTCAATGTGTAGTATTGCTTTTGGTAATTAATTAATTATTTTAAATGCAATATCATGAATATTTATTTTCATATATATATATATATATATATATATATATATATATATTTGTAAAGAACATCAGAACACACGAATGTAATATATGTACATATTAAACACTACTCCTTAACACATATATTTTCTACATTTTCTACATTTTCAACAATTTTCTAAACCCCGCAGCAACGCGCGGGTACACTTGCTTGTAACAACTATAACAAACTATAGAAGTATTTACAAATTGACATTTCTAAGTTTTATCTCTTACATTATGATCCTTAATATCCCCCCGCAAACTAATATGAGGGAACTGAAGAGATAGTTTGGTTCTGAGAAGTAGAAACCTTGGTTTAGGGAAGGACTTTGTACAGATATCGGCAACCTGATCCTATGAGCAGATGTAGTGAATTGAGACAGTTTTGGAAAGAACTTTCTCCCGGATGTAATGATAGTCAATTTCGACATGCTTAGTTCTAGCATGGAAGATGGGATTCTTTGCTAAAGAGATAGCTGAAATGTTGTCACACCACAATTTAGGAAAACAAGGAAAAACCAGATTAACATCAACAAACAGCTTACATATCCAAGTGATCTCAGCTGCAGTATTAGCTAAGGATCTGTATTCAGCTTCAGTGGAGGATTTAGCCACTATTGGCTGTTTCTTAGCACTCCAACTGATGAGGGAATTTCCCAGAAAAATACAATAGCCACCTGTGGATCTTCTGTCTAAGGCACAACCAGCCCAATCAGCATCAGAGAATGCATTAATGCTGAGAGGTTTTGAGCATTTTGGGAACCAGAGACCCAAATCAAGAGTACCCTTTAGATATCTTAAGATTATCTTAACTGCCTGAAAATAAGATTCTCTAGGATTGTGCATATATTGACAGACAAGATTAACCGCAAAAGAGAGATCAGGTCGAGACCATGTCAAGTATTGTAGACCACCCACAAAAGACCTATAGTCCTGTGGATTAGAGAGGAAATGAGAAGTATAATCCAGTTTGGAAGTACTTAATGGTGTAGAACAGGGATTTGCTCCATCCATGTTGGCTTTCTTTAGTAAATCCAAAATGTACTTGGTCTGAGAAATGAGAATTCCAGCCGATGATCTTTTTACTTCAATGCCAAGAAAGAAGTGTAATGGACCCAGATCTTTAATGGGAAATAAGGCACTGAGTTGTGCAATTGTGTCTTGACATGCCTATGATGATGGACCTGTGATGAGGATGTAATCCACATAAACCAGAACACATACTAAAACCGGAGCATTTTTCACAAACAATGAATGATCATTCTGAGATCCAGTAAACCCGAGAGAGTGAAGGGCACCTTGCAGTTTCTCATACCAAGCTCGAGGAGCTTGTTTCAAACCATAGAGTGACTTATGGAGTTTACAAACATGTGTAGGTTTAGTGGAATCCTGAAAACCAGATGGTTGTTACATGAAAACATTTTCAGAGAGGGAGCCATGGAGAAAATAATTGCTGACATCTAACTGGTTAAGAAATCGGTCATAATGGACTGCCAAAGTCAGAAGAAGCCGAATTGTAACAGGCTTGGCAACATGACTGAAGGTATCAATGTAGTCTAAACCTTCTTGTTGGTGAAATCCCTTAGCAACCAGCCTAGCTTTATACCTATCTATTGTGCCATCAGCTTTCCTTTTGATTCGAAATACCCATTTACAGCCCACCAGATTCTGTGAAGGATGTGAAGGAACAAGAGACCAAGTTCCAGTATTTAGAAGAGCATTATATTCTTCTTGCATGGCTTGTCTCCAATGAGAGTGTTTGGAAGCCTGTAGATAAGTGGTAGGTAAGAAATCAGCAGAGATATGAGAAGGAATTGGATGTTTGGTAGTTGCATAGGCTTTGGGTTTGACTATACCAGACTTGGATCGGGTTTGCATGGGTGAGTGTTTATGGAAAGGATAGGAGGGAATGAGATAGAAGGGTGAGAGCTAGTGCTAGGTTCAGAGGCAGAAGAATGTGCTACTGCAGAATCAGGTGAATGTGCAGGTTGGAGTATAGGATTAGAATATACAGGTGAATGTGCAGGTGGTGATGATGGGGAAGAACCGAGAGTAAGAAAAACTAATGTAGAAGGAATTGAAGAAGGTGAGGAGATGGAGAAAGTTGGTAGGGTGGGGATTGCAGAAAGGCGCTGAAATGGAAAATAAGACTCATCAAAGATAACATGGCGAGATATGTATACTCGCCGTGTGGAAAGATCAAGACATCTATACCCTTTATGGTTAAGGCTATAACCTAGAAAGACACAAGGTTTGCTTCTGGGTTCTAATTTGGATGTGGTATAGGGTTTTAACCAGGGAAAACATCGACAACCAAATACTGTGAGAGTAACATAAGAAAGAGGTTGCTTGAATAAGAGTTCCTAATGAGAAGATTTGGTCATAGTGGGCAACCGGTTAATGAGATACACTGCTGTTGAAAATGCTTCAACCCAATAAGTGCGAGGAACATTAAATGTAGTCAGAAGAGTGCGAGCAATCTGAACTAAATGCCTATGTTTGGGCTCAGCACACCCATTCTGCTCTGGTGTGTGAGGACAACTGAGTTGGTGATGAATACTATTAGTCTTAAGAAACTGAGTAAATACAGAACTTAAAAACTCTCCACCAAAATCAGATCTTAACACAGCAATAGAAGTATTCAACATGTTCTCAACCAATGCTTTGAATTCAAGAAAGTTTTGAAAAACCTCAGATTTACACTTGAGAGGAAAAAACCAGCAGTACTTAGTGTAATCATCAACAAATACAACAACAACAACAACAACAAAGCCTTTTCCCACTAAGTGGGGTCGGCTAATCATCAACAAATATGAGGTAATATTTATAACCTGAGACAGACATGACAGAAGAAGGCCCTCATACATCTGTATGTAGAAGTTACAGAGGTCGAGTTGTAGTAGTAGAGACAGATACAAATGGAAATTTGGAACTTTTGCCCATTGCACAATTTGAACAAAAAAACTGAGTCATGCTAGTTGAAACTGGAAGACTAGACTTAGAGACTATTTTATTGAATACTTTGAATGAGGGATGGCCCAATCTTTGATGCCACACCTCAGAAGAAGTTTTGACTGTTGCAGCAAAGAGTTGATGATGACCAACAGCTGGATTAGAGGCAGTGAAGAGGTAAAAACCATTTCTCACAGGACCTTTAAAAAGCATCCTCCCCGAAGAAAGATCCTTCATAATAAAGTGAAAAGGATAGAGAGTAATTGAGCACCAGTTATCAATTGTAAATTGATTTGCAGATAACAGATCTTGCTTTAAACCAGGAACATGCAAGACATTTCGAAGAGCAAAAGTATGTTGAGGAGTACAAAGTGTAGAAGAACCTAAATTAAGAATAGGCAAACCTTTGCCATCTCCAATGTAGACTTACTCGGGTCCGGTGTAAGGGTTTGAACTCTGCAAGTTTGCAACTGAATTGGTCATATGGGAGCTTTCACCAGAGTCGAGAAGCTAAGTTGGAGTAGCAAATGAGGGTGCAGTGTTAGCACACATTGCAGAGTGAGATGTCGTAGAGCCAAATTGAGGATTTATGCGATGAGGACACTCAGCCGCCTCATGATCATGTTGACGACAAATTTGACATGTAAGCCTGTGTCCAGAGAAGTTGGAACCAAATCGACCACCACGATTATTCCTCTAATAATTGTTGCGAGAGTAGTTTGTGCGCTGATTAGTAGACCTGTTGTTGGAGTAATTCTGGCGTTGGTTGTTGGACCTAGGGTTTTAGAAATGTTGATTGAAATTACGACCTTGACCACGATCTTGATGCGGATTGAAATTGGGGAAATTTTGAGCAACAAACGCCTGAGAGTTAGGGTTCTAAGGAGGTAGAGGAAGAATTCCAGCAGAGGATCCAAAAGAGGAATTGAAAGCCTGAAAAGATCGTGAGGCGATTGATTTCTTGCGATTTGCAAGTTGAATTTCTTTGCTCAGTAGTAAACCATGAAGTTCATCAATGGTTGTAGATCCAAGACGAAACTGGATCGCATCGACAAAGGAGTCATAATCAGAAGGAAGTCCATGAAGCGTTACAGAGAGAAGCTCAGAATCTTCAATTGAAGCTCCAGCGCTGGCAAGAGCATCAATGATCTCCTCAATCTGTTGAAGGTATGCAACTGCGGTGGAATCACCCTTGGTGATTGTGCGAAGTCTTGAATGAAGTTCATGTACATGAGACTGTGAAGCCGCAGCGAGTCGCGATTCAAGCTTGGATCAGAGCTCTCGAGAAGAATTAACACCAATCGTATACGGAATCAGAGAATCAGAGAGAGTCGAGTTGATCCAAATGAGGATATTTTGATCATTCTCGAACCAAACAACATAATTAGGATTCAAGATTGCAGTACCAGAAGAATCTTGAACAATTTTGGGCGGAGCAGGCACATATCCATCAATGATTCCAATGAGATTGTAACGACGAAAGATCGGAGCAAACAAAGCACTCCATGTGAGATAATTGGTTGTTGTGAGCTTGATTGGCACCATGGAACCAATATTTTGGATCGTGATCGACGCAATTGGATAAGTGCCAGAAGAATTAGGGTACAAATTTGTGACTGGAGATGGATGTGCTTGAGAGTCGGAGCCTGAGGAAGGAGAAGCAGTAGCCACCATGGTTGCGATTTAGGGTTTTAGAGAAGAAAATAGAGGAAGCGGAAGACAAAGAAGAAGGATAAGTCGGTCGTTAGACAGAGGCGAGAGATACCATGATAGGAAAATTATCTTCTCATTAACTTCCAAATAAGATTACAGATAGGTATTTATACACACCTCATCACACAGATGATTGACAGCACATTTACAACAAAACCTTACAGCCTAAACAATAACAACTATAACAAACTATAGAAGTATTTACAAATTGACACTTCTAAGTTTTATCTCTTACACTATGATCCTTAATAACGTTTGGGAGCATGCGTACTACTTACAGGTAAATTTGAGCAAAGTCAATTTGCGTCATCTATATTTTCCTAATAGGAATATCCTTCACTTATTTTCACTTATCAGTTTGTAAGTGCAGTATATAAGAGTCAATACATATTGATACACTCTCTTAATTGCCTAATTGGTGAGCCTTGGAAGTCTAAGATATTGTGTATTTTGTGGAGTACAAGTGGATTGGGTAGGAGGGTTCTTAAAACTGTCTTTCTGAAGGACAAATCAGTTTTTGCTCCTTGGAGTTGAATTGTTTACGAGGGATAGGTCTTTCCGTGCGATGAAAAGTTTATAGTTAGGCCTTCCTTCAGACACTAACGAAGTGACACCGATTCTCTTTTCCTATTATGTTTGGTGTCTGTACACAGCCTCCATCTTTTTCTGTCAGTACTTGAATTAGCATCTGAAATGCCACGGAGACCTAAAACAAGCTCATCGTTTATTCAATTTAAAACTGTCATCACTTTTTACCAAGTCAAATGATGATTTTTGTAGAATACATGTCAGTGGTGTTTGCTCTTGTTAGCTGTCTATATTTTTAGTTTCTTGCTATCCTTTTCGTGTATCATGCAATATGCAAGTTTGAATTAAGACACATCTGTTTTTCGAGTTGCAGTACAAGAATGTGAGACCAGATTATCTGAAGAACATATGGAAAGTCATCAACTGGAAGTATGCCAATTAAGTGTATGAGAAAGAAAGCCCTTGAGCTAAATCAGGTGGCGGCATTTGCAGCTGGTTGAGTTCATGAAAACAAAACAACCAACGTGACAAATGAGGACGCTTATTTAATCACGGATATATCTCATCCCATATATGAAAACCAGATTAGTGTATGAGTTTATGTACTTATTTAATCACCTTTTTTCTTAAGTTCCGGTATTTGGATGGTTTGATACAATAAGCTACATCATTGGAGCTTTTGTCTATTTTTCTGGCTGAAATTTGCTTCTTGTTGTGTTTGAGGGATTTGCAGTTATTTTTTGTTGGTGTTTCAATTTGTGGCCCATGTGTTTTATTTCATCAGTTTCGTGTGCAAACAAATGAAACTGACGAAGTTGTTGCTATTGAATAATTAAATAGAAATTTTGGTACCTTTTTTTTTTTGGGTGCATTTGAAACAATTGCAATTGTATATTCTGTTTTTATGGGTAGGGTCATGGACGGAGCCACCTTGAGTTCAGAGGGGGCGGATGCCCCCACTCAGGTTTTTTGTGTGAAAAAAATGTGCTCTTTTAGTTATGGGTAAATTACATAGTAGCCCCTCAGGTTTGAGTTTTATTGCAATCTCATACAACATCTTTAAAACATTTCACTTTCATACCTCAAGTACTATTTTATTTCAATTTCATAAAACCGTTAGATTTTCCATCCATGGATCTGTTAAATGCTGACGTGGCTGCCACATATATGACACGTGGCTGCCAAATGTCTGCCACGTGGCAAATAAAATATATATATATTTTTTTTTTAAAACCTGAAATTGGAAGAAAAAAAAAAGGTCCGAACCCAGAAGAAGAAGAAAGAGAAAGAGAAGAAGAAGAAGAAAGAGGAGGGAGGAGAAAGAAGAAGAAGAAGAAGAAGAAGAAAAAAAAAGAAAAAAAAAAGGGGTCCGAACCCAGAAGAAGGAGGAAGAAGAAGAAAGAGGAGGAGGAGGAGGAGGAAAAAGAAGAAGAAGAAAAAAAAAAAAAAAAAAGGGACCGAACCCAGAAAAAGGAGGAAGAAGAAGAAGAGAAGAAGAAAGAGGAGGAGGAGGGAGAAGAAGAAGAAAAAAAAAAGGTCCGAACCCAGAAGGAAGAAAAAGAAAGAGAAGAAGAAGAAGAAAGAGAGAGAAGAAGAAGAAAGAGAAAAAAAAAAAAAAAAAAAAAAAGGACCGAACCCAGAAGAAGAAGGAGGAAGAAGAAGAAGAGAAGAAGAAAGAGAAGGAGGAGGGAGAAGAAGAAGAAGAAGAAGAAGGAAAAAAAAAAAAAAAAAGGTCCGAACCCAGAAGAAGAAGAAAGAGAAAAAAAAAGAAAAAAAAGAAAGGGACCGAACCCAGAAGAAGAGAAGAAGAAAGAGGAGGAGGAGGGAGAAGAAGAAGAAGAAGAAGAAAAAAAAAAAAAAAAGTGGCAGATATGTTTTTTTTTTTTTTTAAATTAAAAAATTATTTTATTTGCCACGTGGCAGACATTTGGCAGCCACGTGTCATATATGTGGTAGCCACGTCAGCATTTAACAGATCCATGGATGGAAAATCTAACGGTTGTATGAAATTGAAATAAAATAGTACTTGAGGTATGAAAGTGAAATGTTTTAAAAATGTTGTATGAGATTGCAATAGAGCTCAAACCTGAGGGGCTACTATGTAATTTACCCTTTAGTTATTTGTGCTATTAGTATTAACTCTTCTATGTGATATTTTCATCGTTGAAAGAGCATTTTCGGCCATGAAAATTTTGAAGATCGGTTGTGAAATTATATGGAAGATCAATGGATAAATGATAACATGAATATTTTTATAGAGAGAGATATTTGATGGTATTGATAATGAGATTGTCATATAACGCTTACAAAACATAAAAACGCGTCGATGGATATTGTAATATATTGTATGAAAAATTTAAGGATTAATATATAAGTGTTTGTTTAATACATTCTTAAGTTTTTTAATTTGTGACTTTGTTATTTGAAGATTCTCCTATCCATGCATATTTCTGACTTCATCCCTTGGTAGGGTGGGGAGTTATTGTTGGTGATTCCACATATTATAGCTTTCGATTTGTGGTTCAACTTTAATGAGCATCGAAGCATAATTCAACGAGTATGCAGTAAGGAGATAAAATTTGGGTCCTTTAGCAGTTCAAACAGGTCGCATTGGTAAATCCCACCACTAAATGTTCTTTTGGAAGGAAAATTACAGAAGATATCCACATACTCAATTTTACTTCTCACACATTTTTTTAATTTTCGATCATCATATCGGATGAATTAAATGACAGAAATTAACAATGGGTGAGTGGATAGCACATTCTTTGTTAACATGTGAATTCCAAGATCTTATTATAGGAAAACTAGTAGAAAGAGTTTCAAAATTTTGAATTTTAATTAAAAGTCATCTAATAACCTTATTTAATGATAAGTACAAGACGAAAAAAAAATCCGAACTAAATGCCCGTGCAAAACCAATCCTTAAATGGGGCTATTTATTTTGGCATCATCATCCTATGCCAAGTTCTCTTTTTTCTTTTTTCTTTTTTCTTTTTGGTGAGAAAGCAAACGATATTATTTATACTAAGAGAAGATGATGAGCTAAGCCTCATAATGGGCTAACAATATATGTGGTTCAAATTCGTATTTGACGAGAATCGAACCTATTACCTCTAACTTACAAGTGAAGAGGAATACTAATATTCCGTAGTACTAAGTGACTTCTTTAATGTTTACTTTATTTTACCTGACTAATAATAAGGACAAAACTTCGCTGCTTAATAGTTAGCAGGATCTCCTGCTGAAGAACCACTGTGGCTGTTTCCCAGTAAGACACTTGTCCACTATTTTTTTTCCTTTCTAAAAAATTTATGCAATATTAAAATATTATGTAAAGGACCAAAACAACCTTATGCCCCGGTTCAATTTCTCCAGTCTTCTCCCTTTCCTCCCCTCTCTTTTGTTTCGCACATACCCCAACTATTCTTATGTTCATCTTCTTACACAAAAGCCAATCCTCTTACTCATGGATTCTCTTTAATCTCCAGATCTCATCAACAACATCAGGTATATATGCAACCATTTTAATTCAAGTTTTGGCAAATTTAATTAGTGGGTTTTTGATATTTAGGAATTTCGCACAGACCCTAACTTTTCTTTTGTTCATCTTCTTAGACAAAAGCCAATCCTCTTACTCATGGATTCTCTTTAATCTCCATATCTCATCAACAACATCAGGTATATATGCACCCATTTTAATTCAAGTTTTGGCAAATTTAATTAGTGGGTTTTTTGATATTTAGGAATTACAACTCTAATTCTTGTTATTTAGGGTTACTGTTCTTTCACTTGTTTTCCAAGCATCTAATTTTCTTTTCATTCGATGCTTGTTCCCTGTACAGTGTGCGTATACAAACCCATAATCTATTATTTTGAAAAGTGGCTAATTCTTTTTCATTTATTTGAATCATTGGGTTGTGTAGTTAATCCAAAGTTGTCTTTTTTGATTCATCAATTTGCAAGCAATACGTTTGAAAAAAAAATACTCATGTGTGGCTGTTTAAGTTTATAAACTCATTTGTTCACAATATTTTTGTTTTTCAGATTACTAGAGATGGATACTTCACGTTTAATCAATGGGTCATGTGGTGATTCTGGAGTTGATTTACAAGGTGAGTCTCAATCTGATAATCCACCTGCGAATAATCTATATAGACCGAAAGTTCATGTAGATGTACTGGGAAGGGAATTTAGTTCGTGTGATAATGCATATAAGTTTTATGTAGATTATGGTAGAAAAAGTGGTTTCAATGTACGGAAACATCACCAGACAAAAAACAAGATGAATTTGGTGTCACGAGTAAGTTATTGTTGCTCAAAAGAAGGTTACCGACAAAAAGACAAACGGCGTGAAGTTGTAACTTATTCGCAACCAATTTCAAGAGTTGGTTGCCGAGCACATATGACTTGTCTACTTCAGAAGAACGGAAAATTTAGGGTTGTGTCGTTTGAGGAAGGTCATAATCATGATTTGATTGCAACACCAATGAAGCATATGCTTAAGATCAATAGAAGTATGTCTGAGGCTCAAAAAGCACACGCTAATGATGCAGAAAATGTAGGATTACCTATTAAAGCAACTGTGGACCTAATGAGCATAGAAGTTGGAGGTCGTGACAATCTTGGCTTTTTGGATAAAGATTATAGGAATTATATACATAGCAAGCGAAAGACTAAAATGAAAAAGGGAGATGTTGGTGTTATATTGCAGTATTTCCAAAAAATGCACTCGGAAAACTCTTCCTATTTTTATGCGATGCAAGTTGATGATGATGATATGATCACAAATATATTTTGGGCTGATGCACGTTCAGTAAGTGATTATAATCTATTTGGTGATGTTGTGTGCTTTGATACCACTTATCTAACCAACGAATATGGTCGACCATTTGCACCATTTGTTGGAGTTAACCATCATAAGCAAACTGTAGTGTTTGGTGCAGCTTTGTTGTATGATGAAACTACAACTTCTTTTCGGTAACAACCAAGAACAATTCTTACAGATCAATCGGCTGCAATGTCAAGGGCAATATTTGAAGTCTTTCCTGAAACTTGTCATCGATTATGTGTTTGGCACATTTATCAAAATGCAGCCAAGAATTTGAGCCATGTTTTTCATAGATCAACAGAATTTGCTCATGATTTCAGCACATGTGTATATGATTATAAAAATGAAAATGAGTGGCTACTAGCATGGAATAATATGCTTGAGAAATATAGCCTTCAAGACAACAATTGGTTGCGTGACATATTTAACTTGTGATAAAAGTGGGCTTTGGTGTATGGGCGGCATACTTTCACTGCAGACATGAAAAGCACACAACGTAGTGAATCTATGAACAATGTCTTAAAAAAATATTTGAAGCCTAAACATGATTTTCTACGATTCTTTGAGCATTATGAGATAGTGTTGGCAGATCGAAGATATCAAGAATTACTTGCTGATTTCAAGATGATGGAGACTAGTCCTATATTATTAGCAAATGTAGAAATGTTGCAGCAAGCGGTGAAGGTTTATACCCCTGAGGTATTTAAACTTTTCCAAAAAGAGTATACATGCTTTCTTGGTTGTAGTATTCACAAAGTTGATAAGTCCGAGACGAGTACGGAGTACATAGTATTTTGTGCTAGTAAACGTCAAGAACACTTGGTTAAATTTGAAGCTTCAACACAAATAGTTAATTGTAGCTGTATGAAATTCTCTTTTGTTGGGATTTTATGTGGTCATGCAATCAAAGTGCTTGATAAGAAGAATGTGAAAAAAATCTCATCCCATTACATATTAAATCGATGGACAAGAGCGGCAAAGGCTAGAAGTATGAAAGATTACCATGGAGTGGGTGCTCATGATAATCCTAAAGAGTCCATGGTAAAGCGTTATAGCCATTTGCGTTGCAATTTTCGTGAAATTGCTTCCTTAGCTGCAGAACATGACAAGTTAACTGAGTACGCACATCATCGTTCAATTGAGATGCTTAAAGGCTTGGAAGAAATAAAGAAAAGCCTTGGTGAAAAAGATTGCACAAGTGGTGTTCAAAATTTGAAAGGCAAGGTTGATTCAACTGGTAAAGAACATGTTGAGATAATGGTTGAGCCTAATAATTGTGAAACAATTGTTTGTGGAGTTAAGAGAAAAGCTACAGTTGGACGTCCATGCGGTCGACTGAAGAACCCGCTTGAACAAAAAAAGTCTAAGTCGACATCGAAGAGTAAAAAAACTCCTGCAAGACGACAAATAGCTATGGAGGTACATAAATTGTATTATGTGCATGTTATAAGTGATTAATGTGTTATCTTACAAATATAATTTAATTTTTTTGTCAAAATTTTTTGTAGGAATTTACTTGCACAGGTGAAAGTTCAACACTCCAGGGTGTAGGACATGAGGCTCATTTATTTGATAGCTTGCCTCAAGTAAGGACTTTAAACTCTTTTAATTTTAATAAAGTTATATCAAAATTTAATTTCTAGACATAAGAGTTGAGCTTGAGAATTCAAACTTACTCTTTAAACATAAATGCAGGGATATGTCAATGTTGGTACTGGTTCAAAACAACATTTTCAAGCTACACAGGGAATTCAGTGCACCAATGTATTGCTTTACTCTGAAAGAATTTTTAGCTTGTCAACTTCTTTTATCTCGTTTTTAATTTCTAATATATTAATTTCAACACTTATTTTTTGCTTTTGCTTATTTTTTGCTTTTGCCTTTCATAGGATTTACCGAGGGGAACCAAGATTTCATTTTTAACTTCTGGAAGTTTGGACGAGATTACATGTTGGCAACAAAATGTCTCTTTCACTCAACTGCTTAATGTGAGTATTACATATATGACAACTATAATACATACAAACAAATATAGATGTGTACAAAATGTTGATCCTATCATATATTTAGCCGCTTGACTTTTTGTTTGTAGGAATCAACAACAAATTTTCATGCCTTGTCACAAGATGAAAGAGCCAAACAAAATGGAAATTGAGCAGGATTTTAATTTGTAGATTTTTTTGTAAAATGGAAAATTGGAGGTGTGGAGTGCCCACATATTATTTTGGCTTCCTGCAACATGAAGAAAAAATTGGAAGATATTTCTTTTTGTTTTTGGCAAATTTTGTGCAGTATAGAAAGTTGAAGTAGAGGTTGCACCATTTTCCTTTTGAATTGTACTATCTTAAGTTAAAATAACTTGTAATTGTCTTTGAATTTGCATAACTGCTTTCTAAAATAGTTATTCTAATATTTTATACAAGTATTTTTAACATTGCATAAAAAAATTAAAGAACCAATTAATTAAATTTGCCTAAACTTGAAAATTAAAACTGGTGGGTGCATGTGCTTTCGCCAAGAAGAGGAACAAAACAAAGTTGGGGTCTGTGAACAAAGGAGAGGAAAGAGAGAAGACTGGACAAATTGAACGGGGGTATAAGGGTATTTTGGTCCTTTACTTGATATTTTAATATTACATAACATTTTTAAGAAAGAAAAAAAATAATGGACAGATGTCAAACTGGTAAGCAGCCACAGTGGCTGTTCAGCAGGACTTCCTGCTAATTTTTAAGCAGCAAAGTTTTGTCCAATAATTATAGTCATTTAGTTCATAAAAAGTGATGGACGGTAGGGGTGGGTTCAAAAAACCGAAAACCGAAAAAAACCGAAAACCAAACCGGACCGAGGCCGAAAAAAACCGAACCGAAAAAAAACCGAACCGAAACTGTCAAACCGAACCGAACCGATATATATATATATATATTTATTTTTTTTTTTTTTTCAATATTATAAATAGTTTAGTCATACAATCATAACAAAACATAACCTGTAGCCAAGTTGGTTTCTGTGAAGCTTTTCAAACTGCAGGGCATGGGTTCGAACCCTCATGCCTCAAGATTTCAAAGAATTTTTTAAATTTTTTTTGAGAAATCAACAAAACCCTTTTAACCCTAGCCAGCCACAGCAGCCACACCTTTTTTTTTTTTTTCATTCTCCTCCTCTCTCTCGTGTTAAACTCTTTAACCCTAGGCAGCCACAGCCGCCGCAACACCCTTTAACCCAGTAACCCTCTCTCTCGGTCTTCAACTTCAATCACTCTCTGTGAGAAAATCTTCAAGACCAAGTGCGCTCAGTGCCATACCGTCGAGAAAGGCGCCGGTCACAAGCAGGGTAATTTCATCTTCTCTCCCTTCACTGAACCTTGATTTTCCTTTTATTTTTTGGCTTGTGATTTCGATGATTTATTGATTTTTGTATGCATCTGACAATTATAATCCCTTTTTTGCATTTGGTTTTTGGATTTGTGTATTTGGATATTTGTTTCAATTGTTATTTGGATTACTGATTCGATCTCTGCTGCGTGCCTCTTTCAAGGTCGTTCCCGTCATCTCACGTCGTCTCGCCCCCGGCTCCGTCTACCGCAGCCCCCAACTCTACGCCAAGCTCCGCCCCGAAATGGATGCCGATAACTCCTCCGCCGATGCGGTTCGTTTCATCTCTTCCTTCCTTCCTTCCTTCCTTCCTTCCTGGTTTGCAATTTGACATCTTATTATCAATTGTAGTAAAGTATGTAAGTAGGGATCGTTCTAGGCCGGGGATTAGGAGGGATTGCTAAATCACTTGGAAACTGACTTGAAAACGTAAAAACAAAGTTTAAAACACTAACTAGACTCAAAGAATGCAAAACTATACTTTAAAACACTAAAACAAACCAAAAGACTCAAAACAGCCCCTAAACACTCAAAACTACCTTAAACACACAATCTGGGCAGGTTTGGGACTCTAACACAAACTTGGACGAATTTTGGTTTTCTAATGAACTAAAATACTTAAAAACATAATCTAAGACAAATTCTAATTAATATGACTCAAAGAAATAAGATGGGGTTGATTTTGGACGAAAATAATTAAATTAAGACAAGAACAAAGTAAACAAATTCTTAGACAAATTTAAGTGAATCAAAACAGATTGTAAAATGAATTTGAATGAAACTTATGGATGGAATGCTAGCTAGGAGGTTCTTCTCCACACATGTCACACTTGCATACAAAACGATTTCAAGTTGCTTTTCGATAAGCTATGAATACTCAACGCCCCAAATTAACCGTGAATTGCACTAATTAACCCTCAGTTTTTCCACAAGTTATTGGATTGGATGATTGCATACGACAACCCAAAACATTCCCTACAAGTTCCCTACATGAATTGCATAATAGAGATACAAGCAAGAATCATTAAGTTCTATGAAAAACATAAGCATTGACGAGGCACTCGTTACTATGATTTGCATGAAACTTATGCCAAGAATTTACTTAACGTGATTGTGACTAGCAACCTTCACTACTTGTGAATATAAGTTCATAACGATTAGGTGAAACTCCCTTATATTCTAGCGTTAAATTCATGCATGAAAATTAAGCGTGCACTCTCAACCAACATACAAAAATCATTTTTTTATACGATCGGATAAGTAAATTGAATTCACAACTTATGAATCACAACTGGATGTAATCAAATCATATTGCAAGTATGAACATAGTTTCGAATCACCCCCTAACTAAAAGGGGTTTAGTTCCTCATACTCACAAAGCAAAGATACATAAAATTAGACATTAAAATCAAAGGAAAGAAAACACCTAAAATGCTCCAACTTGGTAGCAAGTGCATCCAAGATTCCTCATTTCCCTTGCTTGCGGCAGATTGGGTTATGGACAGATTTTGGGTAGTTTTATGATGTACAATGGATGGGGAATGGTATGGAAGGGTTTAGGGTGAGTGTGGAGGAGTGTTTGATGGTTGGAGGGTGGTGGAGAACTAGGCAAAGAGGGTGGAAGAAGGTGGAGTGGCTGTTATGTTTTCTAGGCACTAGAATGGTGTTTTTGGGGTGTTTTGCTTCCTAGGGTGTGTATGGACGAATTTTTGTGATAAAATGATGAATATGGGGGATTGTCCTTTGGCCAAGGGGTGTAAACATGTATTTATAGGCCCCAAAAAACCTTAGAAAATCAGGTTAGGTTAAGGATGAAATGCATGGCAATTTGTGTGTGTGGTGTGCAATGGTCCAAGGGTGAAAATGAAGTAATGATGCAAAGTGTGAAGGGTAAAATGGAGTGGTGTTGTAGCTAGGGAGCATGAATGATTGTGTACATTGCATAGAGATGGAAAGGGAGGTGAAATGTGTCAACAAATGGGTCAAAGGTGCAACAACATGTGTTGCACATGGCATTGGATTCCAAATGTGAATGATGGAGCATCAATTGGTGCATGTAATGGATGTAAATGTTGTCTAAAATCTAATGAGTGAAGGGAACAAGAGATATCAAGCAATTGAGTGTAATAATTAAATGAATTGAAGCATGAAATTAGAAATTATGTAGGGGACAAGAGTGATCAAGCATGGCATGGAATCCAAAGGGAATTCTATGTGGTTTGCATGGCAAGGAATGCAAGTTGGGGTGACAGATTTTTGGGCTGTTTTCTTCATCTTTTGGACCATAATTCTTCATATTCTTGGCCTCTTTAGTTCTCAAATTCGTCCATCCACTTGGCCCATGCATTTGCTATCCATTCTAAGCCCGAAACATGCTCCAAGGGCCTCCAAAATGCATCTTCTTGCATACTTTGTACTTAGAGTTTGAAAACACACAAAAATAACTTTGAACACTAAAATAACTAAGGAAATACAACATAAATGCACAAGAACAAGCTAACTAAGTCGCATAAATATGCTCCTATCAGACCTACATGCTTTGTTGGTTGGTTCTATTATATGTTTCAGTCTATTTGAACACTGGAAATAATGTTTTTATTGTCATAAAGGTGCAAAATTTGTGATTGTTAATTCATAAGCTGAAGGAAAATTATGTTTGTTTGTGCTCAGGGGTCGTCAAAGGCAGGAAATCATGATTGGATATCGCGATTCATGGTCTTCACCTCTGGTGTTTGTTGGATTGCTGGTTCATGGTCGCCAGAGCTTGCTTCGACGGCAGCAAGGGAACTAAGCAGCTAGGTTTTCAGTTTTTTTCTTTCTTTTTCGGGCTCAACCCTTGGGTTGGGTTGTTGTGCTGGCCCATTTTTTTGTTTGTGTTTAGTTGTGGGCTTTTGATATGTATGTAAGTTTAATGAAAGTTTACATTTTATAAAAATAAAATAAAATAAAATAAAACCGAACCGGGCCGAAACCGAACCGAAAAAAACCAAAAAAAAATTGAACCGAACCGAACCGAACCGAACCGAACCGAAATTTCGGTTCGATTTCGGTTTTGGCAAAAAACCGAACCGTTTCAAACCGAACCCAGATGTCAAACTGGTATTTTGGTCCTTTACTTGATATTTTAATATTACATAACATTCTTAAGAAAGAAAAAAAATAATGGACAGATGTCAAACTGGTAAGCAGCCACAGTGGCTGTTCAGCAGGACTTCCTGCTAATTTTTAAGCAGCAAAGTTTTGTCCAATAATTATAGTCATTTAGTTCATAAAAAGTGATGGACGGTTCTGATGGGACCCCACATCCATCCATCTAACGGGACAAATATTTGTGTTTACATAAAGTTTACATGAATGCACTACCTTAATTACAAATATTTGTGTTTTTCATTTCCCAAGTCCCTTTCAATTATGATGGACCGAATATATATTCATTATTTTCAAGATTATTAAAGGTTTTTTGAGTTCATTGCATTCAAATATTATTGTGGATATCATGCTACAAATGGTAATTGTAAAAGCGAAAAACCATCATACTTTACAAATATAAATATTTTCTTATGGTAAACATTTTGTGAACCCACGAATTTACATCTTGCATTCTATGCTAAATTATGTTGGACAAGGGTGAATTCTAATTTGCTGTAATGTAAAAAAAACATCTGCATTTTTTTGTAGTGAAGAAATAATGACACTATAAAAAAAACCATCCCTACAGTTGACTACTGAACACTGACTATTTCTGAAACTGAATATTGGTAATACTATTTCTAAAACTAAACACTGGTTATTTCTAAAAATTGATCATGGGTATTATCACTGTTTCTTAAACTAAACACTAGCACTATCACTATTTCTAAAACTGAATATGAGAATTACACTATTTCTGAAACTGAACACAGATTGGTGTGCACCTTGCATGTGCTTTTGGTTGAATTTTTTTTCTTTTCTTTCTTTGGTGCTTATCATTAAATAAAGTTGTTAGGTGATTTTTAGTTAAAATTCAAAATTTTGAAATCATTTTAATTAATTTTTCTAAAAATATTTTGTGTTCAATTATAGAAATAATCATTGTTCAATTCTAAAAATGGTCAGTGTTCATATGACATGACACAAACATAATAATTTATCCAAACTAAAGTTAAAACCATTATTTCGAAATTAAAATTAGCATTGCTTTTAAAAATGAAAAATAAAAATTTTCTTCATATTTGGTTTTGTGATATTATTATTTAGTTTGTTCTAAAAAAATAATGAAACAATGTTCAAATAAAACAAAAAAATAAAAAGTATTTTGTTTACATGTGAGAGTAGAGTGACATGAGGGAGTGAGAATAGGTGAAAGGAGATATGAGAGATAAAGTTGATGGGGAGGGGTGAGGAGAGAAGAGAGTGGAGAGAGAAAATTGATATGAACATGAGAGAGAGAGAGAGAGAGGAATATAGGTAAATAATATGATTGGTACTAGGGGTGGGTTCAGTTTCAATCGGTTCTTTTTTTGCCGAAACTGAAACCAAATCGAAATTTCTATTTGGTTCGGTTCGATTCATTTTTTTCGGTTTTTATTCAGATAATTTTTTTTTTCAGCTTGGTTTTGGTTCACTTTGGTTTTTTTTATTTTATAAAACCTGATTTTAAAAAAAAAATTGAAAATTGGTCTATGCTCTACAACTTTGCTTCCAGTTTTTCCATTTCAAAGAAAGTAAAGGAAGAAAAAAAGAGAAAGAGAAAGAAGATGCAAGAAGGAACAAAGAGAAAGAAGATGTGGGGAGGGTCGGGTGGGGAGAAAAAAAAAAGGAAGAAAGAAGAGGGTCAGGTGGGAAGAAGAAAATGGAAGAAAGAAGAGGGTTGGTGGGGGAGAATAAAAAGGACTTGGATTATAGGTTAATGGTTGGCCTAAAATAAAATCTTAAAACTTGGGTCTATTTAAAATTGGGCTTTGAATATAAACACTCAAATATTAAATAAATATATAAAATTAATTATATTTAATTCAGTTTGGTTCAGTTTTTGAATCATCAAAACCGAACTAATAACTTTCGGTTCAGTTTGGTTTTCTTAATTCGATTCGGTACTTGGTTTCGTTTTTTTCGGATTTCGATTTTTTCAACCCACTCCTAATTGGTATGGGTAGAGAGGGGGGAGGAAGAGAGAGAGAGAGAAAGTGATGTGACAGTTAGTTTTTTTTTTTAATTATATTAAATTATTTTGTCATGTTTATTAAAGTTTAAGTCTTTTTCATTAAAGTTTAAGTCATTTTCATTAAATAAAGTTACTAGATAATTTTTTGTTAATAAAAAGTTTAAAGAAGCTATTTTCATTAAGCTCCCAAAGATTATTGTTATACATATTTGTGCAGCCACAACTTTGACAAGCTGGCATCTTTTAGTCAGCTTTTGTTCCCTTCACACGTGGCTTTAATGATGAAATTCTTTGAGCACAAACCCCTTGATCAAAAGACAAATCTGAGCCTGGGTTTCAATTCAGTTGGCTTTTATCAGCTACATTTGTTTCGAGATCGATCATGCTTAGGTCTTCAAATTTCCCCTGTAGGGAAGTTAACAAAGATTTGCATGCGTGGTGGCGAACACTTTAAGTCATTAATTTACATGACCTAATAGTACTAATAGCAGCATATAGAGCTGTTAGAGAGCAATGACAATATTATTGGTGCAAAAATTCTTCACCCTTCTGTCTCCAATTTGAACAGGTGTCCATCCCGCTGTTTCTTCATTGGTGTTGATTACAAATTACATTAAATTGTCTTTGTTCTCGTTGATTACAAATTACATTAAGTTGATACATCAACAATTAGATTCAAGTGAGGAATGCCGGATGCATAATGAAATAGTGTTACTATTCCTAGGTGCCAAGAGAATATGGTTCAATTATGCACGCATTTGTAATGCAATTTTATTGTATGTTATATACAAAGTAATTGAATCCTTTAACTTCTGAGTCTAGGGAGAGATTGAGATTCTTAATAGATGAAAGCAAGTCTGAAGGGACTCGCTTTTTGCAGAGGTGTCTTTCAAAGACTTGCCCGATTAGAGAAAGAAGGGATAACTCATGGAATATTGTATCCTTCACAAAGAAGTATTTACCAAGGGTCAAAAGTGACGATATTCAATGAGCCTAAAGAAAATGATATTAGCCAGGAAAGCTTTAAAGGGCAGATAAACGTGTTGGCATCAGAAACTTTTGACTACCCTGGAGCACCGCGTACTTTAGAGTGTAATGACTTCCTCAGACAGGTAAGGAATGATCGAAATGGGTAAGAACAATAAATGAACAAACTTTGTTTTATTTTTGTTATTGTTTAATAGTATTTTTTATGAGGGTGATTTTGTATAAAATCAATAAAAAGTTACAATATTAACAATATATCAACAATATTTATATTAATAAATAGGTCAATAATGTATTATGATACTTGAATGCATTTAAAATAAACAAAAATTACAAAATCTACCACTACAGTTGTCATTCACTTCAATTGACACCCCATTTCTCATATTTTTTTTTTAATATTTTGGAATAGATGAATATGGATTCAGACACTTTGTTACAGTGTCGGTTTCCTGATTTTGTTTTTTAGATTTGGATTCAGACAATGCGTTGCAGTGTCCGTTTTCTGGTTTCGTTTTTTTTTTTTTTTGTCACTCACACGCCTCATATGCTTCACACCTTGCATGACTCTTAATTTTACATTTAGATTTAGACACTGCAATGTAGTGTCCGTTTCCTCATTCTATTTTTTACATTTGAATTCAGACATTTTAGTGTAGTGTCCGTTTTTTGGTTCAGTTTTTTACATTTAAATATCTAGGCTCGAAATATAGTATCGTTGGCTTCCTTCTCATCATGGTTAAGTCACTTTTATTTTGCTAGGAAAGTAATAAATTTTTTTTTCTGCACCATTCGGACGTAATACTCAAGAAAATAAATGCCGTCTGCATATACTCTCACTGGATTATTGTTCTTCTTTAGCTGCAATATGTACTGTACAAAACATATTTCTTCCAGGATGCTGTATCTATGAAATGACTTCTCATGTCACTCTTAATCTGTTTCTGTTGTGTGTATTTTCTTAATCTGTTTCTTGTTGGTCTCCTCCTCATCATGGTTAAATCAATTTTATTTTCATTTACTAGGAAAACAATAAATTTTATTTCTTTACCACTGGGCTGCACAAACTGATACTCAAGGAAATAGAGGGGGCAACAAGCAGCGATTATCGCCTAAAAAAATTTGGAAAAAAATAAAGGCGAATAATAACATCATTACTGTTGGTGGATACCCTACTTGCATTGCAAATCCATCCAAAGTGCTCCATAAAATATATAATTCCGTGGAGAACATGTCTTAGTGGTCAAAAGAGAGTACAATATAAATACGTGTAACATTTGTAAAGAATGTTGTGTTATTCGAGATATGTGACTTCAAAGTCATTGCATGTAAATTGTAATTGCTACAAGGAAGCCATCGTACGTAAAAAGATGCTTACCACCTTGTTTGAACCTGGAATTTACATTTTGGCCGAATCAATGCTTGATCATCGATGACTTGCAATTGAAATAAAAAAAAATATGAGGATGAAATGTTTTTAAAATGTATGAAGTTATCATTGCACCCAAATCTAAAGAGATAAAATGTAATTACCCTTTAATATTTGTGTAGTAAATAAACATTCATCTAACAATAATTAATGCAATTGTATGTAAATATTCAACCTTGGTATTACACGTTATAAGATCAAAACAAGGGGTTTTTGAACTTTAGCCCTTAAAATATTGAAATTTAATAAAAATGACACACCCCGACCCGGGAAGGTCGAAGCATGTTGGCCATCACTATGAAGTGACGTAACCATAGGGGTAAGTTACGTAAAAAGTGAATAAATTTAAATCGAACTAGAACTAATTCAAATAAAAGATAGTGATATAGTGCACATTCGTGGGAGTGACCCACTATAGTTATTCAGAGCTTAAAGACAGAACAACTACCGAAGAGTAGTCAAGCAACTAAAGTACACTTATTACACACGGTGATAAGTTTATACATCAAAAGCCGAAGCTAAAGTCATAAACTACCAAGATTCCTCGAGTGCCACGAAGGAACAGCTATCTAGGTCCTAGAGGGGCGAAAAACAAAGTTGAGTGGGTTAGCAAAGCAAAGCTTATACGAAAACCTTTAGTTTTGAATATACTAACCCCTCACCATAAAACAAGTATAGTTTCCTTTAATGAGAACGTACATCGTAAGTAAGTATGTATCCACAATACTAGCCAAATATAAATGATGATATGTATGCCAAAACATGATATAATCAATGTTGCGGTAGTATAATCATGTGATAAACAATATAATGAAGTACTCATCCATCTAAGCTGACACACGAGTTCGAGTAGACAATATCTGACACAAACAGGACTGGGTGAAATCAATACGCTCTAGTACTACGATCACGTGAAGGCTGGTGCAGAAGCACGATCACATACAAGTCGGATTGCCTAATGAAATCTACCCGACAGGACTAGCACCTAACTTGGATCCAAGACGAGCGAACAGTGCGATATGAACATACACGTGAAGGACTGGCCCTGGCCCTGGGGCGAGTACTAACACCGGTGCAACAGGATGAGCATGTATACATATATGTATGAATGTCATGACAAGTATATCTCAACCATATAGCAGCATTTATCACAATTATCCAGTACTTGGCAACATATACGTAAAGTGAAGCATCTATGTAATTTTAGAAACTATAAATACGTATAGGTATAAAAATAAACTGCTCACTCACAAGTACGTCGATGGGTCGTAATCCTCGAGCCTAGCTTGGCCTCGTAAGTCCTCGGGATAAGTTTCGCCTATATGTGAAATAACTAATATCGAATTAATTAAAGCACATATACATAAACTTAAATAAAACCCCCATAGTTTGCTCAAACCTAGGGTTTAAATATACCATCGTGACCTACTCGACGTCACGAACATCCCCATAATTTTAAAATAATTTTTGGATGGCTCACGCGCCCAAGGAAGAAAATATCGGTAATATCAGAAATATCGGTAGTCCGAAAACACGGAAATATCGATGGAAATATCGGGATAATATCGATATCGATAAAAATTACATGGAAACCACGGAAATTGTAAGAAAAACTTGGAAATTTTTATTGAAACTTTGCAGGATGTTTATTTAGTCAATTATCTATTAGTTTATCACAAAAAATTGGAAGGAAATGCATTGCATGATGGATTTAACATTATCAAGTTGATTATATAGCGAGCTGACAAACATTGTGAGTGTAGAAAATATGTAGTAATTAATGAAAGAAGTCTAAACACACCATAATCATTTATATATAATGAATTAGTACAATATTTTACACTTTATACATTGCATGGTAAGATACATGAGTGACTTATTACCCTTTATTTTTTTATTTAAGAATTATATGTTTGTGGGGGTTTTATTTAAAATTTATATTGAAGATGCTCTTAAATTATGTAAAATTGTGATTGAAAACAATATTTTATTTTATTTTATTTTCAAAATGCAAAATGGGCATTAAGAAAATTGCAAAGAAAGAGTCCCACTTAATTCCCAAAAATGCAAAAAATCCCAACCCATCATCTTTCTTCATAACCTATCAAAATCCCTATTGCCGTCAGACTCTTTCCCTTTTATTCCCACTTTGCCTTTTAGTCGCCTCTCTCTCTCTCCATCCATATTCTCTCAAATTCCTCACTCTCCGCATGTCCGACCCTCTCTGCCCTCCTCCGTTATCCCTCCATTCCTCTAGATCTCGGCACCCCCACCTAAGAAACCACCCCCACCCACCCACCCAACTGATCGTCATCTATGACGCTGGGCTTGGGAGGATCGAGTGCTCACTCTCCGCATGTCCGACCCCCTCCGCCCTCCTCCGTTATCTCTCCCTTCCCCTAGATCTCGGTACCCCCACCTGAGAAACCACCCCCACCCACCCACCCAACTGATCATCATCTATGACGCTGGGCTCAGGAGGATCAAGTGTAGTGGGTGAGTCTATCAAAACCCATGTCGTCGTTCCTCTGTCTTTTCTTCTTTCTCTTCTTCTTCAGTTTTTCTTTTTGCTTTCTCCTGTGTTTTTTCTTTTCCCCCTGCGTCCTTTCCCGATCTGGCCATGTCCTCCTACCCACCCCCAGCGGCGATCATCCTCCTTCATCTTTCAGATCCGGCATGCAGCTGTTTTCAAACCGCGTTTTATTGCGGTATTTCGAGAAGGTGCATTGAGATCTGGTGTTCTCACCGGCTCGGGTGCTCCACACCACCACCCTTTCAATGTCTCTCGTCGTCGTCGATTTCGGGATTCGGAGTTCTGGGTACGTTTCTTAATGGGTGGAGATCCCGAGTCGCCGCCGATCCGCAGTTCCCCTTCAAGGTTCTGATGAAGGAGGTCTTTTACAGTCGGCTGGAGCTGTAGAAGCTCCGGCGTTCGTCTCCGACTTGCACAGTTCTGAAATTTCGTGATAATATCAATAATATCGCAATATTATCGATATTATCGCGAAATTTTGACGAAAACCCCTTGGATACCACTTAAAATATCGGTTTAGGGAAAAACCGATTATATCGCCGATATTATCGATATTTTCTTCCATGCACGCGCCCCCACTCGCCGGCTATGGCACAGCCCAGACACGCCCCCACGCACTGGCACGTGCCGTCAGTGTGACTGACGCCGTTTGGAATATTCCACGGAATATTCCGTTAAAAGCTAACGGAAGTTAACGGCGTTACCTGACGCCGTTAGGAATATTCCGTCAACTCTGACAGAATATTCTGTCTCCTTCTCCGGCGAGCCGCCGTCTACAACTCAATTTTCGCTAGTTTATGGAAAATTTTCAAATCAACATATCTTCTTCATTTCTCATCCATTTTTAGCCCACTTTATATGGATTTGAAGCTTATGAAATGAAGAATGGCGTTATACCTATTTGGGGTCCAAAAAGTGGACAGAGGTTGTCGAAAAATGCCTCGAAAGTTCTGGCCAAAAGTGAACTCGTCAAGACTCGGTCATTTCACGTCGACCTTCTTTTAAAACAAGCCTAGGACCCTTAGAATGTTGTGTAGAAGCCTTCCCAAGCTTCAAAAAATCCTAACTCGTTCAAAATAATGTTGAACTCAACTTGCCCAAGTTCGGACCTTCCGAGTTAACGAGTCAAAACTCGTCCAAACTGGGTTTCATGAACATGGTTGTGATCATGAAGATGAGGGGAGTACAATGGTGTAGTTTTTGCGATCTGGGAAGTTTAGGGTTCATTCAAGGCATTTGCAGAGAGGGAGAGCATACGGGAAAGAGAGAGAGATCTTTTACTTTTCCTTTTCTGATTTTTGATTGGTGAATAGAAATGAGGGAGAGATGGGATTGGTTGGTGAGTGATGAGAGTTGATTGGTGAGTGGTAATAAAGGGGAAATGGGGTGCACGGGTTGGATAGGATAAAAGACAAGATAGGGTTATTTTGGATTTCCTACAGTAAAAGGAAATCATAACCCATCCTAAATAGATATTTCTTACACTGATAAAATCGTGTAATCTCGAAATAACGCGTGAAATTTAATTACGGAGCGAGAAAATAATTAAGGAATAAAATAAGCACGTCCACGTCAATTGCCATTAAGGGCATAATCGTCAATACACATACGCGGGAAGAAATTACATAGGAAAATTAGGGACGGGTCGTCATAAAAAATCCAGAGTTAGATTAAATATTGATTATATTCCCTAGATGTGTACTTTAATTCGTATTTATATTCTATTTTTATTTTATTATCTAATGTGTTTTATTCAATGTTCCCCATTAAATATTTTAATTTATTATGTTAATGCACAAAACCGGATGTCTTGGAACAACGTAAATCCGACCATGAATCTGCATGAAATGTAAATAACACAAAATGTATCGTGATTCACCCCAAGGTTTGGGCTACGTCCACACTGATTGTATTTCTCTGAGAGTATTTGTGAGGGAGAGAGTGTGAGAGCTTTGCTCTAGATAGGAGAGGCTTAGGGTTTGTGAGGGTGAGGATGCCCTTTTATTGAATAAGGGCGCATCCTCTAATTACATATTTTCCCCTTCCTTTATTACATAATTACATTTAAGTCCCCCGAGTATTTATACGAGGTCTAAATACGAGGCCCTAAATATGGTATAAACAGTAGTCCCCCACGTCTTCAGTCAAGAGAGTCTTTTGGTTGGAGACTTGAAATTTAGTCCATGTGTGGGCCGAAGTAACTAGATGCTGTCTTGAACTGATGCTCGATATGAGGCAGTGCTCAATCTGAAATGATGCTCAACTAGAAATAGCACACGCTGCGAGGCTGCTCGGCTCGTGGCTTATGTTGCCTTGGTTGGCTCGACTTGCGGCGTTTGAAGGTGAGGGAGTCCCTTTTATAGAATAAGGGCTCGCTCCTCAATACATGAATGATGGGCTAGGGTTGATGCTCTCTAATGATGGTGAGGGAGTCCCTTTTATAGAATAAGGGATCGTTCCTCAGTACATGAATAATGGGTGCTCTCTAATGAAAGTGAGGGAGTCCCTTTTATAGAATAAGAGCTCACTCCTTAATACATAAAAAATGGGCTAAGTCCCCCAAGTATTTTTCATGAGTCCTAGTTAAGGCCCAATAGATGGTACATAATGTAGGCTCCCAAGTCTTCGGTCAATAGAGTCTATTAGCTGGAAACTTCAAATTGAATCCATGTATGGGCCGAAGTGGCAGTTGTTTGGAGGCGGTATTTGTATACCCTGCACTGAAGCTTTGTAAGTGAAGCTTTAGAGCTGGAGCTCTGTAAATGAAGCTTTCGAAGCTGGAGCTTTTGTAAATGAAGCTTTTGAAGCTAGAGCTCTGTAAATGAAGCTTTTGAAGCTGTTTGACATGAGTGATGCTCATGAATGTTTATGTTAATTGACATGAGTGATGCTCATGGATGTTGTCATGAGTGATGGTCATGAATGTTAACATGAGTGATGCTTATGAATGTTTGACATGAATGATGGTCATGAATGTTTATGTATGATTTTCATGAGTGATGCTCATGAATGTTTATGTATGAATGACATGAGTAATGCTCACGTATAATTTGGAGTACTGGACGTACTTTTAATCACCTGGTTGGTGGCATGAAGGAGAGTACGGGTTGTACATTTCATCACCTGGTTGGTGGCATGAATGGCTAGTTGCCAAATGATATTGGAGTACGGGTTGTACATTTCATCACCTGGTTGGTGGTAATAGCGGCAGGTTGCTGAATAATTTTAGAGTATTGGGCGTACTTTTGGTCACCTGGTTGATGATAATAGAGGCAGGTTGCCGAATAATTGTGGAGTACTAGGCGTACTTTTGGTCACTTGGTTGGTGCTATTTTGGGCTTATGGGCCTTCACCCTCCACAACATGCCAGCCCATTTATTTTGGGCTTTTTTTTTTACTACCCTCTAATGGGGTTTATACAGATGTCTCCAAAAGATAAGAAAAATAAATTACATCATTCAAAAAAATACTGCTGCATAAGGTGGGTATGACAGATGGTTGTAGGAGCTTTTGCTTTTACTTTTTCTTTTCCTTTCTACTTTTCCTTTTCTTCTTTTCTGCATGGTCCACGAGTTCCCCGCAATTATCTCTAGTCAACCGTCTTTTTCTTTTTCTTACTTTTGCTTTTTTTTTTCTTTTTTTTTTTCACTGGACCTCTGATTTCTTAAGTATGAGGGCCTGGCTTGAGCACGTTCTCACCACATTCGAGAGGTAGCAGATAATCCCTCAGAATATATGCACAATGTCATATGCGACTGTCTAGAAAAGCACGAATGACGAAAGCCCACCCAGAAAGCCGTTAAGTCTAATCTGGCTCCAGCTATCAAAGTATGAATGAACTGTAAACTCCGTCTTGGCAATGAATCCAACTGAAGTGACGGTCATGATAAAAAAGTAAACAATAAATCCGGTGAGGCCAGTGAACCCCGAAATTCCAGCAGTGACACCGCCGATGATAGAAAAGCCATTGGGGTGATTATAAGTGAACTTAACGCCTGAGCTACCACCCCCAAGATGGCTGCAGTGCTCATGGAAGCTGCTGATAGGTCGCGCCAGGCATGCATCCCACCTGTCACTCTCGGGCATCGTCTCTGCCACTCAGCACCTTCTAGAACATGATCTTCGGGTCCGACGGCGGAGTCGCCGTAGACATCAACTCTGCCGTGGATTTCACCGGTCCAGACTCTGACACTAGAAATCACGACTGTGAAGATAACAAACCCCACCGCCACTGTCAGCTCATTCTTCGTCAACGCTTCCATGGCTCTGCTATCTCTGCTCTGTCGGGTTCTCACTCCGAGACGGCTGGAGCTGTTGAGTCCAACGTCTTTCGTACGGGATGATTTGACGAAGGAGAAGAGGCTCGGGGTGAGCTGTTCCTGCAGAGCCTGAACGACCAAGTCAGTGAGCTCGAGTCGCGGTTCGATCGGCCGGCGAAGGAGAATTCGGAGAAGGTTGGGGTTCTGCCGGTTTCCAGGTCGGATCCTGAGGTGGGATTCGGGTTCTGGCTGTTGTGAGCTAGTTGCTGAATAATTTTGGCACTGCCGCAAGAATCGTGCTGCACGACTAGAACGAGGGCAGCAACAGCAGCCTCAACAGGCCGCTGATCATCAACTTAGTTTACCCCTAACTGTAGCCACTTTATGCAGAAAGTTATCAACTGAATCAAAACTTGGGAGCTTGTATAGAGATTCGAAACCTGCATCTGGGCCAAACCCACCACTCTTTTTCGCCTGACCTCTCTCTCTCTCTCTCTTCTGTCACGCATTTAGTGAGGTTTCCCGTGACATAGAGGAAAGAGGGGAGTCATTTGATTGGCTGGGATGAGGTATCTTGTTAAAAGCGTTGAGATGTTTGTGCTCTGGGTTTGGGTTTCTACAGATCTACGATGGTTGGAAAAAAATGAAAGACGGCGCCAAATGTTGATGCACAAAATCGGAGGTCTTGGAACAACGTAAATCTGACCGTGAATCTGCATGAAATGTAAATAACACAAAATGTATCGTGGTTCACCCCAAGGTTTGGGCTACGTCCACACTGATTGTATTCCTCTGAGAGTATTTATGAGGGAGAGAGTGTGAAAGCTTTGCTCTAGATAGGAGAGGCTTAGGGTTTGTGAGGGTCAGGAGGCCCTTTTATAGAATAAGGGCTCCTCCCCTAATTACATATTTGCCCCTTCCTTTATTACATAATTACATTTAAGTCCCTCGAGTATTTATACGAGGTCTAAATACGAGACCCTAAATATGGTATAAACATATTAATATACACATTTGAATTTATTAATTTTATTTAACTTTCTTCAATTATGTTTTATAAATGTGCCTAAATGAGAAAATATTAAACTGCATTGACACATAAGAAAAATATGTAAATACATAAGTGTATCGAAAATATAATAAAATGAATTGATGTATCTAAATTTCTATATCAAAATATATTATATTGAATTAATATACCAACATTTTTCCCATTTAGTGGGAAAATGCTTTGTTGTTGTTATTGTAAATTAATATACCTGCTTCAGACACTGCAATGCAGTGTCCGTTTCCTGGTTCTGTTTTTATGCAGTATCTAATTTGGGCTTCAATTAAAACATGTCGAAATCCAATCTACCTTTCTTCCTCCATTCCAAAAAATCAACTTGCACGTTCCAAAAACAAGACCTGAATTGAAAATAAACTAATTTCAATATTGAAAATAAACTAATTTCAATTTTTCCATTCTTTCTCCTTCTGTATGCGAATTCAAACAACAACACCCTACCCTCTTGATCTCTCATTGCTATTATGAACTCGAATGACAGCGGCTTGTCCAGCCAAGAATTGATGAGATTAAGCATGGATTAATATAATGAAATTCAGTGGTAGATCGATGAGATGTAACAGTTGACCGACAAATTTAGTGGCGGCGATGAGATTTTCGTGCCCACTACTACAACCAAAGAGATTTTTATTGCTGGGCTTCCAATTGTGGATTCATGGCAATTATTTTAAGCAACAAGCATTAATCGCGGAGAGGAGAACAAGTCTTAGTCATGGTTATTCTTGTTGATCAAAGAGAAAAATTTACCACAGTAGTGGAAATGTGTAGTGTTCTTACATGATGACGTGAGTTCGAACCCTATTAGTGGCTAATCTGACATCTAACTTACTAACGCTATTGCTCGACTAAAAAAATTTTTAAAATGTGAGTATGTTATCTATATATAGTAAGAATCATTAGCTCTTGATCCAGGTTGTCGGAACTCCTAGCTATATGTCCTGAGCTTCTTGCTGATATACCTTATGGTTCAAAATCAGATATTTGGTCATTGGGTAAGCACCTAGTATGTGCGAATTTTTCGTCATTGATTATTGTTCTTCTTTAACTGCAATATGTATTGTACTAAACATATTTCGTCCAGGATGCTGTATCTATGAAATGGCTTCTCATAGGGCCGCATTTAAAGCGTTTGTAAGTTTTGTAACTCTTAATCTGTTTCTGTTGTGTGTGTTTTTTCAATCTGTTTCTTGTTAAAGAAAATGTTTTATGTTCCTCCACATTTATACCGTCGGTGGATACCCTACTTGCATTGCAAGTCCATCCAAAGTGCTCTATAGAATGTACAATTCCGTGGAGAACAAGTCTCAGTGGTCAAAAGGAGCGTAGAATATAAATACGTGTAAAGATTTGTAAAGAATGTTATGTTGTTCGAGATGTGAGACTTCAACGTCCTTTCATGTGAACTGTAGTTGACGCAAGGAAGCCATCGTACTTAAAAAGATCTTTGTCGCCTTGTCTGGATCTGGAATTTACATTTCGGCCCAATCAATGTTTAATCCATTGATGACTTGCAATTGAAATAAAGATGTGATATCCACACATCATTTTTTACTTCTAACATACATTTTTAATTTTCGACCGTCGAATTAGATGAATTGAATAAGATCAAATGACATAAATTAATAAAAGGTGTGTGAGAAGTAAAAAATGATGTGTGGATAGCACATCCCTTGAAATAATAACAAAATATATAGGGTTGAAATGTTTTAAACATGTATAAGGTTATAATTGCATCCAAATCTGAGGAGATAAAATGTAATTACTCTTTAAGAATAATTAATGCAATTGTACGTAAATATTTATCTAACAATAAATAATGCAATTGTACGTAAATATTCAACATTGTTATTACACATTATAAGAGAAAAAAAGGGGTTTTTGAACTTTAGCACTTAAAAAGATTGCAATTTAATAAAATAATCTATTGTTAGATTACATATTGATTATAGTCCATAGATGTGTACTTTAATTCATATTCATATTCTATTTTTATTTTATTATCTAATGTGTTTTATTCAATGTTCCCCATTAAAGAAGTTAATTTATTAATGTATTTTATTTAACTTTCTTCAATTATATTCTATAAATGTGCCTAAATGAGAAAATATTAAACAACAGTGACACATAAGAAAATATGTATTGATTCATCAATGAGAGAGAGAGAGAGAGATCTGAGTTATCTTCACGAGCATAAAAGAAGCATTTTTGGGAGAGATGATCATGGGAAATGGATCCTCTTTGGATCCATTATGTGGGAATCCTAGGGATCCTCGCATCTCAACGGTTCATCGTGTATCGTGCGGTTAGAAATTATTTAATTTTTATTATTTAAAATTAAACACAAATAGTAACTGACGAAAACTAGCCGTACAATATAAGATGAACGGCTGAGATGTAGGGATCCCTAGCATAAGGATCCAGAGAGGATCCATTTCCATAATCATGGACTTTTTTATGATTTAATTTGGGGCAAAAAAGTAATTTCATAACTATTTATATGGGCTTGAAACTCAAGTAACATTCCTGATGAAGATAAGAATATTTAAAGAGTAAAGTTTTTATTGATTTTTTACTAAATTTACTTAATTAAAACATTAAAATATAATTAATAAATGAGGTGAAATAATGTATAAAAGGCTGACTGATGAACAAGGGGCTCTTGCCTCTTGGGTGATAAATTTAATCAACTCTCTGCGCGCGAGATCACTCAGTATGAATTATATACATTTCGTCAAAGTTATATTAATATTTTTATCTGATTGACCACATCCTGTGGTTGCCATATATTTTTATTTTTTTGAGAAGTCCATATAGTTGTTTATTGTTCTTCATGTTCAAACACCAGTCTCCATTGTTCAGTAGTTTTAGTTTACATGAAATGAAGTAACGGTGGATGTTGTGCTTTAATTTCACAGCAGGGTATGTTATCTTTAGACTCTATTCTACAGAGAGATGGTCTGGAATCTATATGGGATGGCGATCGTCTCAGTGTTAAGTGCCGGAACATAACCAGGTGAGTGATTCAACCACTAATTTGATATCTTAATTAGATTATGATTATTGTATAGGTAATGAATATCATCTAATTGTTATTTTTATTCTCAAGGTTTGTTTTACAAGAATTGTACGGACGTGACAATGATCGTGGCTCCTTGGATCCGAAATGTATCTTTCTAACAAGTGGAGAAGCAAAGGTAAAATCTTTACCAAATTGGCCAGTGACATTCCGAGAAGAATTCATCCGTTTAATTGGCGACATGCTCCGTCCTAGAAATAACCCGGAAGAATCAGAGCTAACACATTTCATCGAGATGGTCAAGAACAGGAAGTAAGGATTTAGTTTATTAGTATTTACGAAATTTTTAAATATCTTTCTTTTCTTAATAGTAGTAATGACTTCATTTATTTTTACTTCAATTAAAAAAACAGGATAACATTCAAAAAGTTGTTCCATCATCCTCTGCTTCAATCAACTACCGAACGATTTCGTTTTCCAATCCGAGCTATACTTCACTTGAATGATAACAGAAGGAAAACTTGGGAACGAGAGTATGAAAAGTTCGACACAACAGTGGTTAACTTTGATTCACAGATCCAACAATCTATTTATAAAGACGCTTTCAAGTCGCTGCTTAATTATGGGCCGCAGCAGGGAACGGGATACAAAAATACCGTCGTGGGTGTCTTGCATTTCTCAAAGAATGCCGCTAATCACATCTATCAGCATTCGAAAACACGCATGGTATGCTTCTGTTCTGCTTGTCAAGGTGTATTACTGATTAATACTACTAATACTAGAAAAGTAGAAATTAAGTGATCTAAATCATATGTTATAATTTTTTTGTTTTTATATTAGGGGTTTTTAGCTTTAATCCTTGAAAAATATTGAAATTAAATAAAAACCTGGTGTTAAATTACTTATTGATTATAGTCCTTTGATGTGTTCTTAATTCAAATTATTTAATGTGTATTTTATCCAATGTCTTCCATTAGAATATTTGAATTTGTTAATATACACATTTATTTTTTTTTTTATCAAAAAAGTTTTTTTTTAATTTATTAATTTTATTTAACATTCTTCAAACTTGAAAAACTCAATTAATGTACCTAAATGTTAATACCGAAATGTATCATCTTGAATTAATGTACCTAATTGTACCGAAATGTATATACTAAAATGTATGTACCGAAATATATGCACCGAAATGTATTATATTGAATTAATGTACCTAAATGTGTTGTACCAAAATTGATGTACTAAAATATATTAAATGAATTAATGTACCTAAATAAAGAAGACAAAGTATATTGAAATATATTGTATAACAAAAATTAGTTTACCTAAATGTTTACAACAAAATATATTATGATGAATGAAATGAAAATAATAATTATAATTAAATATAATTAATACATTAAAATTAGGAAGAAAAAAGAGAAACAATTTTTTGAGTACATCGATATTTTTGCACTAAGGGGAGGAAGAGTTCGGCTAAGCCACACAATGGACAACCTAATTTAGTATCGAATTCGTCATTCACGAGATTCGAACCTAAGACCTTTCACTTCCAAGTGAAGAGGAATATCACCAAACTATAGTATAGAGTGGCAAAAGAGAAATAATTAAAACAATAGAATATAATTAATAAATGAGGTGATTAATGTGTCAAGGTATTAAAATTAAATTTTGATTTTATAGTTTTAGTCTAAAAGTTTTCTTTGCTAAGGATTAGAATAAAGTTTCCTATTTATATTATCATATTATTTGATTCATATGCAGCCTGAAGAGGAAATCGAGAACGAGCTGACCAAAATGTTTCCAACTCGACTGATCGATTTTGTACGAGTTTCTAGTTAACACGACTAGTAGCATGGATTTTCTTCTTGACTGAAATACTGAGGTAATATCTCGTATATGTCTATGCAGATTAACACCGATTGCATAGGTTTTTTTTATGATATCTATTATTATTTTATTGATACAATAAATAGAGATTAAAAATAGTTTTTTTTTTAATGATATCGATTATTATTTTATTGATACAGTAAAGAAGAAAAGAAGAGGAGGAGGAGGACTCTTATTGGGTGTTATCATTTGCTGGCTTCAATGGCATCTGAACCTAGTTTTCATGGAGTAACGTTCACTAAAGTCAGTAATATTGGATGTATCACTTGTTTTTGGCGTTCTTTTTGTTTGGGACTCAACTTTTGGTTGGGCTTCTTTTGGTTTGTTTGGTTGACCCACTGCCGTTTGTTTGTGTGGTTTTTTTTTGTTCTGTTTTTGGGCCTGTGTTATAAAGTTTGTTGTTTGTAATGAAAGTCACCTTTGATCAAAAGAAGTAAAATACCAACCCGGCCTTGTGGAAGAATGAAGACATAATATTCTTTTAGATCTAGGTCTAAAAACATAAGCTGTGTTTTTTATTTTTTTTAGTGAGTCTAGTTATCTAATTAAATGTTTTTATCTTTTATACTCATTTTATATTGAAAAAAATTAGAGAATTCTGGGCCTCCACTTCAAATGCTTGCCTAAGCCCTCAAATTCTCAAGGCCGGGCCCGTATCATACTACTCAGGGTGTGTTGTGTTTCTATTGGGATTTTGGACAGAAAACTAGAACAAGGAATGAATCAATGAGCACCTTAAAGAGAGAAAAAAAAAACAAAAAAAAACTTACCCTGCGTCCGATGGTGGCTCACGATTACTTCCCGGCTGCTTTCGAGACGCTGATGAGTGTATACAAAATTGGCGTAATTCCTTCTTTCAGCATTTTTGTTGGAATAGAATTGATTAATTCGGACACATCTCTATAATTGTAGCATGTATTATAAGAATGTTATTCTCAATTGTAATTAGTATCGGATTCTTACTTAAATAAAAGATCATATATATATATATATATATATAATCATAATACTACTGCATGCTAGTTTCCTAGCCTTGAAGATAGCAAACACTCATACCCAATCAAACAAACAAACTTAATTTTGGTGCATTAACTTTAAACTTAGTTTTGGTGCACTAACGGTATAAACTTAAAAAGCAGATAACAAAAAAGACATCCAATCTGTTTCGAACTCAAAACCTTTAAAAATAGGAAACATTAGTAATATTTTAATTTTATAGATAAAAATTTGAAAAATAACAAATAATAAAGAAAATACAACATTAAAATAATGAAGATCCTCAATTTAAATTTTGTCTCCTGAGAGCAAAAATCTACATCAACAATAACGAGAAAAAAAATATTACTAATGTTTTCCAATCGAAATGCTAATTTATACGTAGCATAACATGAAAAGGCAGTAAAAGCTAAGCTCACTCGTGTACATAATAATATCTTTGATCCAAGAAAACAAAAAAGGAGATCTCGCAAAGGTATCAGACTTGACGCCTCCTACAACAACCTCTATTTTCCCCAATTCAACACAATCCCAGAATAAGCAAATTTATCCCACCATATCGCAAAAGAACTTAAACCCATAAAGGAACAAACCGCTCTCTGTCACCGTCAAATATTTTCCTCTGCGGCATTTCATCACGACGACCTGTGCCGAAATCCGAGCATTTCGAATAGGCACGAGCTACATGGTTCAACACGTCCAGCAAGTTCTGGTCCGAAGGCTCGGATTTTAACGCCGACCCATGAACAGATTTCACTTCTACCACACAACCCATGTCGTCGCAACCATGCAAGATAATTGCTAAAAAAGCTTTGAAAAATGAAGCCAACTCCTTTGATTTGCTGGATACTTTTTCTAAGAAACTCCTTTTACGAAAGAAGCCAGAAAACTTCCTATAAAACTCCTCTTTCAAGAAGCCAACTATAAAACTCATCTTCATCTTTCAAGGCAAGAAAATGGCAAAAAGGAAAAAACTAAAGAAAAACAGAAGAAAAAAAAAGTGTTAATCTTTAAACAGACAAAATTTAGGGATAGGCATATCTGATAAGCATCTTTGATCCGGCATTGATGAACCATTCAATCCAACAAAAATCCACCTCTCAATTTCTCATACTACAAGAACCAGATTAAAAGCTCCACAAATAGCAAAACCAAAGAAAACCCATATCAAATTAGATGAAGATTCACTTAATTAGAACCCAGAAAGGCAGGAAGCTCAAATACCCATGAATAAAGCAAGCATTTTATCCAAAAATAAAAGTTTTGAAGGAGTCTGCAGTAAAAAGACCAAGTTTTTGGTGATGGCGAAGAAGAAAACCCAAAAGGCAGTGATAAGAATTTGTGAAATCAATCCAAAGAGAAAGAAGTAGGAGAAGAAGCAATACCTTCACTTGGGAGAAGCTGGCCAGAGAAGGAGAAGCAATGCTTTCAGTTTTAGCGTATTTTGAGAACCGACTAAATAATACCGAGGTTTTGGAGCAGAAACAGAGCCGTATAAATAGGCTTGCCCTAATAAATTATCCGGTGGCTATTAACATATAATAGCACCAAACACCGGAGTCGTATAAAACTCATCTTCATCTTGAATTCAAGGCAAGCACGGAGGTTGAAAATATATATGTATTAAACAATAAAAGATAAAACTCCTTTCAGTTAGAGAAGAAGCAATACTTTCAGTTGGAGAGACGATGGCCGCACAGGCAGATCTCCAGAGAAGGGTTGGGGAAAGACGCAATGCTTTCAGTTTTAGCGTATTTTGAGAACCCGGCTAAATAATACCGAAGTTTTGCAGCGAAGTTAAACGGAGCCATATAAATAGGATTTGCCCTGACAAACAAACCAATGGCTATTTAATGCGCAACAGCACCAAACACCAGAGTCCTATAAAACTCATCTTCATCTTGAATTCAAGGCAAGCACGGAGGTAGAAAATATAGTATGTATTAAAAAATAAAGGGGTTTTATTATAAATGATTTCTGAAATTGAAAATCAATCAATGTAATTCTTGAAAATAGATGTATCAAATCAATGTGGTCATTTCGTCACAATTCTGTTCAGTGTTGATGTGACGTAAATGAGCCCCACAAGATTTACGGGGTTTTATTACAAATGATCCCTGAAATTGAAAATCGATTAATATAGTCCCTGAAAATAGGTGTTGCAAATCAATATGGTCATTCTGCCATTCTGCCCCAATTCTATATAAAAAAAAATATTATGTACTGATATGGGTTTAATAATTTAATAATTAATTAAAAATTTGTCTAAATATTTTTTCCACAATAGATTTTTTTTCTTCTTATGATAGGGCCTATTCCAAAGAGATATCCTTTAATAAATTCTCAAATGCACAAGACTTAACCAAGGTCTAAGAGGGGGTTTGGAAATAATTTTTAACCAACAATAGATGCACCTTTGTTAAAACCTTATTATTTCAAGGCAGATCTCCTTGTTCCCTGTGTCACCAGACCACCAGGGAAGCGCCCAACAAGCTATCCAATATTAAGGTTGTGAGGATGTTAATCGTCTAAATATTAACAGTGATGTCACAGAAATCGTCACCAATCCAAGTTGTCACCAAAGGTAATCTCGATCTAGGTCCAATTAGGTGAAGGATGTCAAAGTGTGTAAATATGGGTGTATTAAGATTTCTTTTAGAGAATAGACAGCAAATGCTACCATAGATGGAGGTAGAGGAATGTGAACTGAGATCAGAGGTGATTGGGGGACTAGGTTTTTGGGTTGACAACATTTTTATTAATTATTAAATTATTAACCTATTTGTAATTTTTTTTAATTGAATTAGACTTGTGTGACATATTTATATGTCACATCAACACATAATATTTTTTTTTATCTATAGAATTGTGACGGAATAACTACATTAATTTGAGAGACTTACTTGCGTGACTACATTGGTCGATTTTTAAATTTAAGGGACCATTTTGATGTCTCGAGTCAATTTTAGAGACCATTTTGATGTCGCAAGTCAATTTCAAGGACTAGTTGTGATTAAAAAAAATAATACTTATGTGGCCCATTTATGTGCCACATCAACATTTCACATAATTTTTAATATAATTGTGGTGGACGGACCACATTGATTTGCGACACCTATTTTCAGGGACTACATTGATCGATTTTCAATTTCAGAGACCATATTGATGGTGAGAGTCAATTTCAGGGACCATTTGTGATAAAAACCTAAAAATAAATAAAAAAGCTCCTTTATTAAAGAAGCCAGCTACTTTGATTTCAGATATACTTGATTGAACTGCGAAATTAAATTGAACCGCTACAAAATAAACCATTAAAAATCGTGTTGACAAAAAAAAATCAACGTAGGTTCAAAAACCGGACCGAACCGTTCATACCGGTTGCAGTTCTTATGTTGGTAGAACCGTTTAAAACCAAACCGAACAGTGAATATAAATAATTAAATAAATTTAATAGTTATATACAGATGTCACTAAATGAGTGTGAAAATCAAACTGGTTTTACCTAGTGCGATGCCACGTGAGCATTTCTCAATTAGGTCTTTCACTTGCATGGTTCACTTATTGAGATAAGGCACATATTAAAAAAAAAAAAAAAAAAAAAAAGAAAGAGGAGGTAATTTTCTCTCCTACTTTGACATTCAGGTTTGGATTTCATATTTTTCCTAGATAGAATGACCTAAAGGTGTTAAGTTACATCATACTTTTTTCTTTCCCTTTTTCCTAGGCCTTCTTTTTTATTCTCTTGATAAGTCCCTTTTGTACTTATAATATTGTATTTATACTAACATTTTTACTGCATGGTGGATATATTTGTATGTGTGAATGTATATTTGTAATATGAATATATATGTACATTTGAATTGTGTTTTTATTTTTGTTTGCTTGGTGTGAAATTTTGGTTTAGTATTTGAAAATGATATGTTGTGTTTGTAACTTTGTATAATCATTTTAGAAGTCGTATTTGAACACTAGCATGCAAAAAAACAAGAAAACGAAAACAAGTAAACTTTAAAAATCATTTTGATTTGATATTCAAAGGATTTAGTATTCGAAACTGTAAACCAGTATAAGAGTGTCTAAAACTAACGAAATAAAATCAGAGTTTTCTAGCCACTTTCTCTGAAAACAAAAAGGAACTCTCGGTACCGTGGATAACTGACTAAAAACCAAAAGAAACGGGTAATAATCTGAAAATATACGAGACAAAGTATTTAGATTCAGAAGAAGCCCGTGAGTAAACCAAATTAAAATTACCACAAAATGCATTTCAACATTTCAACCATTGTAGGAAAGTGGCTTCTTTTTTTAAAGCCAGCTCCTTTGGTGTTTTTTTTTTTTGGGGGGGGGGGGGGGAACCATTGTAGGAAAGTGGCCTTTTTTTTTTTAAAGCCAGCTCCTTTGGTTTTTTATTTTGGGTTAACGCCAACTCCTTCCGATTTCGCATCTACTTTATGACAATGTAATCATATCCCACCTCTTTTACTGAAGCAAATTCCACTTTATTATAGGCAACTGCTCTATGGTAGTGGCGTAAAGTCGTACCACTACTACTTTATTAAAAATTCCACTCTCTATAAAAAAAACTATGATTATCTTCTCTTTTTTTTCATCTCTTTTCATTCATTCCTCTCATTAAAAATTACACTCTCAATAAAAAAACTATGATTATCTTCTCTCTTTTTTCATCTCTTTTTATTCCTACCTCTCATATTATCTTCTCTTTTCATTCATTTCTTTCACATTTTTATTATATCTTTCTCTTTTTATAAAAAAATTCATATATAATATTAACGTGATTTAATTATGATCGTTCAAATAAAAAAAAGATAAGAGGAAGAAAAAAAAGGAAGAGAATCCTTCTCCCATGAAAAAGCCAACTTCTTTGAATTCAGACCTACTTTATGACAATGTAGTCATATCACATCTCCGTTTATTAAAGAAAATTTCCCTTTATTAAAAGCAAATACTTTTTGGTGGTGGGGTGACGTCGTATAACATCTACGAATGCTCGATTACAATTTTCCCTCAACAAAGTCTAGATTTAACAATTTTTTATACGATCTGTTAACAAGATATGTAAATGGTACAAAAATAATAAGTTTCGAATCTACATGATAACTAATTGGGTTGTTATTGGGTCACATGATAAGAATCCGTTAATAATGGGTTCTTAATAGGTTTATATAAGAGTGACAAGCGGATAACCCGTTTCGAAACGTTAAAAAAAATTTTATTTTAATAGTTTTAATTTTTTAAACTACTAAAAAAAAACTTACTAAAATACAATAGGCACAGTGTATATGTGACATCCCACATCGCCCAAGGGAGTGATCCTTAAATGTATATTCTCATCTCTACCTAGCACGAGGCTTTTTGGGAGCTCACTGGTTTCGGGTTCCGTAGGAACTCCGAAGTTAAGCGAGAAGGAAGCCAGAGCACTCCCAGGATGGGTGACCCACTGGGAAGTTGCTCGTGAGTTCACAAAAATAAAACCGTGAGGGAATGGTAAGCCCAAAGCCGACAATATCGTGCTACGGTGGTGAAGCGGGTCCGGGAAGTGGTTCGCCCCGAGGCGGGATGTGACAGTATATGTATATATTGTATATTAAAATAATTAATATTCTATATAAATTTAAAAATTTTAAGTTTTATTTATTTTTATGATATATTATAGGCAAAGAGTGAGATTAGAAAAATTATAAAACACATTAAAAACAAAAATATCAAGTAAATTAAAAATACTAAACACATTAAAATAATATATAATAATTAATTTACAAATGCGAAAAATGTGAAAAAAATATGCAAACCATACAAAGCCTCATGAATAATATTTTTAAGGTAGTTCAAAATAAACCAATATTATTTTGAAAAAATAACAGCCAAGTGGTCACTCGGACTTGTCTGCTTCTGTAAGTAAGGCATCCGGATGCCGACCCTATGGTTAACAACTTTACAAAGATTCTACGCCAACACATGCGGCTGCCTAGGCTACGTGGGCATGTCTGCTTATAAAAAAAGTATCACGCCTGCCTCTAGTCTATAAAGTCTAAGGTTAAGGTACGAGCAAAAGAAGCGAAGATGGAGAAAAACGAAGGAAACAAGTTTATTAAATTTTCTAACAAAATTGATAAACAACTTGCAAAGACTGAAGGAGTTCAAGCAAAGCAAATGCAGCAAGGAAAACAAAGAAAATCCTAAAGACTACCTAGAAGATTACTATTCAACAGCTTGAACACTCCACAACTACTCGGTCGCCATACCTTCAGCAGTCGCGACCTCCTCAGCAGCGGCACCATCCGACGATTCACCCCCGGCTGCTCTAGCTTAGGTTTCAACTTCTTCAACTACTTCACCAATATAAGACTCAAAAGTAAAGGCGAGTAAGTCTTCCAGAGAAATAAAGAAGGTCTCAAAGTCTTTACCAGAAAACCCAAAGTTAGACGGCCGCCCAAAGAGATGGTCTACATAACCCAGCTTGTAGAAATCAACTTGACTCTGAGTAAATGAAGCCTCGAACCATTTCTTCTCACCCTTTAAATGCTCATTCTCCTCGAGCAGATGAGCACAGACGCGCTGCAACTCCTCCACTTCCTTCTTCAAATTGTCATTGATCTTCAAAACGCCCTGAAGCTCCAACACTTGAGGTTCAAGCCTATCAACGACCTTCTTGAAGTGGATCACTTGGTTTTAAGTAGCGATCAATTCTTCATCCTTTGTATAAGCAGCAGAGCGGAACTCAGAGACGGTACGCTCAAGATCTTGAATCTAAGGTACGTAACACTCAAGCTCATTCTCTGCACTTTCATACTTAACTTGGATCGCGTCAAGCCAAGTCTTCAAATCCACAATCTCTTGGCGAGCGGTTTCAAACTGCAAAGAAGTGGGGGCAGAGATATTAGACCCCTTCAAATCTTTTAAAGCTGTGAGCTCAGATTCCAACATTTTGACTTTTTCGATCAAGGAGTACGCCTTGGCTGCCACATACCTTGCCACTCCCTTGGCATCCTTGATGTCTTCTTGATTAAGGAGCATAGACTCGGTTGTATGCTTCGCAAATAAACTAGGGCCAACAACCCCTTTGATGCCATCAACAAACTTGGCACATGTCTCTATGTCCTCAAGCAGATCTGGTTTCAAAAGCGCACAAATCTCAGCTATTTCCCTAGAAACAGACTTGGTGGATTTCTCACATCTGCCCCGCACGAGCAGTTTCCTTCTTCTCAGCGGACGAATCAGACTCAACAGCAGAGGGAACGAGTTTTGACGCCACTGTAGTAGGCAGGGGCACCTTGTCACTCTTCATAGAAACAAGCCTCTTTAAAGGTGAACCAGATTTAGCTCTAGATGGACGTTTTGGCACGAATTTCGACACCAAAAGCTCGAAAGAGCTTCTACGTTGGGCAATCCTATCAACAATCGAACTAGCAGCCTTCGGAACGGCAGGCGTCACTGGCACAGATCTAGTAGTCTCAGTCGCAACTGGTACAGATCTAGCAGCTTCCTCTTTCTTTCCCTTGGAAGACGTCAAGTCAATCACAAGCTTGGGAGCAGCCGGTGAACCATTGCGAGCAGTAGAAGAAGTCTTTGGCTTCTTCTCAGCAAGCGTCTCTTGAGCAGGTAGGGAAGGTATCTTTTTCCCACCTTCATTTGCAGCAGGCTCCACCACAATGATAGAACGAGCCAATGCATCAGCCTTAATTCGTTTTATCTTATCTCTCGAAGGCAGCCTACCTTTATCCTTACGAAGAGGACTAAGCAGCCAACGTCATTCCCGGTACTCGGAGGGGATACCCAGAACGACATGCACTTTCTTCATGTCTGGAAAAGTCTTAGGAGTGGAGCCGAATTCTGAATTTGCAAAAGCAGCGTGAGACAATCAGCAAATTAAATATCAGCTTGGCACAAATACAAATCAGCCGAGAGATTAAACAGTTTACTTGTTGGATATGAGGACCGTTGGAACATGCAGCTCGGGGGAAGAATCAGACTCTCATTCTTCACTTATCTCCAAAGTCTCATTGGCCCAGTCATGATCTCCCTTGCTCGAGTTATCAAAAAGCCTATGGCGAGATCGCAACTGCCCAACTCCCTCAATGTGGCCTATGTCAAAAAAGTACCAAAATTAATTGACGGTTAGATCTAAGTAAAAAAATTGGCTTAGATTGTGGAATCACACCATTACACGGACCGCATTCAGAGAACATTGAGTAAGGGCACACCATCATCATTCTTGTCGCTTGAGGAAGACATGCTTGAAGAAATTCTACAAAGACACAAGAAAGATTCGTTATATGGCTGCAAAAAAATTAAAATAAAAAATAAAGATGAAGGCCTAAGCCGCAGGAGCCAAGCACCCATACTCCCACAGCGTGACCTGTCCTCCCTCGCCCGCAGGCCTCACGGCCCGACTCCAGCTTATCCAGCGCCAAGCTCAGACCACCAAGCCACCCAAGGCAGCCCTTGTGCTGAAACCTTTCCCAAGTTTTCTCAAGCCTCCTCAACCCCCGTCGAGCCAATTTCAAGCCCCGAGGCTCCCAAAAAATTAAGAGGACAATAAAATTAATTTTTTTCCTTAACTGGAAGTAATGAGAAGATAAGGCAAGCAACGAAAGATGATCATTTGCATAGACAAGATGTAGAAGATTGCTAGAGGAGGGGGAACAAATATCCTCTAAGCTCTATCTCTCTCTTGTAGAGTAGAATAAATCGCTCTCCAAAGTTGATTTAATAATCTACTTAAGGTGGATTTAATAGGCTTTGAGAGAAATTTATTTCTCTTTCCTAGACGGATCTAATTTCCTATTAAAGAGGGAATCTACATTAAAATAGGAAACAATCTTATGTTTCTTAAAGCAAGAAGATCTCTACACCTGCTGCCCTTTCCTACGAGCAGCCCAACAGGTGTGGGGGCATTTGTGGAGCCAAAAATAATCAAGAGGAATATGGAGGTAACACGTGGATTTTAGGGTAAATATGACAAAAATACCCTTGAGAAATACCGAAACTCCTATGCTCGAGCAGTTGACAATCATCCCTCAATCAAGTCAAAAGTGCCCAAAATAAGTATTTATTCAAAACCTATATCATCCATCCTCATCAAATCTTCCCTACAAGGTAACTCCCAAATTATTTCTTTCAAATTATATTAATTGGCTAATTAATTGATTTATTACTCAATTAATTCATTAATTAGCTAATTGATAACAATTAAACCCAAAAAATACCACATATGGCCGGTCCCTATTCTCTTAATAGGACTGGCCATATCCCTATATATAGCTCCTCATTCTCTCCAAAACATAGGTTCTACACTCTTGCAAAATTCTCTAAATTCTCCAAACACTTTTCCCTTAAAATTCTAACTTTGGCATGAGAGGTTCTTCGGCCAAAGCCCCCCCCAATTCATCGTGGAAGCGTGAGGCTCTTGGCCTTGACCTAAGGTGTTGTTTGTTTTGTAGGTGTAATTTTGTCCAATAACAAGAAGGAAGAAATTTGCATCTACAGCAACAACGAAGTATTATTTGACGTATTTCTTCTTAACATACTGCATTAAATATGATAGGCCTCAGATGATGGGATTGAAGGTTCTCCTTCCACCAAAAAGCTCCGGATCCTCTTTGTGAGGATTTCGAAAATCCGTGAATCGTGTCCGTTCATCGTACATCGTGCGGTCAGAAATCATTCTAAATATTTTTATTTAAAATTAAACATAAACAGTACCTAATAAAATCTGATGGCACGATGTATGATGAACGGACAAAATTTACAGATCCCCAAGATCCTCACCAAAAGAACCGGAGAGGATCCAACACTGTAAGTAGTACCAATTTTAATAAAATACAAAAAATACATTAGTTTTCGTTTCTGGTGGAACTTGCTTATCATACTAAGTTTCTTCTCGTTTCCAGAAAGAGAATGGACATTCTTCCCTTTCTTCTCCGTCTCAGCAGTTAATTAATGAGTTCATCAGCTCTAGTGTAATTATGGTGCCTGATGTTGACAGGGATTCGCTTCCTTGTCTTATTAAGGTACATGGGACAATCAATTGTACTAATAGAAAATTGATGAACCGAGATTTGTTCTCTATTTTCGTGAAAGCTTATGAAACTCTTGTTGCTTTTAGATAATATGATTGTCCAGTGTCTGACTTAAAGCTAAATGAGGTTTTTGAGTTTGTTGGAGTTTTCACTTTCGATTCAGAGTTTAAAGAGGACAAGGATGAATCAGATGATTTCACAAATGGTTTTAGCAAAGACGAGCAACGGGTAATCGTTAGTGAAGGTGACAGCAGCCGAATACTGGGCATACAGGGCCTCCTTCATGTTCACCTCAGCGAACTGGCTTTGATATTTGTCAGGATCCAGCAGCGCCCGCACGATGCTGCGGGGTTGAAAATACTACGAAAATTTTGTATAATTATGTACAAAAGATAATATACGTGATGTGTACGCATACTATTTACGTATAAAAGTATGTCAATAGATTTGGTGGTAGTCTTATTTACATACAAAGGATAAATACTCAAGGTGTATGCACACAATATTTACATAACTATAGATTTACCATATTGTCCTATTTGTACAGCAAACGTCTCTTTGACCGTCGGACTCGTGAAATTTAAGAGATCTGTCAATTGGTCCCTTACTTGGATTGCACACTGCATCAAGTTAAAGCTCGCACCAACAGGAGAAAGATACCATGCTACATCTTATTTGTGTACCACAGATACAGTCAAGCAGTTGGGATTTCTGCCATCTTCAATAAGGAAAATTGCAGCTTCTGGGACATGAGAAACGAGGAAAAAAAAAGTTGGACTCTATAATGTGTATTTGCTTAATGGTAAATCTGTGGTGCAACTATAAATAACAGCGGTACCTTGAGGTGCAATTATAAAATTACAGTAGAAATATAAACTTGCAATTCAAGTCTATGCACCTGGTAGAATTTAAAATGTTTACCTATTAATCGTCTACCATTAAGTTGTTAAACTCCAATTCCACCAAAACGAACACTACTGTTCCCCTTGGCATCAAATGAAAGCTGCATATGAAATCAACGTCGTATAGTATTATAACATTTAACCATATTGATGATGTTGAAGTGAATAATTAAAATGAAGAGTAAACATAGGCATACAATAGACTAGAAGTATCAATATTAAGGACATAGGTGTATTTGTACCCAATTTTGCAGTTCCTTGAGAAGTGTATGTATTGAAAAATAAAAAGCTAAATATAGAGAAACTATACATTACATGACACAGAAAAAGCGCCACTTTGTAATCACTTTCATATATAACTGGGAGAATTTACCCAAGAAATGGGTTAAAAAATTATGGAAAGATGAGAACATGAGAATAGGACTGATACCAATATGGACTACCCATTTCAATTTTTGTGCTTTGTTAAATTGCATACCAAAGTAGTATTTTAGTATTACTGCTTATTCTAATAAGTAATGATAAACAAATCACTGTATTTCCCAAAACAACAAATTAGAACAGAATGTAATCAAATAACATCGTAATGTCAAAGGGATGTCCTCCACCACTCAAACTCTCCACATCAAAATTGAAAATTTCATTGCTTTCAAACAACAACAAAAAAAAAAAAAGCTGAAAAGAGAGAAAAATAGTAAATCAACTTAATTCCGTAGAAAATCGAGAGACACACTGCAGGACTCCGTGGTTGTTATAAGTGCATTGTATATGAAGACTATTGTTGCTAATCTAGAAATCCAGGATTGGGTGTAGCTAGTGGTACTGACATAGAGAAGGAGTAATCCACCCTTATTGAAAAAAGGCTATACATGTAGTTTGTGTAGACTACAAAACCTTTTTGAGTGGTGGATTATGTGGAAATTTATTTGATGATAATATAAAAATCTTCTGGACTGTGCATACTAAAATGAGAGATTGCGAAGGTGTAGAGATGAGCCAAGGATTAACAGACTCGTACCCAAACAGTTTTGACACTTTCTTCTATGTATGCTTTACACACACACACACACACACACACACACACACACATACTACAGACATATCAATTTAATACATGTCTGCAATTGGGAACGACTTGCACAATTCAAATGGATCAATTCTGCAATGGAAATATCGATGGCAACCAAGTTAGTAAATTTAGTATTAAAGTTTCAAAGTTCTTACCCAAGTTTGACCAAATTCCAGCTTGTCCACAACAATTTCAGTTCGTACAGCCTCAGATGACCATCACGAAGACAAACACGCAACACGAAATGAATCAATTACCTAAAATTTTATAATTATATGCATTAAATGGCAAAGGCTGTTGAATATGTCACGTGAACTTAAGATTTTCTTGGTCTTGGTTGTTGGCATAATTGCTGGTGTATGCCTATAAGTGAAGGCAATATTCATGCATTGTATAAGCATCTGGAGGAGAACACAGAGGAGAGAGAACAGAGAGTGAGAGTGAGAGTGAGAAACTCTTCGGGTAGAGTGAGCTTTTGGGAAAATTCTGCGAGTGGGTGTACAAGGGATTCGGGTTTGGGTTATGTCAATTTAACTCAAGTGTATCTTGTACTAGTTATTCTCATAGTGAAAGCAATATCTCTCCAGGGACGTAGGCAAGATTTTGCAGAACCTCATAAATCTCTCGGTGTCCTTATTGCTTGTAATTTATTCTATTCAACTGTAAGTTTGTATTTTGGTAAGGTTGTAATCGGAATCTCGCACTGATAGGCCAAAGCACAACACACTTGCCCCCTAATAAGGTATTGGTTCGTCTTGCATTTATGAAATTGTTGGTCTCCATTTATAAGAAAAGACTAAATCTTGCACGTTTTGTTTTGTGCAGCTTGTTTGTTTGTACTTGTTATTGGACTATATATTGTTTCACATTTTTCCCTTGGTGCAGGTACCACGTCTCCACTGCTTTATTCACAGGAAACTTGCAGCTCACGACTTCCTTCCTTGTTCCCCTACAATCGAGGTGATTTTGTGCTCATTATGGTCTCATATTTCCTCAAACAAAGGACTTCTATGCCTGTCTGCGTGTGTATATGCTAACCTGGGATCTGTCAATTTCCCCCTTCCGCATTCTTCCCTTAATTACGTAGATATTGTGTTTGACAATGCTATTACTGTCTATCTTATAGCCAAAGCCCAACTTGGTGAAAGAGATCAGGGAATCTCTCTTAAGGCATCTTACCGCTGTTGTTGGTAATGATGGCATAGCTGCTAATTTCATGCTGTTGCATCTCTTGTCCAAGGTAAATGGTCCTTCTCATATCAAAATTTTCGGTGTTGGATCCACATGATGATGCTTTAACATTTTTTTTGTTTCATCGTGTCGTTTGATTCGTGTATTATTTCAGTCCCTTATATGAAGATTATCTCAGCTTGGCCTTGCTCTCAAGAATCTTTTACCTTTCACACAATGTATATCCCTAACAGTGGATTATCTCAAGTCTCAACATTGCTTCCCTTGCGCCAAGAAAGGATTAAGAGACCAGCAGGTAATGAGATTTCTAAGTCTGTACCTTAGTGTCAGTTTTGTTCTAGTTTTTAACTTTTCACATTGCTCCAGGCTGATAACCGGAGCCCTGCAGCTGGCTGAGGGTTCACACATGATATTTGATGAGACCCGGTTGGAAGCTGGCATTCTTAACTCTGTTGGGGTTGAAAATGCAAGATTGCTTAAAACTTTAATAGAGTCGCAAAAGGTGATTTTTCTATTCTATTATACATGTGTCAGTTTATAGCACCGAAATGCACACTGAGGCATGATACTTTTTAATTTGTCCTCTTCAGGTGGAATATGATTTCAAGTTCTATAAACTGGACATGCCAGCAGACATCCAAATCCTTGTTCTTTCGGAAGGCAAATCAAACATTTTGCCAGCTGATGTAGTGTTACCTTTCCATCCTTCTTCAGTGGCTTCTGTTGACATTACTGCAGAGGCACTAGAGGCTTGGAGATGGTACTTGGCTTCTCTTAGATCATTGCCACATTCTATTGAGCCAGAAATACAGAAGGTAAGAGTTGCTTTGGATGATTTTATACCCTGAAATTGCTACTTCAATAGAGTTAGGAACTTAGGATTACTAATTTAGTTCAGAAATGTTTTTCTCCATGTACAATGAAATGATGGATCCGCCTATAGTTTATGTCGTTGTCTGAAACCTTACAGGTGATAGAAAATGACTTGGTTGCGGCAAGGCAGGAAGATAGGACACTGGGAACCCAAGATTTCAGCAGGTTAGGGACTGAAAGATATGCAAAATGTTCTTTCTTCTTTCGAGATTAGTTAGTCATTCATTATTTTCTTGCTCGTGCTTGCAGATTGCTGACAATGGGTCGATTGATGTCTATGAGTTTCGGTGAAACCTCCCTATCATTAGAACACTGGCAGATGGTCAAGGAACTCGAGAGGTTACGAAGAGAGAGACTCAAGTGAATGTACTATTCACCACTGAGATTTGTTGTTACCGGCCACAGGTGCAGATGTTTTTGTAAGAAAATATTGTGCCATTAATGTTAACATGCTCTGCCAATTTACATCAAATTTCATACTCTTCAAACTCTGGAGTGGACCCTTTTTGTCTGGTTTACTGAAATACCTCTTTAGGTTTTCTGATCGAATGAGGAGTAACACTAACTTTCTTCAAAACTTAATATGTTGATGTCCAAAATCGGATCAACGATGTTAAAACCGCTAAACGCAAGTGTTAACGTCGATCACCCAATACTATTCAAGTTCCGCACACAAGATACGACCCAATTCTCAATTCCCTTAATCAACTTGCAAGTAACACAGAGGATAGAGAGGGAGGGGGAAGGAAGAGAGAGAGCAGAGCTCTTGAATATTTTTTGTTTATATTTCTGTTTTTGTAAATTCTGATCTGCCACATTTGAGGGAGCTGGGCTTCTTTTATACAGACTCTACTTCTTAAAACGCCAGCTGGCATATTTAACAATTCTTAACACTTCAATTAAAGCATAAACCTCAATTACATTTTGGGTTAACAAACGAATTATATTCAAACCGTCTTGAGAACCTGTCTACTATACAGGTAGAGAGATTTCACAGGCCATCTTATTTCTCATGTCAATCACTTTGGTTTAAAGCACGAGTACATGATCACTTTTTTAGAGTATCGATAACAGTTTTTAAAAACGAAAATTAGTGAAACAAATAAGTCTTCGTACTAAACTAAAGCATATAATTTTTTTTTTTGAACAAATGATATTATCTATACTAATGGAAAGGAGGTGAGCTTAGCCTTACAATGGACTAACAATAATGTGGTTCAAATTCGTCTTTGTCGAAAATCGAACCTAAGACCTCTCATTTATAAGTAAAAATGAACATCGCTAGACCGTAGTAATAAATGGGAACCAAAGTATATAATTAAGAGGGAAGTACAATTTTGCCCCAACTGGGTTCAGTACCTACTTTAGGGTATGAGTGATAAAATCTGCATACCACATCCAAAGGTACAAAATACATCGTCAAATTTGGAAACAATAGTACTTGTGTTCCTCTCATAGAAGAACTTACATGTCCCTCTATTTACGATTAACAATTTTTTAATAAACTAACTTTTTTTTTTGAGGGATTTAATAAACTAACTAGACATGGCATTCGTGTCGTGTTTTCCGTGTTCGTGTCGTTTTCGTGTCATACCCGATATCTTAACGGGTCGTGTCGTGTAACACCCGTTAAAATAAACGGGTAAAATGACCCGACCCGAAATCGACCCGATAATATTAACAGGTAATATGACCCGACCCGTTACCCGTTAAGGAAAATATATTTTAAACCAATAAATAATCAAATGAAAAACATAATACTAAATAAGTATATACATTTCATATTATCACATCCAAAACATAAAAACGCAATTTTGTTTTAAGTATATTTTCGCTTACCTAAAGTCTTTAATAGTTTTTTAATTAATGTAGAAGTGTAAAAAAATATAGAAAAAATATGTAAACACTCGTAATGACAAGCTTTTTTCAACGATCCAACTGTCAAACTTATTTGTACACATTCCAAGATTGCATACGTAAAAAATTGTAAAAAAACAAACATTCAAATATTACGTAATGGAACAAAAGTTATCGACGGTTATAAACGAAAAATCACAATTTAACGGTTATTTTAGCTCCGATTTTGATGATTTTTTTACAGATACACTCCTCGACCCTATAAGAATGTAATGAATAAATTTGATCTTTAATTTAAAGTATTTACACTAGTAGATACCACAAAAACTTATTTTATACTTAATAGAAGTATAATATTAACTTTAAGTGTTTGTTTAATCTATTGTTTTGACGCAATATGCATTCTACCAAACTTTTTTCAACGATCCAACCATCAAACTTATTTGTACAAATTCCGAGATCGCATACATAAAAAATCGTAAAAAACAAACATTCAGAGATTACGTAACGGAACAAAAGTTTTCGACGGTTATAAACAAAAAATCACAATTTAACGGTTATTTTAGCTCCGATTTTCATGATTTTTTATAGATACACTCCTCGACCCTATAAGAATGTAATGAATAAATTTGATCTTTAATTTAAAGTATTTACACTAGTAGATACCACAAAAACTTATTTTATACTTAATAGAAGTATAATATTAACTCTAAGTGTTTGTTTAATCCACTGTTTTGACGCAATATGCATTCTACGAAACTTTTTTCAACGATCAAACCGTCAAACTTATTTGTACACATTCCGAGATCGCATACATAAAAAATCGTAAAAAACAAACATTCAGAGATTACATAACGGAACAAAAGTTTTCGACGGTTATAAACGAAAAATCACAATTTAACGGTTATTTTAGCTCCGATTTTGATGATTTTTTTACAGATACACTCCTCGACCCTATAAGAATGTAATGAATAAATTTGATCTTTAATTTAAAGTATTTACACTAGTAGATACCACAAAAACTTATTTTATACTTAATAGAAGTATAATATTAACTCTAAGTGTTTGTTTAATCTACTGTTTTGACGCAATATGCATTCTACGAAACTTTTTTCAACGATCCAACCGTCAAACTTATTTGTACACATTCCGAGATCGCATACATAAAAAATCGTAAAAAACAAACACTTAGAGATTACGTAACGGAACAAAAGTTTTCGACGGTTATAAACCAAAAATCACAATTTAACGGTTATTTTAGCTCCGATTTTGATGATTTTTTACAGATACACTCCTCGACCCTATAACAATGTAATGAATAAATTTGATCTTTAATTTAAAGTATTTACACTAATGGATACCACAAAATCTTTTTTTATACTTAATAGAAGTATAATATTAACTTTAAGTGTTTGTTTAATCTACTATTTTGACGCAATATGCATTCTACGAAACTTTTTTTAACGATCCAATCGTCAAACTTATTTGTACACATTCCAAGATTTCATACGTAAAAAATCGTAAAAAACAAACATTCAGAGATTACGTAACGGAACAAAAGTTATCAACGGTTATAAACAAAAAATCACAATTTAACGGTTATTTTAGCTCCGATTTTGATGATTTTTTACAGATACACTCCTCGACCCTATATGAATGTAATAAATAAATTTGATCTTTAATTTAAAGTATTTACACTAGTGGATACCATAAAAACTTATTTTATACTTAATAGAAGTATAATATTAACTCTTAAGTGTTTGTTTAATCCACCGTTTTGAGGCAAAATGCATTCTACGAAACTTTTTTCAACAATCTAACCGTCAAAATTATTTGTACGCATTCCGAGATTGCATACGTAAAAAATCATAAAAAATAAAGATTCAGAGATTACATAACGGCACAAAAGTTTTCGACGGTTATAAATGAAAAATCACAATTTAACGGTTATTTTAGCTCCGATTTTGATGATTTTTTACAGATACACTCCTCGACCCTATAAGAATGTAATGAATAAATTTGATCTTTAATTTAAAGTATTTACACTAGTGGATACCACAAAAACTTATTTTATACTTGATAGAAGTATAATATTAACTCTAAGTGTTTGTTTAATCTACTGTTTTGACGCAATATGCATTCTACGAAACTTTTTTCAACGATCCAACTGTCAAACTTATTTGTACACATTCCGAGATCGCATACGTAAAAAATTGTAAAAAAAAAACATTCAGAGATTACGTAACGGAACAAAAGTTTTCGACGGTTATAAACAAAAAATCACAATTTAACGGTTATTTTAGCTCCGATTTTGATGATTTTTTACAGATACACTCCTCAACCCTATAAGAATGTAATGAATAAATTTGATCTTTAATTTAAAGTATTTACACTAGTGGATATCGCAAAATCTTTTTTTATACTTAATAGAAGTATAATATTAACTTTAAGTGTTTGTTTAATCTACTATTTTGACGCAATATGCATTCTACAAAACTTTTTTTAACGATCCAACCGTCAAACTTATTTGTACGCGTTCCAAGATTGCATACGTAAAAAATCGTAAAAAAAAAACATTCAGAGATTACGTAACGGAACAAAAGTTATCAACGGTTATAAACGAAAAATCACAATTTAACGGTTATTTTAGCTCCGATTTTGATGATTCTTTACAGATACACTCCTCGACCCTATAAGAATGTAATAAATAAATTTGATCTTTAATTTAAAGTATTTACACTAGTGGATACCACAAAAACTTATTTTATACTTAATAGAAGTATAATATTAACTCTAAGTGTTTGTTTTATCTACCGTTTTGATGCAATATGCATTCTACGAAACTTTTTTCAACGATCCAACCGTCAAACTTATTTGTACACATTCTGAGATTGCAAAAGTAAAAAATTGTAAAAAACAAACATTCAGAGATTACGTAACGGAACAAAAGTTTTCGACGGTTATAAACGAAAAATCACAATTTAACGGTTATTTTAGCTCCGATTTTGATGATTTTGTACATATACACTCCTCGACCCTATAAGAATGTAATGAATAAATTTGATCTTTAATTTAAAGTATTTACATTTTTTATATATGAGTGATTGTATATATATTTTTTTACATTTTTTACACTTCTACAATAATTATTATTAATTTTATTAATTTTGCCCTCAAATAAAAAACATTATTCATGAGGGTTTGAAGGATTTTAAAAATCTAAACGATAATATAAGTGTAACAATTATCTATTCGTGAAGGAATAATGATAAATCACGAGTGTTTATATATTCTTTCATATTTTTCATACTTGTATGTATGTCTTCTTAATTCTTGCATATACAAATACTATACTAGTATATTTTAATTTTGGACAAGAATATGTTATGTAAAATTTATCCTAGTAATAATAATAAGGAACTCTCATAATAAAAATAAATAATGACTAAAACTTTTTTTATTTTTTTATAATTTATATAGAACAATAATACAAAACTATATATTTAATATAGAATATATTGTATATATTAATATGATTATTGTGTTTTATAATAAATCTTTTAGTAATTAAACTTTAAAATTATTAAAATATTTTTTTTCTTAACGGGTCGAAACGGGTTACCCACGTGTTACCCGCGTGTATACCTGTTAAGAACCCGTTATTAACGGGTTCTTAACGGGTCACCCGATAGTGACCCGATAAGTTATCGTGTTGACCCGAAACCCGTTATTTTCGTGTCGTTTTCGTGTCGTGTCACCGTGTCGTGTAAAAAACTGCCAGGTCTAAAACTAACTATAAACTCACAATATCCTCACTATGTATAAATAAATAATATTATTATTTATATATATAGGACTAGCGGGTGCCAGTTAATTAGCCACCTCAGCAATCAGTTGCCTCTCCTAAAACTACCCCCCAACTCTCCTCTTCCCATCCACGTACAAATTACCATATACAATTCACCCTTCACCATTGACCATTCACCAGACTTTTTAACTGTTTTACCGCCGGAGGAGTCTCAGAATTGACTGCCCTCAAATGTTTGTCCGAACTGCCAGTTTCCCGGCGCAACATTGTTGGCGGTGAGAGTTCTGCCGTCGCTGGTGGTGACCTGGAAGGAGAGGCTCTGGCCGTTGAGGTAAGAGTTGCTCTGCCAGTTCTGGCCCCAGTTTCTTGACATGGCTTGCCACCCTGTCTTGGAACCCTTGATCGACACAGAGTGGACGTCTCCTGCTCCTCCGACGTTGGTGATCAAAACCAAGTTGAAGTAAGAGTGGCCGTTGATTGTGAACCTTATTCCTCCCTTCTTCACACACGAAACCCTACAAAAATACCAGCACATGCATGTCAGTGTCACCACCCTCACAAAATATTAGTAACTTTTAACAACAAAACAAATAAATTATTATGTGTGACCATTCCACGACTTTCGCGACAAAAAATCCAATGTAACAGTTGTATATCGTCTTTTTCGTGTCCCACGTGACGTGGTGAGCAGATGGGTGAGGTAGAAAGAGTGTATGCAAGTGTTTCCATACAAAGGAGATACTATTGTGAGTCGGTGACAATGTTTTAGTGAGGTCAATCACACATTTTCATGCAAAAAGGTTAAGATGTGATGGACTTTATATGCTCCCATATTATCATTTCCGTTGTAGGTAAACTTCAAGGTTAAATGTAAGAGTCGCACAGAAAAATTACTGAGGCAGTTCAAGTTAATGTTGTTTTTACCTTCTGAAGGAGACGGGGACAATTCCAGCTCTGTATTGGGCAATTTTCAAGAAAGCAGGCTCAGCCAAATCAAAGTGCTGGAGAGGAGGGTTGCACCAGCCACCATTGTCGTTGGCCTGCGCAAAGTTGGGAGGGCAGAAGTTGGTGGCGGTGACGATGATGCTGCCGGGGAGGCACCATTTGGGGTCACTGCCACATTTCATCTCATAGCAAGACCCGCAGCTCAAGCCATTGTTGAAGAGAGCTGTGCTCAGTGCTGCAGTGTTGGTTCCGTACCCTTGGCTGTACAAGTTCCCATATCCACAAGCACCTCCTGCAATATCCAAATATACAACCCCATCAACATTCATGCTAAAAAATATTTACCATCTTGCATCTTGGGTTTTTGGTTTTTTTCCGTACAAGTGATATCCTACTTTAAACTAATCTAAATTGCAGCGAAACAAATTTAAAGTCAGGTTTATAGAGAGAGTATATTTGCTCTAATCAATGTGTGACTATGTCCACGTCTGTGGGATTTGGGTTTAACATATTGAAGCTCAAATTACAGTAAAGTTTTTACCTTTACCACATGAAGTTACCCTAAAGTGAAAAATAAAGTGAGTTGGGACTTACCCATTGTGCCAGAGGCATCACCACCACCATAAAATGTGGCATGGCCACCCTCCCATCCACCTCCATAGTCACCAAAAGTACCTTGAAGACATAGATTGAGGACAAAGAACAGAAGAGCAAAGGTGGAGTGAGAAGTAAAAGCCATTGTTTGTGTTTTTAGAGAGAGAAACTAAGGAGAGAGAGGATGAGGAGGAAGTATTGAGTGCAAAGTGAGAGGTGAGTTGTTGCATTGGGGATGGATTTGGGGTTTGCTTATATAGGAGAGTTGAAGGCATTTGGGGTTGTGTGTGATGGGGCAGAGGCAGTGTGACCAGAAAGAGACAAGTTTAGCACAATGTTGATCACCTTTTAGAGAGAGAGAGAGAGAGAGAGAGAGAGAGAGAGAGAGAGAGAGAGCCACATACCACAGATTCGTATTTTCAGGTCATGTTACAAGAATCGATGTGCACATGCAAATGTTCCAGTTAGACTTACCAACTGCTAAGCTCGATGACCCTACCTGCACATGCATTTCTCAACCGTTTTCTACAACTACAAATTACTTGTAGAAATTGGTATTTTCTTCTTCTTCCTAATTTGCCTGAAGTTACGGAGATTAATTAACCAACAACCTTATCCCTTCAATTTGGGGTGTATAGGTTCGATCACAAGTCCAATTTGGTGGCTTTGGAAATGAGAGAATCTTGGTTTTCTTAAGTTTGCGTTCTTACGTATATAAACTCAGTCTGTAAACATGAACTTGTAACTAAAAAGGTCAATGCATATGTTAAGTCGAGTGGGTGAGATATTCACCATTACGTTCTGATAAAGTCAAATTAAACATGTGTTGCTTCCTCATGTTAATAGGGTGACCTCGCCCTTATAAGTGGGTAGCAAATCATTTTCAAAGAGAGATGAACGCATGAGATATACAACCCGTTGCAAGATAGATAAAACTTGTATTATAATTTTAACATGTTTTACACATCATGATAGTTTAAACAGAGATCCACTCCAGATTTTACAATCCGAACCCCAGGGACCAAGCAACTTGGAGCACTTAAATTGAATCTGACGATCCCTATTAACTTATTCCGTACTCACACAAACCAAGAGCTCTGATTTCTCTTTCACACAAGTCAAGAGCTCGAATTTCCTGATCCTTAAACTCTGAACACAAAAATCAAGAGAGAATTCATATATGGATTTGCTTGGTACCCTTTCTAAAAGACCTAAAAAAAAATATCATTTGCAGAATGCACTGAACATTGTTGTACGGTGCAGAGGATCTACTAGAAAATCCGACATGAAAATCATTACCATCTTTACGAGATGCTCGAACAATATCAGTTCCCACGTGTGTTGATAATTTGAAGAGATTGAGAAGAATCTGTTGAAGTGTTAATATGCTTGATTTGTAAGACATTAGTCAAGTTAATTAAACAACTGAATCTACTAATCTAGTTCATTTCTTCCAATAAATTTTAAATAATTAGAGGCGAGTCATCGAATCATTAGGAAAATGAAAAACCAAAGAGTAGATAGATGATCTGGAATAATTTGTCGGTTGAAATTATGAACATTATTAAGAAAGAGTAATTGTCAACCCAACCAATTATGGTTCATATATAATTCTCAACCTTACACGTTTGTTGCCTTCAGGACGACGAAATTAAGAAATTAGAATATGATTAGCTTGTTTTCTGTTGACAATGTAATCGTATCATCAAGATTACGAGAGTACGTGGATGACAATTATTTTAAAGCATATGCTTTTTGGTATGTCGGAGTAAAAATGGTGGGTTAAGTCGGGTATAAGGTTGGCGTACTGTGTTAGACTCTATTAATCGTGTAGAACAGAAAATACGTGCAACGATTTGTGAAGAATGTCGGGTTATTCGATGTGTGACTCCGCCTAGATCGCGTCTAAGCGCTGGGCAGCAGGTCACCATCCTGATTAATCTTTAAGGCTTTGAAAATTAAGAAATAGCGTCTAAACCTGCCTAGCCTGTCTAGTCCCACCTAGGCACCTACTGTCACATCCCGACTCCACTGTAGCACGATATTCTCCGTTTTGAGCCATGCCCTCACGGATTTGTTCTTGGGCAAGAGAACCTCACTACCCAAAACGCGCTATGCTAGGAAGAGAGGGGCATGTACATATAAGGCCAGGGACCAACCTTCATCCCGTCGATGTGGGATTTTACAATCCACCCCCCGTTAGGGAGACCGACTTCCTCGTCGACACATCCGAACGGACGATGAGTCTGGCTCTAATACCAAACCGTCACATCCCGACTCCGCCGTAGCACGATATTGTCCGCTTTGGGCCACGCCCTCACGGATTTGTTCTTGGACAAGAGAACCTCACTACCCAAAACGTGTCATGCTAGGAAGAGAGGGGCATGTACATATAAGGCCAGGGACCAACCCTCACCCTGCCGATGTGGGATTCTACACCCGCCTAGGTCGCAACTCTCACTTAAACATAAAATAGTAACTTTCATTTTGCATTTTATTTTTTCAATAAATTGTGAAAGACGGTTGAATACTCGGATGAACACTCATTATATGTTTGTTACCTATGTTTTCAATATATTTTAATAATTTATAATTTGTATATCATTCTCTTTTGGGATTTATATATTTCAATACAATTATGTATTTGTTTTATGGGAAAGGGATCCTCTGGATCCCTTCCTTCTAATCCACCAAATCAAGGAATCTGTGTCGTTGAAATTTGATTAAACAACTACAAACAGGGGCCCACTTTAAAAGTTATAATAACTTCAGTCGTTGGATCAAATTTCAACGGCACAGATCCCCTAATTTGGTGGATTAGGAGGAAGGGATCCGGAGAAGATCCCTTTCCTGCTTTATGTATACATAGACAATTATTTATATATTACATAATAAATTTAATTATAAAAATAAATAAATAAAGCCAACTAGGCCTTCCCCTAAACGCCTAAGCGTTAGACAACAATGGAGATAAGTATTATCCTTTTATAATCGAGACTTTATTCTTTAAATTAATGATGATTTTATTTAATTGAAAATTTGGAATATATTTAGATGATGAACCCTACCATGTTAGCAGCACATGCAGTTCCCGGGCTTGGCGGTCCCTATAATTCACGTATCATTTTCAGATGATTTTTGGCGATGCTTTTCGGTTTTCTAAGATAATGATAAATAAATAAAACATGGAGGAAACAGTAACTAGAGAGAAAAAAATAAAAAATAAAAAATAAATATTTGACTGTGACTTTTAGAAGATAAAAAACAAAGAATAATTATGAATTTTATAAATAAATTTCGAAGAAAAGGACATGATTTAACCTCAACAAAATCATCAACTTTTTGTCTCTTCTGTAAAGGAAAATCTTGGGGATGGATTTGTCGAATCAAAGTCACTAGGATTGTTACGTCACACACATTTTTCTCGCATTTACATTTTCCATTTTGTTGATGTCTAGGCCGATTTGTTTGGGCATTATGTATGTCTTCTTCAATAAAATAAAATATCGTTTCATCACTTAAGTTATCATGTTTCGATCTTGAAATTAGTTCATAATCGATATGTTGACGTTGGGACACCATAATATGATAAAAAGTAAAGTTGGTCAAGTGGGATTGTTTCCCACCAATACATGAGGAATAGGATTACAAATTTACAACATAGCGAAGTTCCTCACGGGAAGAATCACGCATGTACGCCCCGGATAAATAAGCACAAGAATAAATAAACCCTAAACGCTCTAACACTCGGCCGAATATCGTTACACACGAAGTCTTCGTGCTTAAAAAATGCTTACCATCTAAGAGTGATTTGATTAAGATCATTTCAGCTTCGCATGAGCAATCTACGAATGTGTCTGATATTGGACCTATCATGGAAGATACTAAGGCTCTGTTTGGTAGATCGGATAGGACTAGTTATACGGACGCCGGTGTTTGGCGTTCACTCGTACTAAATAAGCGTCGGATTAATTTAACCGGTCTGTTTATTTAACACGGTATATGCCAGATTAATCAAACCAACCAAAAGGCTCGGATTATTAGTCGGCCCTCTCTCTCTCGCCTTCTCTCGGCCCCCCCTCTCTCTCGACGTCATCGTCCTTCCCGTCACCTTCTCTCGGCCCTCTCTCTCGCTCTCTCTCGCCTTCTCTCGGCGTCATCGTCCTCCCCATCACCTTCTCTCACCATCGTCATCCTCCTCGTCGCTTTCTCTCGCCGTCGTTTTCTATTGCCATCGCTTTCTCTCGCCATCTCTGCTTTCTTAGTCCTCGTCGTCCTCTCCTTGTGGCCTTCCTCATCGCCTACTCGCAGTCCTTCCCTGCAACTGGGTCTTGCAAAGAAACATGGTGCGGTGGAGAGATGATTTCAATTTGGGATTCTTCCGCAACTAGCTGTTTGAATTTATTTGGGATTCTTCTGCAGTTGGGGAAGAAGAAGGGAGAGAGAGGGAGGGAGTTTTGGGGGTGCGACAAAGAGATATGGGGAACAATTATTTGGGATTCTTCTACAGTCGGGGAAGAAGAAGGGAGAGAGAGGGAGGGAGTTTGAGGGGTGCGGCAGAGAGATCTGGGAACAAAAGTGATGGTTTCTGTTTTTTTTTATAATTTTTTTTAAGTTTGATTCCTCCTATCCAGTATAAAATCAAACACATTATAAATAATACAGTTATTAATCCGATACTGCATCAAACGCCCGACTAATTTAGTCAGTACTATCCGGTGACTATTTGTCACATCCCGGCCCGGGGCGGACCACTTCCCGGGCCCGTTCCACCACCGTAGCACGATATTGTCCGCTTTGGGCCCCGACCACGCCCTCACGGTTTTGTTTTTGGGAACTCACGAGCAACTTCCCAGTGGGTCACCCATCATGGGAGTGCTCTGGCCTCCTTCTCGCTTAACTTCGGAGTTCCTACGGAACCCGAAGCCAGTGAGCTCCCAAAAGGCCTCGTGCTAGGTAGGGATGGGAATTTGCATTTAAGGATCACTCCCCTGGGCGATGTGGGATGTTACAATCCACCCCCCTTAGGGGCCCGACGTCCTCGTCGGCACACCACGGCCAGGGTTAGGCTCTGATACCAAATTGTCACATCCCGGCCCGGGGCGGACCACTTCCCGGGCCCGTTCCACCACCGTAGCACGATATTGTCCGCTTTGGGCCCCGACCACGCCCTCACGGTTTTGTTTTTGGGAACTCACGAGCAACTTCCCAGTGGGTCACCCATCATGGGAGTGCTCTGGCCTCCTTCTCGCTTAACTTCGGAGTTCCTACGGAACCCGAAGCCAGTGAGCTCCCAAAAGGCCTCGTGCTAGGTAGGGATGGGAATTTGCATTTAAGGATCACTCCCCTGGGCGATGTGGGATGTTACACTATTTATCATATCCGACAAAAATAATTAGTACAGTCCGAGCTGTCAAACGATGCTTAAGTGTTTACTGTAATAGGTTGCTGAAGCTTTTGCTTCCCATGTCCGCTGGCAAGCAAACTGTGGAGCGCATCGGCTTGCTCGTTTGCCCTTCATGGAATATACATTTTATAATCATGATCATTATTTTATTTTTATTATTTTGGAATTTTTGTAAATAAGTGAAAAAAATGACAACGGTCCAAAGTGAGTGATGCTACACGAATTCGGTGCAAAGTCAAAGTTTGTGGCTTCAATTTTAACCAATCGAAATGTCGTAAGAGAAAAATACATAGTAAACATATAAAATGTGTATCGGGTTTTGTGGTCATGGAGTTTGAACAAAGTTGTTCTCGATCGAGAATCCGAAGTACCATTGCATTGTATTGATGTTCATGATGTTCCTGCATTTGTTACCGACACCTAAATATGTTCTCTTGCACTCTATTTTTTGAAAAACACAAAAAAAGGGAAATTTTATTTATACTTATGCAACCTCTTTTTACACCTAACTTAAAATTTTGAATGTTAATTGTCTATTTTATCTTATTGCATAATTACTATTAAATACAAAATGAAATTAATAATAAAACTCAAATTTATCAATAAACCCAAAACCCCATTTTCTCTCCATCTTCTTAGTCTTCTTCTTCGATTTCAATCTTACATCTGTTGAAGAATCAATGAAGGGTGGTGGGAGAGATGTAAAAAAACGCATAAGGAAGGGCACGCACAATAGAAACTAAAAATAAAGAATGATATTTAGTTGTTTTTTTCTCTCTCTCCCATCGCCCTTTAAAGTTCCTTCGTGTATGAAGAATACACTTGTAAAGGGCATGTAGTTGCGTTCATCCTTGCAGGCAGAGTCATGTGGTTGAATCCTCGTGGTTGTTTTATTCTTTATCAAGACCATCGTTATTGAAAAAATCTTCATCTTTCTAGAAATGTCAGATGCATGTTGTAGATGGCTCTTCACATGCCAGAATTTGAGTTTGATGCAGTTCGTCTGGAGTAGGAACTGTTTAGCCTTGAAATTGTTGAAAAGCCTTATGTAGTTACATTTAACAAAATGGACCTTCCAGATGCATATGAAAACTAGTCATCATTCAAGGAAAATTTAGAAGCTCGTGGGATTCATGTTTTTGCATGAGTGCAGTGAAAAGAGAAGGTAGTCATGAAGTGAGCTATGCTGCTTATGAGCTTCTACGAGAAAATAAAGTGGCCGAGGAGGAGTTCCCAAGTCTATTTACTTTTTTTTTTTTGTATTAAAAAGGTTTTTGAATCTAAATGCATACATATATTATCTTGTGGATTGAATTGAGTTTATGGGGGTATATTAGGTATTAAATTTGGGTTTAAAGAGATATTAATAGTTTAGTTAAAAATTAAATGGGTGCAAAGAGTAAGTTGGGTGTATAAATAGGTTAGATGGGTTTAAATAAAATTTCCCAAAAAAAAATATCTTACTCAAGTAGTCGAATTGCTACATAATGATTCTTTTAAAGTGTCAATAACACCGTCTTTTAACAATTTATATATCTTTTATCCTCGTTTTCTCTTTTGAACAAAGGTAGAAAGAGCTCAAATTGAGGTCCACAAAAAGGCATGTGGATGTTGTCCAAATGTCGAGCGTGGAGGACCCATGCAAGTGCCCTTCACTTGGGGTTGTCTACCTAATTTAGTCGCCCACCTATGAACAATCCCAATTGCATGAAACTGAAATCCCAAAACAAAGGTAATGGACCCATTTGGTCATTGGCAAGAAGGATTTGAGTGGTCAAATTTTTAGGGTAGTTAATAACATGGTCTGTTGTAGCAGCGACAACTAGTCCCACATGTATTGCCACCTTCCAATTTAGGGCAAAGATTGTTCAAACTACAAGGTCTCATCCAACACCAGGCATGTGAATTTAGTGGATATCTTGTAGTGTAGGCCATTGCAAACCTAGTGACATGTTACCTGTGTCTGGTGTCATAAAACCTCTGCCTTTTATGTTATATAAAACGATGTTGATATAGGTCTTGGGCTAGTGATACTTCTTTTTCATGTGCCGAAAGAGATTCAAAGATCAAATTCTTAGAAGCAAGTCCTCTCGGAGCAAAAGTAACATGACGTTGCAAATCTCTCCCTCCGTCGCTCTCTCCTTCTCATCTCACCACAAAACCCCAAACGCGCCGCTGCTAGCCTACTATTGCAAAGGCCGCCTCCTTTTTCGCCATTGCAATCATCGATTTTGTCTATGACTTAGCCGAACTCTAGCGATTCCAATCGATCCTGCACCCAAAAAAAGGGTGGGAGTGGAAAGGCAAGGGAAGGACCATTGGCCACATATACCCGTTGGTCCCTTGCACCCAAAAAACGGGTGGGAGTGGATCCTTCCACAATTTCGACAAAGCCATGGGCTGTGGGAGTTCAAAACCCAACACAGAATTCGTGAGTAAGAAAAGTAAAATTAACAATTGTTCGAGTCAGGCTAATGTTTCATAGCGTTATAAGATAGATCGGTGGTTAAAAATCAGACTGCATTTCTCACCAGGAAGGGAAGAAGCTAAAACAAACATCAATTGTTGTTACATCAAAAGCAAGTTAATATAATTTGAGAGCGACAACGGATGAACAACACAACACAGATTTCCACAGCATGTCAAATTATCTATGGTTACAAACGAGGAGAATACATGGGGGAAGGGGGATCCCCAGCATGAAGAGCCGCATCTCTTAAAATCACCGGGAAGTGGGAACAACACTCTATTCCCACATGAGCAGCCCGAACGAATGAATTTGGAATTCAATAAGCATTCATGAACAACTTACGGCCTAAAGCAGCTACCAAAATTTTTGGGAGCAATCAATTCAAAGAATCAAAGTCCAGTAAAAGAAGTTTAAACCATACCTTTGGCTGAGGTCAGTCTATGAACAATCCAACAAATAAGGTGGACCTGAGGTAGATTAGGTTTTAAAATCTTCTGTTACTTTCGCCGGCAGATATTGAGGGCCCTTCAGGCCTTACTAGATGAGAACCTCTGTTATTGATGTCAAGCCCCTGAAATCGGCCAATAGGATCCTGCTGTGACATATCTAAGCAGGCATGTGACAGGGATGATCCAAGCATAGGTTGATGGGGAGCTGACATATTAGGCTGGAATTGATGGAACTGTGGCATGTGAATGTTCTGGGAATCCCGTGACCCGGTCTGTGACTGACTGGGAAAGAAGGGGGACTGCGAATATGGAAAATGGTGCATTCCCAGATTGTATGAATCAATGTGTGTTAATTGTTCTCCAGTTGCAACCTTGAGCCTCTCAAGTTCTTTCTTCAGTGCATCATTGAGAGCTGTATTATGGGAACAGTACAACAAGAGTATCGACGGTTAGCAATTACCATAGTACTATTGGGGAAAACTTAGTTTACGGAAATGGAAAAGATACTCGCACAGTTTTAAGTACAGTTACCCGATTCAACCCAAAGGAGATAACCAAGAACAAAATAGTAAACCAGTGAATTGGTTAAGAGTACAACAGACCCAAAGGTAGAGCTTTTAAATTTTCGATACCTCAGACTCAAAGAGGAGGGTGCTATACTAGTATTTTCTAAATATGGGCTAGCAATCGACTTAACGCATCTTAACTGGTATTAACCACAAATATAGCACCGAACCACCTTAGACCAATATCCAGATGATGATCCATTGTACACATGCATAACAAGTAAAACAATAAATGGAGCCTGGAACTGAGATCTACAGTGAAAAGTGACAACAATTGCAAAACTGGGTGGATGACACATACCATCACGTAATTGAGCTTGTTGTTCCATAGCTTGCACCCGAAGCTTAAGCTCTGTGTTCTCAGAAGATAAGCCCGATGTGTCTCTCTAGAAAATAACACAAGGAAACAAATAAATCTCTCAGAGAGCAGTAGGTGAGAACAAGCAATATGCGGGTACTGAGTACAACGTCAAAAACTCCTAACTACAAGTCCTGTAAAACGTCAAAATAATCTCTTGGAGGTGGCATGAAGCTAATGCATGCCACTCAACTGTATTTTTATGAACTACATTACTAGATAAGACAAGCCATATGAGCATTTCCGTACAAACCTGGAACAAAGTGAGCTGTGCTGATAGAGTAGTAGCTTCTGTTTGTAGCGTCTGAACTTTTCTTTCAAGTTCTGATATGTACCGGGCCTTCCTCTCTTTTGACCGAGCTGCAGACTGCCGATTTGCCAAAATCCTGGAACAATATGTACATGATGTACATTTTTTTTTAAAACACAACCATGAACTTCACTCTAATAATTAACTTTACAATTATCCATATGTTATAGATATGTGTGTATCTAGTTGAGTACTTTATCGAGATACATGCTCTATGCTAAGCTGTATAATGAAGATCCAAGTGTGAAGTATTTCAACCCCGATACAAACAATATTTTAAGCTTCTGGATGGTAATCAAAATCCTAATAATAACTTACATGCTTAAAGCCTTTGACAAATATTAGGATAACACTAATCATTTATTTTGAGAATTGCCCTTTTCCGGATGTATTTGAGAGAGAATTTCCTCGGCTCTTTGTCTCTTTGTACTTCAAATCTAGGTTTCTCGAGTTGTTACAAGACATGAAAACCATAATGTTCCACTAAACATCCTTAAATCTTTGAAAATTATGTTGGCCATTTGTTGGTAAATTTCGGAACCATGAAAAGCATTATCTTTGAGCGAATCTAGAGTAACCGTTGTTTTTTCCACTAGGAACAACCCGCTCATAAATGGTTGTCGAGCAGCTCGGTTAAGAAAGATCATAAATTCACAATGCTTCCTCAGCATTGTTGATAAAGAATGATTCTTCAACTTATGGTCGTACCCAATGCACAAGGCTCCCACTTTACGCAGGGTCTGGGAGAGGTGAATGTCCTTCAACTTATAATTAGGAAAATGATTTCCGCAAAATGCAGATTATGGTGTTTCGGCATCTGGATTAGTTATTTCTTTCTTACTAGCTTCATTCATCGGGTTTTAACAATCACAAATCCCTCCAAAGATTTGTTCTTTATTATACTAATTGTTTCTAAGCTGATTATATCCAACTAAAACAAGAAAGAAGGAACAACTAAAGTCAAAGAAACACAATTTCAATCGAAACAGATTGAAGAAATACCTCTTAGCTCGTTTGGGATCGACGGTCCAGAGCTCGGCCAGCTTATCGGGAGCCATGGCCTTCTTAGCCTCTATGCTATCCAAAGACGCGTCCACGGAGTTGCTATGACGATGTCTCGGCCTCGCGCTCATATCTCCACCAAACCCGCCGCCCTCCGACTGCAGGGAACCGCCGGCATTCTCGGGTTTCAGGTCGGAGGGCCCGTCGTCGAGTTTGGATCCGAGCTTCTCCATGTCCATGTAGGTGCCGAAGATATCTTCCTCGGAGCCCCCCAGCTCCTCGAATCTGCCGGACGGGCCGTCGAACGGGTCCTGGAGCAGATCCAGGTCGTCGGGGATCCGGAAATGGACCTCGGATTGGGCTCGACGGTGGTAGGAGCCCCGGAAAGGAAGGCTCGGAGTGGCGTCCTGAAACGGCGGCGCCATGCGTGGGCGCTGAGAGTCCTGAGAGCTGGAGCTCGGATCCGGTTTCGGGTTGACCGGATCTTGCATTTTTTACGAGTCTGGAGCTCAGCTCTCTTTCTCTCTCTTCTCTCTCTCTCTCTCCTCGCGACCGTACTAGATGTGTTGACAGTGAGTGTTCTTCACTCGAGATCAAGTTGGAGGGACATTTCGGAGCGAAACTGAGAAACGAATGAAACGGCGTCGTTGTCATGTGGCTTGGGCTTAAAGGTTCAAGATTGTACATTTATGATTGTAGCCCAATGGATTCTAAATGTCACCAAACCCAAAGCATGCTTTAAGTTAAGGCTCGTGCGTTACGCCAAGGGTTCAAAATATTAATCAAATTATCAATATTTATGTCGAAATATTCGAAAAATTAAAGATCTATATGAAAAGGTGTGGGAAGAAAAGATGAAATGTAAACTTCACTCTATGTATAGGTAAAAATATAAGAAAATCAATTAATATCGATGATAATTACCAATTCATTATAGAAATTCTAAATTTAAATGAGTTCATGTATGCACTCCATTACAATTTTTCATAATTTCTACTGAAGGCAACTGATATCGATATCGACATCAATATCAATATTTTCACATATATCAATATAAGATAGTAGATCGCAAAAAACTAACTTGAATATAAAAATTAGCACAACATTAAAAAAAAAAAAAGACATGCGGTCTGATCACCATCAAGGGCGGATTGTTTAAATTTGATGTGAACAAAATAGTCATAGAATTCGAAAGGTTTGGTTGGAAGTAAGAGGCTTGGGGGAAAGCATGCGACAAGCGATAGTGATACTAGTAGTACTTGTACTACAACAATGAGGGTTTTTTGAGTAGGCTCCCACATAACCAAGGTACAAATGTTTCAAAGTCTCCATTTTACACGTTAGGTTGTCTTAGATGCAGGCAAACACCTAGGTCCAAACAACTATTTGGGCTTCTTTTATCAGCCACTTTCATATGTTTCTCTATTTTTCTCGTCAAATGACGTTATAGGACCTTATCCAACCTTGGGCTAAAACTCAAATTTCCACTTTTATTCCCCCTCAAAACTCAACCCAACCTAATGCTAAAATGTGGTCTAAAACTTAAAACTCAAATGGAAGCCAAATTTAGCTCAGGATTTAGCCCAGGATTAGTGGGGCTGGTCCACTATATATGTATATTTTATTTAGTTTTATATTTATAAATACAGTGAATCCAACGGTTAAGATCTGTATTGATGAAATTCAACAGTAAAAAAAAATTAACGATCCAAACTTAAATCTAAAAGCTAAAGTAATTAAAAAAAATCTTTTATTTGTTTCATATTTTTTTCGTAGTGTTTAACGAGTTTCATGGTGTCGGTTAGGCCAAGGGTTGGAGATGGTCTAATTAAAAGCCGATCGACATTGAGGCTAGAGTGATCCCAGGACTACTCTGAGTCCGAGATATATACATGTGAAGACCTTCAACAGATCCTCTGAATGTTTAGTCAGGTTCTTTTTGCGTGCACTAAGTGTTTCATATAATATATGTTAGACATATCTATACAAGTTATGTCGACAAGACTCAACAAAACCTCTCGAATATCTATATTACTCATCAGATTGTTTCAACATATGTCAATATATGTTGATATTGTGCAACATGCGGTCTGATTACCATCAAGGTCGGATTGTTTAAATTGATTCAAATTGTCAGAAAATTTGATGTGAAAAAGTTGTCATAAAACTCGAAAGGTTTGGTTGGAAGCGAGAGAGGCTTGGGGGATAGCATGCGACAAGCGATCGTGATACTGGCAGTACTTCTACTACAACAATGAGGCTTTTTTGAGTAGGCTCCTACATAACCAAAGTATAAATGTTTCAAAGTCTCAAATTTACACGTTAGCTTGTCTTTAGGTGCAGGCAAACATCTAGGTCTAAACAACTATTTCGGTTTGGGATTGTAATTTTCACACATCCTTAACTATTTTTCTCACACTCATTCCTATTTTTTAATAGTTAATTGGTATCATACTATTTAATCTTCCATATATACCCTTCCCACTTTTTTATGGTAATTAATGAAAGATGAAATAGGGAGGGGTATATATGGAAGATTAAATAGTAGGATACCAATTAAGTACTAAAAAAATAGGAAGGGATGTGGGAAAAGTAGTTAAGGGTGTGTGAAAATCACAACCCTTTGGGTTTCTTTTATAAGCCACTTTCATATGTTTCTCTATTTTTCTCGTCAAATGACGTTAGAATCAAAGACGGCTATTTTTGTCGTCAAATAACGTTATAATTAGAGGCGGATGGACATTGAGACTAAAGTGATCCTAGGACTACTCAGAGTCCGAGATATATACATGTGAAGATCTGCAATAGATCCTCTAAATGTTTAGTCAGGTCTTTTTTGTGTGCACTAAGTGTTTGATATAATATATGTTAGGTATATCTAGACAAATTGTGTCAACAAAACCTCTCGAATCTCTACATCGCTCATCAAGTTGTTTCAGCATATGTCAATATATGTTGACATTGTGCAACATGTTTTGGCTGACAATAACAGGCTTACCAAGTGTCAAAAGAAATGACTCAGTAAAATAAATTGAAAAATAAAGTTTGAGCGCCTCACTCTCTATTTCTATCTAAAAAACTTGAATCATTAACACTAGGATCCCATGGTTCACATATTGCTTGAATCTGCCACTGACTAGAATTCATAATAGATACAAACAAACGTTAACGTGTGAGGAGAGACGTTTTGATAGACTTTATTAGGATCGTTCTTACATCAACAAAATCGGCGTGCAATTAAATGAAATCAAAATACAAAGAATCTCGTATTTTTGTGAGGACTATTGTTCGAATCACGTGATTAGACATTCTTATTTCATGCTTGAGAAGTTAGCTAGTATGATCGGTTGAAGCTGCTCCACATGTTCACCTAATCAATTAAGGTGTTGAAGACCTGCGGAGGCTAGCAAAGTCGGTAGGCCATTCAATTTTTTTAACAATTGTACATGGATCTTGATGGAACTTGTATGGGTTTACTCAATCCAAGCGTAACGTGTGTTTATCCCTTGAATTTTGAGGGCCCATTGGGACACTTGGACTAGACATGTGTGGACCCATCAACGCCCCCAGTCATCTGATCTCCAGAATGAATGATCACGTGCTTCTCACGTGCCCTACTCATGATCACGCACTCACAACTCACAGGTATCTGGACGGTATAAACATGTAATTGTCAAGAGAGTGATTAATGTTGAATTTTATATGATTTCCAATTAGTATAGAGACATGGGAAATACCGACGAAGCTCTCTCAAAGTTACTTTTATTGGGTTTCTGTCAATTTACAGTTTTACATTAATTTTTTATAATAATATTATAAAATATTATGTTAAAATATAAAGTGATAAATAATATATAAAGAATATCATTTTGTTAACAAATAATATTATATATACTAAAAGGATGATGAGTGAGCTAAACCTCATAATAGGCTAACAATAATGTGGTTCAAATTCATTTCTCTCACTTACAAGTAAATAAGAATATCATTAGACCGTAGTACTAAATGAAAAATCTCACTTTTAAGAGGATATTTGTAACGTTTCTCATAGTCACAATTACTTGGTCAAATTCCATGATTTGCTGACAATTAGAATTTTTGCATGTTCATGTGTCAATGCCTACAATTTAGGTTCGAAATCTTCACGTTTTATTAGACATACTCTAAAACTTTTAGAGTAAAACTTAAATTTTATATTCTAAATTTATCTCAACTTGCTCAAACTCTTAGGGCAAATATAAGTTAAAACTCAAAACTCATTTCTGAGTCATATTTAGCCCAGGATTCGCCCTTGAGTTAGTGGGGCTGACATACCATATATGTATATTTTTTTTAGTTTTATATTTATATATTCATTAAATTTAACGGTTAAGATCTAATTTGATGAAATCCAACAGTAAAAAAAAATCTAATGGTCAAAATTTAAATCCAATGGCTAAAATAATTAAAAAATTCTTTTATGTGTTTCATATTCTTTCATAGTGACACACCCCGTCCCAAAGGAGGGCATGCTGGCCGTCACGTGAGAGTGACGTAACCATTTACACAGTTCGGAAGCTTTTAAAATACAATTACTAAAATGGAAACCCCCGAGGGTGAGTCCTACATTTGTGAATTCTGTCAGAACGCCGTTGGGTTCCTCGTGGCCACCAAAGCTTTGCTAACTAGAACCTGGAGAGGCGAAAAACAAAATTGAGTGGGTCAATAAAACCAAAGCTTTTCAAAAACACTTCGCCAAAAATAATTATAACCCCTCTCTGTAAAATCTGTATACTTTTCCCAGAAAATAACATAATAGTATAAAAAAAAACCTCATATCTCAAATCATTAATCTATATCAAAATCCAGAAATCATGTCATGCCATAAAGTCAATACAGAATATGGATGCATCAATATAACAGATGACATAATGAATCAACCGGACGTTCACTGGCTTCGGGTTCTGTCGGAACTTCGAAGTTAAGCGAATAGCGCGCGAGAGCAATCCCATGATGGGTGACCCACTGGGAAGTTCTCGTGTGAATTCCTATAAACAAAACCGTGAGGGCGTAGTCGGGGCCCAAAGCGGATAATATCGTCCTACGGTGGTGGAATGAGCCCGGGAAGTGGTCCGCCCCGGGCCGGGATGTGACACATAGTGTTTCACGAGTTTCATGGTGTCGGTTAGTGATTTTTCAATATTTATCGGAATCTAAAATTTTTATAAAATTAAATTACAATAGTATACATTTTTTTTTTCTTTTTAAAAAGCTACTTTAAGAAAAAAAAAATTAGTCTAAATTTATTCTTTAATAATATGGGGCTACAACTTTAACTCATAATGGTTGGAGTAAAAAAAAAACTGTTTCTAGGTTAAAACCTAAATTTTCTGGGCTAAAAATTTTAGGTTTTAACCCAAGGGTTAGAGATAGTCTTAGGGTAAAACACGAGCTACCCACAATTACTCATTTAGTCTTTATTTATTGAATGAAATATTGAGTTTAAATCTCATAAATGACAATTGTTCATTGAGAAATACACGATCCAATATACATTGAGTCCTATAACGCATCGGCTAAATTTTACATGTCTTCAAACCCCAATCGCTCTCGGAGATATAATATTGTAATAATATTAGTTATTTCGAAGTGGGGTTAACTTTTTCTTATTTTTTTTGGATAAAGTGAGGGTTAAGTTTTACATGTATAATATTGGGAGCATTTTTTCTCACAGAAGGGGGTCCTCTCCGGATCCCTTACCATCTAATCCATTTAATCCGAAATATGGACTGTTGAAATTTGATTCGACGGCTACAACTATTATTACTTTTAAAGGGCCCCTTGTTTGTAGCCGTTTGATCAAATTTCAAGAGCCCGAATCTGGACTAGGTGGAAAGGGATCCGGCTTTATTTTGCTCACTACCATACGTCATACACCTAATCATTTGATACGTGTCATTTCTTTTTAATTTTAATTATTTTTTTTAAATTCAAAAAGTAATATTTAATGTAAAAGTTAACTAGAATTAAATGAAAAAATACATGACAGATGATTAAGTATATAGTAAACATATATCATAGCTATGGTGGTGAGAAAAATATTCTTATAATCTTGGTAATCCTCTTACAAATTGCAAATGTGGACATTTATCATTAATTAATAATTATGTCATCTAAATTGGGGAACAATGATTTGACTTTTCAATAAGAGAGAGAAGAGTGAAGAAGTGGAAGGAGGATTGGTGATTGGAATCATTAAGGGCCCTTCTTTCTTGTTGAAGCCACAATTGAGATTAGGACAAGGAGGGATGAGGTAAATTAGAGCTTAATCAAACGTTTTCGAGAAATGCTGGCAGCTTTCTTAAAGTGTGACGCTTTATTGACTATTTATCACTTCACAGTTTAATGTTAATTTTCATACTAATATTATAAAACATTATATAAAAAAATATAAGGTAACCGATTGTCCATGAAGAATCTTATTTTTTAGAGAATCTTCATAACATTTCTCAACATTTTAACTTTATTTTGTTGAATGATTTTTGGTAACAGGTAATGTTATGAAAACTAAATTTTTTAAATCAAATTTACAAACCAAATGATTTGATTGTTGATGATTGAATTATTATTTGAGCGTTAATTAACGTGCTTATTTACTATTAATGATATATTATTTAATGTGCAAATACTGTTTAAAATTTTGATTTACCTCACATTATTCGGGTAATTAGAGCACCACCTTTTTCCCCACTCGATTCTACTTAAATCCTTTGCACTGCATGTCTACCCACAATAATGCACACACTGGAATTTGAAAGGACAACCATCTTTATCTCGTTTGGCATCCTCTTATCTGCAATCCCCTCAACCACAAACAATCCAAATATTACAAAAAGGTCTCTATATAACTCTCACATATCTGCAGAAAAATACCAAACTCTCTCTCTCTCTCTCTCTCTCTCTTGAAATGAAGGAAAGCAGAACAAGCTTCATTCTTTGAGCCTCTGAGTTCTGGATCTTCATCTTGTCTTTTCCGAGTTTTAGGGTTGTTCTTCTTAGGAATTTATTGGGTTATTAGTAAAAGTGATTATTTACCTTAAAAGCTTCAGCTTTTTTACTATTCACCACCTCCTCCCTCATGATCACCGACACCACAATATCTATATATATGCTTTTCTAGAAAGTGCTTTTATCTAATTGCAATCCTTATAGACATTGCTAGCAACCCTAAAGGCCTCTATCTCTCTCTCTTTCTCACAGCTAGCTAGAGAGTGGAACAAAAAATAAGAGAAAGCCTTGGCTGTACATGGGGAAGATCAAATCCCTTCTCTCTGTCTCCTTTGTCGTGCGATTTGGCGCTAAAAAACCACGGAGACCTTAAACTCCAAGCTTATGTGCCTAGCTTCACCAAAAAGGTACCTTCTTTTACCTTTTCTTCAAGTAGAGGAAATTGGGTTCTCTTAGTTTTGGTGAACTGATATCTAGGGGGAGAGCGGAATCCAACTCAGAATCTCGGATTGTATGAGTTGAATGCTCTCAACCAATTAAGCAGTACGTCCCTAGTGAATTGATATAGCGATATTGAATTGGTGAAAAACGAACTTGAAACCTCAGGTGCATGAAGTGAATACGGTTAACTATCTGAGCTACAAGTCTGTTGTTTTAATTTTGGTGAATTGAAGTAACCCATCAAAAGTTCATCATTCATCACTCAATGGTAACTCTTCATCACCACCGTCCACACCGCCTACTTCTAGACCAACCAACAACACCACCAGCATCACCAACCCATGGGAGCAGACCACGTGGTACAAACTCCGATGAAGCCAATGGGAGCAAGGCACGTGATACATACGCCAATGATGCCAATTTTGACACCAACATGGTCATCATCCTAGCAGCCTTGCTGTGCGCTCTGATATTTGCATTGGGACTAAACTCAATCGTCCGGTGTGCGCTGAGATGCAGCAGAAGGTTCTCTTCTGAGACACCAGACCAGACGGCAGCGCGGTTGGCGGCCACGGGGCTTAGAAAGCGCACATTGCGCCAGATTCCCGTCGTGGTATATGGGACTGGACAAAATATTCCCTCCACAGATTGTCCAATTTGCCTTGGAGAGTTTACAGATGGGCAGAAAGTGAGGCTGCTGCCGAAATGCAGCCATGGATTTCATGTCAGGTGCATAGACACATGGTTTTTGTCACACTCGTCGTGCCCAATTTGCCGCCATTCGTTGCTTGAGCAGCCTGCTGCAGGCAGTTTGGATTCGGCCGAAAATGTTGATGGTGGTGGTGCTAGACATGCTGGAAATGTATCATCAGGTGGACAAGGTGATGCGACAATCTCTGTTGATGAGGCTGGCTAGCTAATAGAATGTTATATTTTTGTATTTTATTAAGAATAGTTGCTAGGGCAATGCTTATATATGGACATTTGGAAAGGATTTTACCGGAGGATACAATTGTGACAGTATTTTTAAGTTAATCACATATTGCAATTTGATTAAGTTAAAATGAATGACAATGCTTAATTTTAACAGAAATTGTCATAATGTGGTATCCTCGTAAGTTTCTCTGTTGTATGTGAGGATCTTGAGGAAATACTATTGTGTATGTATACTCTTTAATTACATGTGTAAAAGAAGGAAGATGGAGTTTGTCAAACTAATGTAGGTCCTCTGATTATTTTGCAATTAGTTGAGGAATATAAAGTTAGGGATTGGATATGTACATGTATTTAATACAACCACAATTTGACAATTAGATATAATTCATGTGAATATATGTATTAAATACAATAATTATTTGATGATCAAGATGATGATTATATTAGATACATGTAAGTAACATGAAAATTTTCAATTTCAAATCACAACCCAAACTTTTTAGAATGGATCTAGTGGTACTTGTTCTAGTTTCCACCACAAGAATGTAAATCACCCAGATATTGGTCTAGTGTTAATTCTCTTCATGGTGTTGAAAAACATCTGCATTTCGAATCTCCCTCTTTGCATTGATGAAAAACTGATAGTAAAAGTTTAGAAAAGTGGGAAGCTAATGAAAACATAAGCATTTCTCATGAGCTGCATTTGATCTGACATAGTTAATCATCCATGACGATGATCCAAGCACCTTTGAATTTCCCTGTTTGATTTGATGGGCAATTATATGAGGAACACAAGGAAAAGAAACCACCATTTTTGTGCTAACAGAATGGAATCACAAACTCTTTTCCGCCTGCATTCTTCGCCTTTTATTGGCCCACAAGAAATTTGATTCCTGCACTATCTCATTTCAAACCCAAGTTTTCAAGCAATGAGGAGCCGAAGGCATTTTCTTAAGCATCATATTTTATCAGTGGACGACCCCTCCTCTTTTCAACTTGATTGATCAAATATACCTTTCATCTTCGAGATTTTTCTTGGATTCCATAGATTACTTTACTGCCAAGGCAATAACACTATTTTGACTGAAATACGAAATACGTGTATAGAATAATTTAAAGAAATTAAATGGATCGTCAAAGTCACTTACAAGACGACATATATTATACACTCAGGTTTCGTTACTTTGTGGCAATTTCTTTTTGGTTGAAGTAGAATCTTCAAGCAATGTGTCCACTAGAAGTGTGCATTGCTATGTTTATGTGTAGTGATCCACTAGGTATATATGACTAGTACACAAAAAACGAGCGGACATGAAAAGTACCAATAAGGTACATCTAAAGCTCTAGAGTTCTTTCAACGTGCCTAACATGGAGTAGAACACCATATATCAGTATACAAAGGGCGATAATTCTTTTTCAATTTTTCAAGTCTTCTTCCATTTATATAATGACAAATGACGTATGTACCTGTATTCTAGACACACTGAAAAAATATCTACTAAAGCTTGCCATGGATGACCAATTGAATGCTTGTGTTGTCATGGACTATTTGTATTCTTTTATTTAGGAAGAGAGAATTTGAGGCCAATCTTTTTATTCAAGTCTTGAGGATCATATGGATGGAGTTGATAATGAATTTAATCTTGTCATTAGTACTACAAAGTAATGATATTTTTCAATATTTGTAAGTGAAAGACAAGAAGTTCTCAAGTTTGCATTTGAACGTCGAGTTTAATACCTAATTATTGTTGACTCTTGGCTTGCCAAAATCATCCCTCATAATCATTGTATGAAAAAATAGAAAAATTAATTCTTCTGCTCACGGGTCGGACCAATTGTGCCACTCTAGTTGGGCCAAGGTCCAACCCGGCCCTTATAAGGCAGGTGGGGCTGAGACTTAAAGCCTGAAGTCAGCTCGGCCCAAAATAGTCCAACTCAAGCCCGGTCCATTTCCTAATCAACAATGTTATATTCATATTATGATCATATTATTTGACCTCTATGAGCAGGATGATCAACACTCTGCTACCAATAAGTTTTCTTGATATAATAATTCAACAGATTTTAAGAGGTTTGAGGACGGACAGAGGACGGATTAGTCATTTTCAACGGTGAAGAGTATGAAGATTGATGTTCTCCTTCAGGAGAGACACTTATCTATACCAGATACGTCACTGTAACAGTATTTCAAATTAATAACGCATCATCATGTATGTTTTCGATAAGCACAATACACTTGAATGGACAGAACTCGATATATCATTCATTTTATTACGCAAAACAAAACAAGAAACCGCAGATTTTTCCACTTAACAAACTTCAAAACGAGCCTTGCGGTTGCAAACAGTAACATCCCATAAGTCCCAATAACCAGACATTCACTTAGTTAACTCACTTGCTCAGTTCAGCTGAGAGTGCGTTGGCCAGGGAGGAGATGGTCGAAGGAGACACCCCTCTTGTCCCACCCAAATACCATTTCTTGATGTTCTCCACCACATTTGCATTCTCCACTTTGAGTTTCGACTCTTCCTTCCCTTCGGTGCTAAACACGATCTGCATACACATAAAAGTTCAAGTATAAATTAAACAATAGCTCGTAACGATGTTTGTCAAAGCTTTCAGAGAGTCGGGTCAGCAACTAATTACTAATCAACACTTATATCGCCTTCAATGTGCATTTAAGTTTAACTGCCTATCAGCACAACATGTGTGAGATTTCATCGCAAAATGTCTCGGTAGAGGATTTTACATTGTTCAACAGTATTCATGTTACTTTTTACTTCCTACCCCTCTGATCAAGATGATTCTTTACCTCGGCCGCGGCAGAAGTTGCTGGGAAATGGAATGTGATGACGGAATCCTTCTTGAAGTACTTTGATTGGAAGAACTCAACAACTTTTTCCAAGGCCTCCTCCTCCTCTTCCTCATATTTGTCATCAGCTGCCAATCTGTCCCTCACTGCACTCTCAAGCTGCACTCCATATTGTGACCCTTTGATCTCCTTGATCACCACAACCCTAATGAACTTCTCAACAGGGGCTACATGAACGCACAACTTGATCAATGAACTAATTGGGTTAACTTAAAATTCGACCGATATTTTAAACCACTCTAATTTCTCAGGACGAGCTACATGAACACTACCCTGATCAACTGGCCTGACACACGTTTATCAAATTGGTATTGGGCTATTAGCCAAATGAAATATGACAGATAAAGATTGAAACTTCACCAGAAATAAGAGCATCAAAGAAGTCATCATCTTCTGCAAGTTCATCTGCCTTTTTGGCCTTCCACTGTTGAAGGTGTGACACAACTTCAGGGTCCAAGTAAACCCCAATTGCTGTGAACTTGATTTGAAGAAAGTGAATCTCAATGTCGGTAATTCCTGCGAAAACCTCAATTTACCCATCAGTAATTTTTCGATTTACTTTGCTAATTAAAGTTAAACCCCAGATATGTAATTAATTAGCATGTGAAAAGATGATGGCTTTACCTTGACCCAGCAGAGATAATGGCTTGGTGGTTGTGATCTGAGGAGGAAAAGGGACTTCATCCACCATTACAACTTCAGTGCCCACTGCAAAACACAAAGATTAAAACTTTAATCATGAAAAAATCCCCCAACAAAATATAAAAAATATAAAAATAAATGGGATTATAAACATTAGGGGGTGTGATTAGCAATTTAGCAGAGACGCAGAGAGGTCTTACTCTTACTGGCTTTTGGGATTAGGAGGGTATGATTAGCAGGAAGCTGTGGAGATGAAGGGAGGAGATGGAAATATTTGTCTGAAAAAACAATTGGGATTGCATGTAACCGCTGTTTGAGGGGCTATATATCTTCGGGTGTGAGATTTTCAGCTGACAATTGCCCTCCTAGCAAGTGGTAGGTGGTGCTATTTTGGAGGTTAGAAAGCTTGTGATCACATCTCACTTTCTCCAACTTAACTTTACAACTGTGAAAATTACAATAACAACCCCACATTTTGATTACAAATTTCTAAATTTTGGGTCCCTAGCTTGTTGACACCTCAATTAGTAACTTGCACAACCTAGTGTAATTATTGTATAACAGTCAGAATACTAAGACGTAGGTTTCGAGTTCAAAACCCGCTGCTGGTGTGGAAGCCAGACTTGTGGCCAGAGGAAGGTTGAAATGCCTCTGTGAGTCTTCCTAGCCCCTGAAATGAGTGGATAACCGTGGATTGCCACCAGTTGTCCCTTAAAAAAAAATGAATACTAAGCCGTGGTTTGGATTTGCTCATATTATAACACATAAATTCTTCGGTTATACTTTGCGGTAAGATAAATTTTCGATGATCCGAATTACTTGTAGAAATAAATAAGCATACAATGAGTTGTAAGAGGCTTGACATTACTTGATTAATAACATTCATCTTTGCACCTGTTCGCAGTTTGAATTCCCCTCCAGTAGTATTGCTTATAAAAGCAAACACAAATTGAGGTTAAAATTTACAAACTACACAAGAGAGATTGTAATTGATGAGGAATGGATTGTGGAGAATTCAATCCTCCCAAAATGCCATAGCGTGTCACTTGGTTTGCAAGGCACCGAGACAGTCACTTTTCATATTTCATATTATTCTTCCCAAAATTTGCTAACAAGTCCTCAATATTTAGTACCTATCCTATTAACAATTTAGTTAGGGGCATTTACGGAAAATAATAAATATTTTTATTTTAGCTGAAAATTATATTGGAGGGCCTCCAGCTACCCACGTGCGCAACAGTTATAGTTTTGCATCAGCCGTTCCTTCTACCTACCCACCCTGTTCATCTCTTCTGTTATGTTGCCACAAAGCCATATATACATCAACATCATACCGGTCCACTCTCCTAAGAACAATAAAGAAATATTAAGGAACAATTAGTCTAGCTCTAGCAACTACGTAACTATATAGAAATCATCAAAAAGAGTTTGAATTAAGGGAACTTTAACGAAAAGCACCCGGTACTGTTCACTTTAACGAAAAACCATATTTTTACACTAAAAAGTCAATCATGGTACTATTCATTTTACCTTTTATTTTGTCCTTATTATTAAAACTCAAAATTTTCAAATCATTTTCATTAGTTTCCTTTGAATTAAACAGGTAGGAGGCTCTGTAAGGTCTTCAAAATCCATCTTACTACTTAAACTCAACCTGGCTAACTTGTCACTTGCAAAATTACACTTTCTATACGCTGCAAACATGCTGCAAATTACAACTCTAGTACTCTGAGACAAGAGCATAAAGCAGATGATTAAGCATTGGTTTAGTATTGAGGTGCTTTTATAAAAAGTGGGTATAAAAAGCTGAGCTCAAAAAAGTGTTTGGTAAACACTTAAAAACAGTTTATTTTCACATTTTTGGGTGAAAAAAAGTTGAAAACATGAAGTAACAAAAATGAGCTTATTCTCATAGCATAGCAGAAGCAAATTTTTTTTCAAATATAAAAAGTGGGTATAAAAAAAATGAGCTAAAAAAAGTGTTTGGTAAACACTTAAAAACAACATATTTTCACATTTTTTGGGTGAAAAAAGCTGAAAACGTGAAGCAACAAAAATAAGCTTATTCTCATAGAACAGCAGAAACAATTTTTTTTCAAAGTACAGTAATATCAAACCAACCCTAAGGCTAGGATCCAGGAAAACCATGAATGAGAGAGATCACAAAAGTAGAATCATGGACCTAGGATCCCTACTGCAACAATATTGTGGGTGGGATTTTATGGTAGCCCAATAGAAAATAAAACCATTTTGCGACTTATTAGGATTCAGGAGGAGGAGTGACAATTTTGAATATGATACGTTATAGTAATTGAAATGTACAAGATTAACACCATCAATATTAATATTGTTTAATATGATTTCAAATGTACATGAGCAAGCAAACGTTGTTTGCAACAATTGTTTGTAGGCGACCTTCTCATATATTAACATGCACATTTTGTGCTATTAAAAATTCAACGTTAACGTGATTCACTTGCAGTGTAATGTTAAACATTTTTACTTGTTTGAGCTGCAAAGGTTTGCATGGTTAATTAGCCTTATATAACGAATCATGTCTCAAACAGTTTTTCATTAATTAGCCTTATAAAGTTAACGTGACACCTAAACTGTACGAGAATGTTTAATAAAAAATTTAAAAGGCATACATCATTACATGTTTAATCCGAAAAATTTAGAGAGGGTAATCAAGTTGTTGATTGTTTGGCCAATTATGGTGTTGATCACCCCGGTGTTCATTAGTGGGATTCATGCCCTCCTTGTGTTGCAGCTACTTATTTTCACAACCTTTTTTTAAGCTTTCTTGTTGTTTTGCTGAAAGAGGTTTTGAATTGTTGTTATGAATTCTTTAATGGTATGGGTTTGGCCTCATGTCCCCCCCCCCTCCCCCCCCGACATATTGTATTTTACTTATTCTCACAACCTTTTTTTAAGCTTCCTTGTTATAGGTTTTGCTGAAAGAGGTTTTGAATTGTTGTTATGAATTCTTTAATGGTATGGGTTTGGCCTCATGTCCCCCTGACATATTGTATTTTTCTTGTTTATAAATAAATTCTCCTCAAAATCTCTTCCCATGATAACAATGCTGGAGTGGAACGGACTTAATTTGAAGCCAAATTTACCAAAAAAAATAAAAAATCTAAAAACCTCTCCAGTTTAGTTCTGGGGGTGATGAACTCGATCGGCCATGCATGTTATATTTTGCAAATACCACTGCAGTCGTGCTTGGAGTGCCATGTTGGTCCCTAAATAATAATAATAGTGGTTATAATAAGGAATTTATACAAACAGTTTTTTATTAAGGCCTAATCGGATAAATGTTTCCTGAGCATAAGGCATTCCGAAGATAACAACTATGGTAAAAAAAAGTTGGATTTAAACCCATGTGGACTTCTGTCATTTCCTCTGTTCGTAGCCTGCACTTGGGCCTTACCTCATCTTCTCCGGCAACAGCGATTTGCCGTCGTCGTTTATGGAGCTGTTTAAATGGCGAGTTTGAAAGTGATGAAATGGAACGACCGTTCATCGTTTCATGAAAGGAGATCAACAATGAAAGGAATGAAATGGAAACGATGAAATGACCATTTTAACCTTACACGTAAGGCTCACGTGCAAGCTATTAACAAAAGAATGACATAAGTTTTAATTTTGTGCATAAATTCTAACAGACTTATACTACAGGAGTTTTAATCTGAATTCTTTTACCACATGGGCTACCTTATGAGTGCGAACCATTTATTCGATTAGGCGAATAATAGTAATAGTAGTAATAAGGAATTAATACAAATGGTGTGGTAGATCAGAAGGTTTAAATGAGGTTATATCTTTGGAGGAGGATTGTCTGCCCTCCAAGTTTCGGTGTCCTTCAATGCCCTCCTGTTTTGTGTGGTCACGGTTAAGCCACGTTAATATTTTATATTATTTTTTTATAGAGATAATAAGATAAAAATGAATAATAATATAAAATATTAACGTAGTTTAACCGTGACCACACAATCAGAAAGGCATGGGAAGGCACGGAACTTGGAGGGCAGACAATCCTCCTCCTATATCTTTTAAGAGTAGGTAGCGTGTAAAGATGGCGCTGCGCCCTCTGCATTCAAAAGAATGACTTGTGCAGGATGACTTGTGCAGGGTTGATTGATTAGGGTTTTAGGTAGCTTACGCGGAAGAAGGAGACTTGCATGGAAAATTAAAAAAATATTAATTAATGGGGGTGATTTTTGGTAATAAGTAGGTCTTCCACCTACAATTTGCAGACTCAGAGTTATTGTTCTCACCTCATACACCCCTCAAGTTCCTTCCCATTTTTTCCATTTCAAGTAGAATCATCACAGCAGCAGATTTGGGTACTTGTGGAGCGACGGAGCTCCAACAATGGCTTCCACGACCTCGACTCAAAACGGGTCGCATCAATGGCTGCGTCCATTCGGGTATCCTGCACTTTCTCGCTCGTGTTTTCTCCACAAGTTTAGTTTTCTCATTTAATTTCCTTCTTGTTTTTTACCCTTTTTCAGAAGGGGGAAAAAAAAAAAAAAGGAGTTTTGGTGGAGCTATTTTCTTACGTTTTGCGTTTTCACTTGGTATTTGCAGGGTCCCGAATGGACGCAGCATTGATGCGAACCGTGAAACGGGCTTTGACAAGAAACTCCTCCGTGGTGCGGTGAAGAAATTACTGAAGGTTGGTTTATTTTGTTTATATGTGTTTTCATTATTTTCTCATAGGAAATCGCTTTAGGATTTGGGGTTTTGTTAGAAATGTGAACAGGATATTACTTTCATGTTGATAAGGGAAATAATACGACAGTGAATATGGCGATTTATAGAAGAGCTTGTTATATGCTTTTGATTGAACAACTGCTTGACAAAGCAGAAGCATAAGATGCTGTTGAAATTAGAATAAGCTGATTGCTGCTGCTTCTTCTTCTTGTAGTTTTTGTATGCTGAACTCGTTGTTTCTCCATTGGTTGGGGATCTCGGGATCATCTTCATCTATCTCTCAGACGGCAAGCAGAGGGCGTCTTCCATACTGCAGCAGTTAGAAATGGAGTTAGGGCTCACTTCTTCTCGCTAATGCACGGCCACTAACTGTCTCTAACTCTATCTCCAACCGCAGTATGGGAGACGTTTCCCTTGGAGGCCGAGAGCTAGATGAAGAAGATCCATGAGATTCCACCTAATGGGAAGCAAGTTCAGCACACAAAAACAAAAGCAATCAACTTATCCTACAACATCTTCTCCTTCTACTTTTTTCAAGAAGTTGTTACATCAAGAGCGTATGAAAACTATCTTCAATAAATGACCATGGATTCACTGTCCTAATGCAAAACCCATTTCACATTTCAAACAAAACCCAAAACCCTCACGCACTTTGCTTAGTTAAACACTTAGTACGATAACTATATGGTTATAGGAGGTCTTAGATTCGAGGCTGGTTGCATTTACCAAAAAATGGAGATCCTTTTGAATAAAAGGCCTACATACTATAATCTAGAGCTTTGATTTGTTCAAAGTCCTTCTCAATAGTCCATCATATGAGTCTTATTTGAGCTCGTATACACTTTACATCCACGCAATCTTTTGCAACAAAACAGATTTGTGCCTTCAGATTCGGCGGAGGAGCTCCAACAATGGTTCCAAGAGTACGAGGCAAAAAGGTTCAGCCTTTACTTTCATTTTCTCACACTTTCTCGCCTTTTCCCGCAATTTTTTCTTCTACAAGTTTTGTTTTCTCACATTTGATTTCCTTCTTGTTTTTATTCAGAGATTTTTAGGAGCTGTTTTCTCAGATTTTGCACTCTCACTTGGTATTTGCAGGACACCTAAATGGACGCAGCCATCGATGCGATGCGTGAAATGGGTTTTCACGACAAACCCGTTCGTGCTACGGTGAAGGAACGAGTGAAGTTGGACGATTCAAATAGTGAGTTTGCCCAATAACTTTTTGTTACTGAATCCAAATCTTGGGTTATCTCTTTCGTCAACAAATTCAAATAGCAGGTTTTACAAAAGAAAAAATATGAATGAATTTTTGCAACTTAGGAAGCATACAATTATAGTGACTAACCTAGACGCGCATGAGCAAATCGGATATGAGTGCAAGACAACATTTTGCTTAACTAGATTAGCATCAATATTGAAGTCCCTGAATTCCAACTATCCTGTCAAATTAGGACCAAGAACGAGAACATGATGGTTTTCCAAGAACAATAACATGATATTCATGATTTTCCAAGAACATTCCATGTATGGTTCGCTGGAAATTTTGAGTAGAATTTCATTGTCCCACATTGCTCACCACCACAATGTTTCCTCATTTTATAAGGCTTTGTCATTTATAGAAAGTGATTGGAGTGATGAATCTTGGAGAATAAAATTGGGCTCATCCTTGTGGTTGGGCTTTAGGGTGTAATAATTAATTAATTAATTAATATATATAATTAATTATCAAAAGATGGGCCTTGTGGCTCTTGGGCTCTGAAAATTAAAATTTTTAATTAATTTTGAATTTAATTAAATCATTTTTTTATGAAAAGACTTATCTTTTCAGATGAAGTCTGAGAGCGTATCTGAGAAACGGATGGAGCAACACACCCTTTACGTTGAACAGTCGCCTCCCAAAAACTTGTCTGTTGCGAACATACATATGCTCACTATAAATACGTGCATCTGCATATCATTCAATACGCTGAAAATCATCAATCCTCATATACCAAGCATACTGAGAGCACCACAAACAAATTCGCCAGAAGTCTAGTTTTCCTGTGCTGGAATTCTAACTTAGATCATTGAATCCTGGTGAAGCAGACGTCTGTAAAACTACAAGCATTGAGTAGGGACGAAATTTTTGTTTCAAGGACATTGCGGTACGTAAGCCTCGATCTTCAAGTTGTCTGTTTTATATTTTTGTTTGTTCATAATCTGTTAATTTCTCTATTAGCATTTATTATTTGTTAGCATATATAATTATATCACGGATTGTTGACGTATATCCAACATGGTTTTCCAAGAACAAAAAGCTGACATGCATGGTTTTAGTTTCCATATACATGACCAAGTCTCTTTGCCTATAAATACTAGGCAATTTTCAAATTGAATACACATCACTCATCTGGCTTTACTTTCCTCAAGAAAAGACCAAATCAGTGCATGTTAGGACTAAATTAGGCCCTTGATCAAATCTTCTTCACCAAGCTAGTGGATAATCAAATTCACGTACTTTTCTACTACATTCAAATTCAAACATGATGATGAAAGTGCTAATTGTGGGACCATAATTTTCTAGGACTATGACACGTAGCTCTCGGGTGGCAAGAAGAACCATAATGCCCATAAGCCATGTAATGTAGTCCGACATGCTAGGCATAGTCATAAGATCTACTTGTCACCCAAGTAAAGAAACCCTAATGCTCATAAGATCTTCGTGTCACACAAGTAAAGAAACCCTAATTCAAGTCAAATAGGATATTTTGGGGATTAAGCAACATGATCATAATTCTAGCACAATTTGACATCTTATCCAAAATTCTCTCCTAGATATTTTGGGATTACTCTCCCTACAAAGATTCTCAAGATCTCTATAAATACTCTAGCCTAAGTATTTATAAAAAAACTCTTCTCTGGATCTGGAAACTTTTTTGGATTCTCTAATCACTCACAACTAAGGATTCTTCATCTTCACTACAAGACCACTACACAAATGTTCTCTCTATGCCTAACAAAGACTCATCTCCTTAACGCCCACTTATAGGCTATTCGTTAAGGATGGTTCACGATTTGCACACATCACATTATTCTTCCTTAGAACTACACCAATGGTTTAATTCTCCTCCTCAGATATATGTAGGCAGTCTTCTCGGATTCAACCACACCTTCCCTAATCAACCTCATTCTCCTTTTGCCAGATATCATGGACAATTACGATTATGACTGGATCTCACCTCCGTCTACGGATATGCACGAGTTTGGTTTCAACACTAGTATTTTTTAATACTAAATGTTACTAGGGTCTCAACTTCCCTCTAGTTGGAGACAACTGTGTTGTAGCTAGAGATGGTCGTGCTACAGACTGCAACTTACACAGATTTCATCAGAGCGCTCTAATGCACCCACATATAGTACATGAATTTTCAATGATGCGTCGAGGGTGGAGTATCGAGAACATTTCTTCTAAGTCCATCTTTTTAACTACAACGAAGAGTTCGTCACTGTGATAATTCATGTAGTGAATGTTTACATGGTGGGATTCTTCGATGAGAACCAGTATCTCGACTTCAGAGACACTTTTTCAAATGCAAATGCTTACCGAGCTTTATTTTCCTATAGTGAAGAGCTTAAAGCTTAATGAAGTGGCAAATATGATAAAATAGAGTATGAGGCGTGAACAGAAAGGCTTAATCTTTAATTGGGACGTGTGCCACTACACAATGCCATTTTCCAATTGCGATTTGTGGAACGTGTTTCCACTATAGCCAGACACTTCTTTTGATCATTCTAATGATATTTGAAGTGGTAAGGCTCATTGCAATAGAGTGCCATGTGGCTTCCCACATAGGCATAAGAACAACTTACATACTGACTTTACAGTTGGTTGATGTCAAAAAATAAATAAAAAATATGGGCGGTTGCCATGAGAGATACATGGTGCAAGACCTTTTAGAACCTTCCAAAATCCCGTTCGTATTAGAAATAGGGATACCCAGAATTCAAAATTTGTAGCACCCATTTCGCTAACCTTATTATATGAATGGTCTTATTACTTCACATAAATTTGCGACACTGGCGGATCCATGGCAAGGGGGGTCAGCGGGCCTTCCGAACTTCGATGAACGTCCATAAATACCTTAAGTGTTGACCCACCGAACTTCGGTGAATGTTCATGGATACCTTGAGTGTTGCCCTTTTGAAGATTAGAGTTGGCTTCATACTTGCTCTCCAACCGACTTCAGGCCTACCAAAACCCGATGAATGTCAATGAATACCTTGGGTGTTTTCCCTTGCATACATTAACATGTATGTAGCATGCATTTTCAAATAACTTCAGGCCTACCAAGACTTGATGAAATGACAATATGCATGCTATTTCTGGTATAAAAAAATTTGCACGCTGCGCGCGTTATTCTTACTAACTCCATAATATTATTTCTTACTAACACAAGTCATAGGACGGGTTGTTGGTTATGATGGCAAATGTCTTAAGGCAAGTGATAACTCAACTTCTCCTATTTGTATTTGTCACGGTGCACTAACACGGAAATCAACCAATAGTGAACTTTCCAAACGAATGGGGTGATTAGTGTTTAAGGATAGATATTATATGGGCATCAGTAGGGGTGGTTCGGTATATGATCCCATACCGAAACCCTTGTCCCGATTCCCAAACCGAAATTTTCGAGAATCCGAATTTCAATTCCGATCCCAAACCAAATTTTCTGCAATCCCAATTTTCGGGAATCCCGAAATAGTTTCGGGATTTCGGGACAAATCAAGAATCCCAAAATAGTTTTGGGCTTTTGGACTAAATTTTGATATAGTATGCTTTTAGGCTGCCAATCTGTTGAACATATAACAGTACAGACACAAATCTTTTCTTTGTTTTTGTTTTTTAAGGAGAAATTTTGTTAACTAACTAAAACATGAACTGACATGGAGTTCTCAACGAATAAAACCATAACACAAATTTGTGCAATGTGCAGTGTGCCAATCTGCCCAATCTGTGCAGTGTGCACAATGACAATAGCACAAATATGTGCACAATGACAATAGAATAGCATAAATCTGCCTATTCAATTTCTACTACAAATGCATGCAATAAAAATAAACTAAGTAACAAATCCAAAAGCAAAAAAATTAGTTACAAGCCAAGGTTTTAAAATAAATAAAGTAACAAACCCAAAAGAAATACGAGCCAAAGTTTCAATAATTAAGTTACAAACCAAAAACCAAAAAGCAAAGCTTAAAGTTTATGAAGATTGTTGGCCTCTTCGGCCCCTAGATCTTGTTGATGCTTGTGGTTGCTCCCTTCTTGTTGGTACTTGTGCTCTTCCCCTTAATGTTGATGGTTGAGCCTTTCCCCTTACAATGGATGGTCATGGAGGTAGTGATTGATTTTGACGTTGTTGAACTTGAACTTGAACTTGAGGTGGTCAAGGAAGTGGAGGTGGCATTTCATTTTCGTGTGTTGTATTCTCCTCACCTCCCAAATTAGCCGTGCCTAAAACAATAAACCACAAATCATTTACATTGAATTATAGTCTAATAGATAATAAATACTAAGAAAATAAAAGAGGGAATTAAATTGTTTACTTACTTCTTTCTAAGCGTTCAAGCTCTTGGTAGAAATTGAATTCGTCAAGTGTAGGCTCCTTGTAGAAACAAAATTCCTTTCCTCTAAGCCAATCACTAGTACACACTAATGCCTCAACCGTTTTAGGTGTTAAGAAAGTTCTAAAAGGATTAACAACTCTCCCACCAAGACTAAATACATTCTCACTAGCAACGGTGCTACTAGGAAGGGCCAATACATCCTTAGCAACTTTACTAAGAGTTGGATATTAAGCACAATTTCCTTTCCACCAATCCAAAAGATTGAAACCCTCATATGTTAGGCTTTGATGTGGATCATTGAAGTACATATCCACTTCATTGACTATCTCATTTTGTTGTGCCTCCGCTCTCTTTCGTTGGATCTTCTTTGCCATCCTTGAAGCTACATCAATATCTACGATCACACCCCTCACATCATCTAGTACAACACTTGATCTTTGCTCCACATTTGAGGTAGCACTACTATTAGTACTGCTAGACTACTACTACTAAGGACCACTCCCTCTTTATATGCATTATACAACTTGGTTACATAGCCTTTAACCCTTACTTTCTCCTCCCTTATTTTGTCCCATCCATAGCCGAGCTCTTCTAGATTTATCTCCAACATATCAAATTTGTACCTCGGGTCGAGTACTTGGGCTACAAAAAGAATAGGATAAACGTTTTCAATGTGACCCCAATATTTGTCAAACTTGAGCTTCATTGAGGTAGCCATACTTTGCAAAGTGGCATTACAGGCGTTTGAAATTTATTCTTGTATCTCAACTTGCAAGGCAATCATCGTGCTAAGTATTAAGTGTGATGTTGGAGTAAGGGTTTCACTTAATGTCAAGGTGGCATCATAAAACTTTTTAAGAAAGTGAGCAAAACTCATCGACCTTTCCCAATCATCCACCTCCGGAAGACCCACCCACTTGGCCTTTCTTGTCACCCCATCAACCTCTTTCGAGACCTCATCTTTAAAGTAAGCAATAAAAGAGTCACACTTAAAAACCATCTTAGAGAACACTTCTTTAAACTTGAAAGCACTATTAAGCATTTCATACATGGCATTCCACCTTGTGACAACATCAAAAGGGATACTTGACATCCTATCAAATCTCAACAAGACACAATATTCCCTAAAATACTCCAACATTGCCGAAGATGAGTGTATAAACTTCACACAATTTCTTATGGCATCAATCCCACAACTAAGCTCCGTCATTCCATCCTTAACTATCAAATTGAGGATGTGACAAGCGCACCTCATGTGCAAGTGAGCCCCGTCAAGTAAAAGACTACCATTTGATTTGAGTCTTTTTTTCATGTATACAATAGCGGTGTCATTTGCACTAGCATTGTCAACGGTAATACTAAACACCTTGTCTATGCCCCAATCATTCAAGCAAACATTTAGACATCTTCCAATATCATCACCCTTATGAGAAGTAACTTGGACAAAGTTTAAGATCCTCTTATGCAACCCCCAATTAGTGTCCAAAAACTGGGCTATGATGACCATGTAGTTTATCATTTGAATCGAGGTCCAAGTGTCGGTTGTAATACTCACTCTCAACCCCTCAATCATACTTTTTATTTTTGTCTTCTCTTCAACATACAACTCCAAAACCGCCGCTGTCACCTTATGCCTATTAGGAAGTTTGTACTTTGGATTCAAGTCACGAATAAAATCTCAATCGTCCTCTTGATCAACCACTCTAAAAGGCATCTCCATTATTATAATCCACCTCACACATCTCCTATCAAGTCTTTTTTGATTGAAAGTGTGAGTGACAACCGGACCTCCCATCTTCGCTTGTGTCAATGTAGGTTGGTTCGGATCCACTTTCTTAAAGAGACTATAACCCGGGCATTTCCTCAAATGATTAAGAATTCCCGTTGTCCCATGAGTTATAAGGTGTGCCAGTACTAAGAGTTTGCAATGCTTGCATTCGTCCATGAAAGATTTCTCCCCATTGTTATCGGTGATCGTTACCCTCTTAGCATCATTCCACACCGGACTTGGACCCTTTCTCCTATTACCCTTTTTTCGATGAGGACCCTCCCATTGTCTCACTACTTCTTCTATTTTCTCTTCCCTATCTTCCCCCTCTTCTTCTATTTGTTCTAATGCAATATCCTCCTCCATATCTGGATCATCATCCCAACAATCTTCATAATAATCATTATGCAAATAATCTTGAGGTGAGGGCGTGCCTAGTTGAAGGGTACCACTAGGTTGGGTTTGTTTTTGTTTTCCTAATACCGAGACCATAGGTGTACTAGATTGGCTACTAGACCCATCCATCCTAACAAATAAAATAACAATGCACATTAATATATCACAACCACAGTTCAACAAATATCTACATTCCAATCAATAAATAAAATATTAAAATATTTCCAACTGTTGTCTAGTCTAGATCAAAGCAAATTCAACATAGAATCAATATAAACACCAGCCCAACATCTCTACCAAACAGTGAAACAGATATTCGAAAAACTTGCAATAAAAAGAAAGCAACAGTTACCTCAATCCTCAAATCAACAACCCGGTAAAACACGGTGCAATCGATCCTTAAATATTTATAATGCTTGTCTAGAATACTGCAAAAATAAAGGACACATATCATGTCTTAGTATTACAAGTCTATTAGCCGTGAATGAAAATCTAAAATATGTAAATAAATTTTTAGTACCGACAGTTAAGAATGCACATAAATTTTTAAAACAACTAAATATCAAATGAACTAGATTCACCTTGAAGCTCACACCTCTTAATATATGCTTCTCGCCAAACAATTTGTAGACGTCTTTACACTCGATTAGAACATCAAAATCATCATCAGGCTATCGAACTCTACTTAAATCCTCTGATTTAAATGAATCCTGATCAGAAAAACCATGTTAGCCACAACTACCATTTTATGATTTGGATTAGTTTTAGCTACTACAACATCTAACTACGCATTTCATGTGTCCATTGGAAATCCAACACGGTGATCAAAATACGACACAAGTTTTCCAAACTGCAGCTTATCGAAAACAACACAAAGGAAATAACATATAACAACATAATGTAGATGTCAAAAGAAGCCAAATAAGCATACGAAAGAAGCCAACATAATGTACAGACATTGATATTGATATATCGAATGGTAAGACTAGCAGATTATTGAGGCATGTTAAGTTGTCTGTCGGTGCAACCTTTACAAACAGACAGACAGACACACACACACACATACTCACTTCCCAGAACCAGCATCAGCTCCTCAAATCATTCAGGTATAAGGTTATCTTCCTTAAATTCAGAACACAAAAATAAATGCAACAAAAAACCAAGTAAAAAACACATTTGTTGATGCACAAAACCAGAGGGGTCTTAGAACAACATAAATCCGACCATGAATCTGCAAGAAAGTAAAGAACACAAGATGTATTGTGGTTCACCCCAATGTTTGGGCTACGTCCACACTGATGTTGATATTGTTTCACTATGAATGGTGAATATACAATAAGGCTAGAGGCAGTGTGCTCTCTAGCCTATTTTTTGTGTTTGCCCTCTTTACGATGTTTTCTCTCTTCCCATGGCCTAAACCTTGACCTCCTCTAATGAGGAGAGTGAGAAGTCCTTTTATAGAATAAGGGCTCCTCACTTATTACACATTTGCCCCTTCATTTATTACATAATTACATTTGAGTCCCCTGAGTATTTATACGAGGTCTAAATACGAAGGCCCTAAATATGGTACAAATAGTAGTCCCCCAAGTCTTCAGTTAAGAGAGTCTTTTGGCTGGAGACTTGAAATTCAGTCCATTTATGGGCCGAAATAACTAGATGTCGTCTAGAACTGATACTCGATATGAGACAGTGCTCAATGTGAAATGATGCTTAACTAGAAGTAGCACATGTTGTGAGGCTGCTCGGCTTGTGGCTTATGTTGCCTTGATTGGCTCGGCTTGTGGCGTTGAAGGTGAGGGAGTCCTTTTTATAGAATAAGGGATCGCTCCTCAATACATAAATGATAGGATAGAGTTGATGCTCGCGGCGAGGCGGTTGCTCAGCAGGCAGTGATGCTCTATAATGATAGTGAGAGAGTACCTTTTATAGAATAAGGGCTCGCTCCTTAATACATAAGTGATAGGTTAGGAGTGGTGCTCGCGGCGAGGCGGTTGCTCAGCAGACGGCGATGCTCTCTAATGATGGTGAAGGAGTCCCTTTATAGAATAAGGGCTCACTTTTCAATACATAAATGATGGGCTAGAGTTTATCTCTAATGAAGATGAGGGAGTCCCTTTTATAAAATAAGGGTTCGCTCCTCAGTACATAAATAATGGGCTAAGTCCCCCAAGTATTTTTCATAAGGCCCAGTTGCGAAAGCCTAATATATGGTACATAGTGTAGTCTCCCAAGTCTTCAGTAAATATAGTCTGTTGGCTAGAGACTTCAAATTCAATCTATGTATGGGCTAAAGTGGCGATTGTTCGGAGGTGGTATTTGTATACCATGCACTGAAGCTTTGTAGGTGAAGCTTTGAAAGTGAGGTTTTATAGGTGAGGCTTTGAAAGTGAAGCTTTGAAGCTGAAGCTTTTGTAAATGAAGCTTTGAAGTAAGAGCTTTGTAAATGAAGCTTTCGAAGCTAAAGCTCTGTAAATGAAGCTTTCGAAGCTGATTGACATGAGTGATGCTCATGAATGTTTATGTTGATTGACATAAGTGATGCTCATGGATGTTGACATGAGTGATGCTCATGAATGTTTATATTGATTGACATGAGTGATGCTCATGGATGTTGACATGAGTGATGCTTATGGATGTTGACATGAGTGATGCTCATGAATGTTGACATTAATGATGCTCATAAATGTTGACATGAGTGATGCTCATGAATGTTTATGTATGATTGACATGAGTGATGCTCATAAATGTTTATGTATGATTGACATGAGTGATGCTCATGTATAATTTTGGTGTACTGGACGTACTTTTGATCACCTGGTTGATGATAATAGCGGCAGACTGCTGAATAATTTTGGAGTACTGGACGTACTTTTGATCACTTGATTGGTGATAATAGAGGGTGAACCTTAAGTGGATGGATGTACGTTGGAGTTTGAAGCTATAGACCTTGGCTCTTTGGGGCATATGGGCCTTCGCCCTCCACATAACATTCCAGCCAACTATTTTGGACTTGCCGACATTTTGCTTTTTTTTTTTGGCATGCTGCCTTCTTTCTTTATTTATGATTACCCTCTGGTGAGGTTATACAGATGTCTCCAAAAGATAAGAAAAGTAAATTACATCATTAAAAAAAAAAAAAACTGATGGGACTTGGCAACAGCGAGATTTCTCACTTCATCAGCCACACTGAGGCCATTTACTTCACATAGTGGGATAACATGTGCAGCTGACAGTTGCGGAATAAAAACTTATCTTTTTAGATAATGGAGTGGGCATTTTCTTTGGTGGTTGACAAAAGTCATCATCAATTATACCAACTTGACTCTTTGTTTGAAAAGCATATATCCTCTTTCTTATTTTTTTCTGATCTCACTTTTTTTTTTTTACTTTTGCTTTCTGCTTTTGCTTCTTCTTTGGCTGGTTCTCTCCCTTTTCTTTTCCTAGCGCTCCATGGTCATGTCCCACCACAAATGTCTGCTGTCCACCAAAGTGATCAAAGAGGCCAACAAGGTCATCGACGAGGTGGAGAATGGAGTAGGAGGTAGGGTTGAGAGGGGCATCGGTGTCGCCATAACCTCTCATGTCAGGAGCAACAACATGGTAGCCATGCTTAGCCAAGAAACCGATCTGGTGGCGCCACGAATACCATATTTTCCGGGAAGCCATGGAGGAGAAGCCCCATACATAACTTTTCGTGTATTAAGCAGAAAGAAAACAATTTGAGAAAAGAGAAGCACCATGCAAGCTTTGCAAGTACTGGTATTCTCTCATAAATCCCCGTAACGGGCTAGCCCACCCCTTGCTAATGACGCGGACCCACTCAAGATCAATCTTTGTCAGCCGCACCATGGGCAGCGCTTCCACCTCCAGAGTCTTAGTAGCTCTTTGGCTCTCCGGCACCACGAGATCGACCAGGGGCCCTACCGTCGGGGTCGGTGAGGGAGCTCTTGATGACAGCGGATTGATGAATATAGTTTAAAAGAACCTCCACCGTGAAATCAACCACCGGCCGACAAGCGACGTGTGCGCAAGCGTTGTCCATGCAGACGCAAACACCTTTGGGCAGACACCTGAGCTTCCCGCAGTACAAATACCCCAAAACAGCGAGGAGCGCATCCAGTCGTATTCCTTAGCGAGCTCCTTCAATTCAAACCGAGGAGCCGCAACCGACGACGACGCCGCCGCTGCTGATGATCCTCTGTCCTTCACCGAGAACACGTTCTTGAAAAACTCGCTCCTCGTAGACAGAACGCAGTGGTGAACAGGAACTTCCCGGTTGGCGTTGACGACGATCTTGACATTGGGGAAATAGTCAAAGTCTGTGAAGTCGACAATCGATTCTAGGTTATCAGAGAAGCGAGCAAGGCGGAAATGTCAAGAGGGGGACGGTTGTGGGGTACTGCAATGCAGGAGATGTTACTGCTGTTGGAGTGGCTGTTGCTAACTAAGTGATTGTCACCCATGTTCACTGTTGGGAAGACGAGAATTGAGTCGAGTGATGGAGTTAATGAGTTGGTTGTGGGGGCGGTGATCTGAAACATGGTTAGCGTCCAAGCTTTTTTGGACTTAGGAAAACTCCAAAGAGAGAAAAAAAAAACAAATTAAAGCTAGCTGGATGAGCTGAGAGATGAGACTAAAAGAGAGAGATCAAGTTTTTTTAGTTTTGCAGTGACTGTGCAGGTGTTTGTTTCTTGGTTTCTGCAGATTCACGGTGGATATTGTGGTGATGTTTCATGGTGGTAAGATGAAAAAATGAAAGAGAACCGACATAGCTTTTCGTGTCGTTTCCCACAAACGGCGCCAAATGTTGATGCAGAAAATCGGAGGGGTCTTCCCGTCCACAGCTGCGTTCTGTCTGCGAGGAGCGAGTTTTTCAAGAACGTGTTCTCGACGAATGACAGAGGATCATCAACAGCGACGCTGTCGTCGTCGGTTGCAGCTCCTCGGTTTGAATTGAAGGAGCTCGCCAAGGAATATGACATCGGACTGGATGCGCTCCTCATCGTTTTGGGGTATTTGTACAGCAGGAAGCTCAGATCTCTGCCTAAAGGCGTTTGCGTTTGCGTGGACAATGCTTGCACATATGTCGCTTGCCGGCCGTTGGTTAATTTCATGGTGGAGGTTCTTTTGAACTATATTCATCAATCCATTGTTATCAATAGCTCCTTCATCGACCCCGACGGCGGGGCCCTGGTCGATCTCGTGGTGCTGGAAAGCCAAAGAGCTGCTAAGGCTCTAGAGGCGGAAGCGTTGCCCAAGGTGCGGCTGACAAAGATTGATCTCAAGTGGGTCTGCATCATCAGCAAGGGATGGGCCAGCCCGCTGCGGGGATTTATGAGAGAAGACCAGTACTTATAGAGCTTGCACGGTGCTTCTCTTTTCCCAAATTGTTTTCTTTCTGCTTAATACACGAAAAGTTATGTCTGGGGTTTATCCTCCATGACTTCCCGGAAAATATGGTATTCGTGGCGCCACCAGATCGGTTTCTTGGCTAAGCATGGCTACCATGTTGTTGCTCCAGACATGAGAGGCTATGACGACACCGACGCCCTTCTCAACCCTACCTTCTACTCCATTCTCCACCTCGTCAACGACCTTGTTGGCCTCCTTGATCACTTTGGTGGACAACATGCATTTGTGGTGGGACATGACCATGAAGCGCTAGGAAAAGAAAAGGGAGAGAACTAGCCAAAGAAGAAGCAAAAGTAAAAACAAAAAGTGAGATCAGAAAAAAATAAGAAAGATGAGATATGTTTTTCAAACAAATAGTCAAGTTGGTATACTTGATGATAGCTTTTGTCGACCACCAAAGAAGATGCCCACTCCATTATCTAAAAAGATAAGTTTTTATTCCGCAACTGCCAGCTGCACATGCTATCCCACTATGTGAAGTAAATGGCCTCAGTATGGTTGATGAAGTGAGAAATCTCGCTGTTGCTAAGTCCCAGCAGTTTTTTTTTTTTTTTTAATGATGTGATTTACTTTTCTTATCTTTTGGAGACATCTGTATAACCCCAACAGAGGGTAATCATAAATAAAGAAAGAAGGCAGCATGCCAAAAAAAAAAAAAGGAGCAAAATGTCGGCAAGCCCAAAGTAGTGGGCTGGAATGTTATGTGGATGGCGAAGGCCTATATGCCCCAAAGAGCCAGGCCCTATGGCTTCAAACTCCAACCTTCATCCTTCCACTTAAGGTTCACCTTCTATTATCACCAACCAGGTGATCAAAAGTACGTCTAGTACTCCAAAATTATTCGGCAGCCTGCTGCTATTATCACCAACCAGGTGATCAAAAATACGTCCAGTACTCCAAAATTATACATAAGCATCACTCATGTCAATCATATATAAACATTCATGAGCATCACCTATGTCAACATCCATGACATCACTTATGTCAATCAACATAAACATTCATGAGCATCACTCATGTCAATCAGTTTCGAAAGCTTCATTTACATAGCTCCAGCTTCGAAAGCTTCATTTACATAGTTCTAGCTTCGAAAGCTTCATTTATACAACTCCAGCTTTGAAAACTTCATTTACAAAAGCTCCAGCTTCGAAAACTTCATTTACAAAGCAGGGACGATAGTATGGTGTGGTGAGGGAGGCTCAAGGGTTGGAGATGAGGCATCGGTAAGGGAGGCTCAGGTAGGGACAACCGGACAGGGGCTGCGCAGCGCTTCTGCTTCGATTCTAGTTCGATAGAACAAATGGAGACGGAAGTGAAGTGAAGTGAAGTGAAGTAATGAGATCAGACCTAAAACAAATCAACAGCACATATTAAATGTAAAACAATGAACGGTTCAAATAATTTTCTTTTAATTAAAAAATAATATATATATATATATATTTTGGTTCGGTATGGGAATATCGAAAAAATGAAATGCAAAATCGAATCCCATACCGAAACTTTCGGTTTGGTTTGGGATTATATCCCGAAATTTTCAGGAATTTTAGTTTGGGATCGGAATTTTTTCTGTTTGGTTTGGGATTTCTGGGATTTTTTTTCCAGCCCTAGGCATCAGGCAATATTATAGTTAATGTTGTGTTAATATTGTATTTCCGAATTTTTGAATTTCTGAAAATATATATATATTTTTAAAGCTTTATAGGTGAAGCTTTGTAGGTGAAGCTTTGAGGTTGAAGCTTTGTTGGGTACCATGAACTGATTTTGCTTCACACTATCTTGATTAAGAGTGTGTTAAGCTTTTGGCATTTGTAGTTAAAGCTTTGGTGTTGAAGCTTTGTAGGTGAAGCTTTTGTGTTGAAGCTTTGTAGGTGAAGCTTTGGAGTTGAAGCTTTTGTAGGTGAAGCTTTGGAGTTGAAGCTTTTGTAGGTGAAGCTTTTGTGTTGAAGCTTTGGAGTTGAAGCTTTGTAGGTGAAGCTTTTGTGTTGAAGCTTTGTAGGTGAAGCTTTGGAGTTGAAGCTTTTGTAGGTGAAGCTTTGGAGTTGAAGCTTTTGTAGGTGAAGCTTTGGTGTTAAAACTTTGTAGGTGAAGCTTTTGTGTTGAAGCTTTGTAGGTGAAGCTTTTGTATTGAAGCTTTGTAGTTGAAACTTTAGAGTTGAAGTTTTTGTAGGTGAAACTTTGTAGGTTTGTGTTGAAGTTTTGTAGGTGAAAGTTTGGAGTTGAAGCTTTTATAGGTAAAGTTTTGGAGTTGAAACTTTGTAGGTGAAGTTTTTGAGTTAAAGCTTTTGTAGGTAAAACTTTGGAGTTGAAGCTTTATAGGTGAAGCTTTTGTGTTGAAGCTTTGTAGGTGAAGCTTTGGAGTTGAAGCTTTGTAGGTGAAGCTTTGTAGGTCAAGCTTTTGTGTTGAAGCTTTGTAGGTGAAGCTTTGGAGTTGAAGCTTTGTAGGTGAAGCTTTTGAGGTTGAAGCTTTGGTGTTTAAGCTTTGTAGGTGAAGCTTTGGAGTTGAAGCTTTTGTGTTGAAGCTTTGTAGGTGAAGCTTTTGTGTTGAAGCTTTGTAAGTGAAGCTTTTGTAGGTGAAGCTTTGAAATTGAAGCTTTTATAGGTGAAGCTTCAACTCAAAAGCTTCACCTACAAAAGTTTCAACTTCAAAGCTTCACCTACAAAGCTTCAATACAAAAGTTTCACCTACAAAGCTTCAACACAAAAGCTTCACCTACAAAAGCTTCAACTCCAAAGCTTCACCTACAAAGCTCCACCTACAAAGCTTCAACACAAAAGCTTCACCTACAAAGCTTCAACTTCAAAGCTTCACCTACAAAGCTTCAACTCAAAAACTTCACCTACAAAGCTTCAACTCCAAAGCTTCACCTACAAAAGCTTCAACTCCAAAGCTTCACCTACAAAGCTTCAACACAAAAGCTTTACCTACAAAAGTTTCACCTACAAAGCTTCAACTCCAAAGCTTCACCTACAAAAGTTTCAACATAAAAGCTTCACCTACAAAGCTTCAACACAAAAGCTTCACCTGCAAAGCTTCAACTCCAAAGTTTCACCTACAAAAGCTTCAACATAAAAGCTTCACCTACAAAGCTTCAACATCAAAGCTTCAACTACAAATGTCAAAAGCTTCACACACTCTTGATGAAGATAGTGTGAAGCAAAATCAATTCATGGTACCCAACAAAACTTCAACCTCAAAGCTTCACCTACAAAGCTTCACTTATAAAGCTTAAAATATATATATATATTTTTTTTTCAAAAATTTGAAAATTTAAAAATTAAAAAAAAAAAAAAAAGGTCTAGGCATCCTCTTGTTTGGGCCTAACAACTTTCATAACAAATATATATATGAATGAGGAGTTTTGTGTTACCACTTAGAAAGGAAAATTGTGAAGTTTTGTTATTTTGGAAACTTGGCTAGTAACAAGACACCTCTTTCGTTAACTCCCTCGACCGGAAACTTGGGGGACTCTTACCATATGCTACTACACATCGATACTTGGAAGGTTCACGACTATTTAGTGACTTGGATCTTTCAAGTCTCCAACTGAGAAGTTTTCCTCACTCGGGAAATTAAGGGAGCACTACCTCAACTTACACGCTTCACTCACAAAGTTTCAACATACAAGCTTCAACAAAAGAAAAAATTCAAAGAGCTTGCTTAGTGAAGGAGGCCTTGGTGTATTTAACACAATACGTTGTAATGAAGCAAAGCTTATTTATTGATATCTCCGAAAGTTACAAATATGTACATATACATGAATCAAAATAAAAAAACAAGAGGGAACATTCACAAAGGTTGCTCAGAAAAAGTCTCAGCAGTCGGCAAAGCCCCAGAAAGATGAGGCACCCGAGGATGATCATTCGGAGCCTCGGTACTAGGCAAAACACGAGAAAGATGAGGCACCGAAGGTTGATCATTTGGAGCTTCATTACGCGGTACAACCCCAGAAGACGAAGGCAATAAATGCCTTTGGAACAAACCCACAAACCTCTAATGATCAAGTAAAATCTGACCATCAGATTCCTGCAGCTGGTCAAGCTTCATCTTCATGTTTGTAGCATAGTCATGTGCGAGCCTGTGCAACTGTTTATTCTCATGTTTGAGCCCTCTGATCTCCTGTTTGAGACTTATCACTTTAGCCGTCAATGATTCAACTTGGCGGGTTCGAGCAAATAAGCGTTGGGCCATATTAGACACAGAACCTGCACACTGAACACTGAGAGCCAGAGAATCCTTAACAGCTAACACATCAGATCGTTTGGAAAGTAGTCTATTATCTTTAGGAATGAGAAAGTTCCTAGCCACCACCTCAGCGGTCATATCATTCTTCATCACAGAGTTCTTAACGGTAAAAGGACTAGTATGGGATAAAAGAATGGGCGTCATATGTTGTCTTATGGGGGCATGGCTGCCTCTTCACCAAAGTTCAAATCAAAATGACGGTCGGATGGGCCATACATTTTCAGAAATGATGAAGGAGAAATGAGGTCCAATAAATCTCTGAAGTACAAAAATAAGGGGAAAATTCCTACAAGCAATAACTCTCTGAACGTACTTCTTGCACACAATTGGTGCCCCTATAAAAGAAAGGGCAACAGGGCCATTGGCTCAAAAATCGAAGAGGCACCACTCTTCGGATTTCGAGAAACGGATTTTCCTAAGTAAAATCTCCACATGCAACATTAGCTTCTCGAGTACCACAAATAACTTTGCCAAAGATCTCTGACAAAGTTTAGACACATAAATTTTGAAGGTCCAACTACCCTACTATTACCTAGTGTTCTAAAACACGGTCTAGGCGGCCGCCTAGGCGCTAGGCGGCGGTGCTCCGCCCCGATTAACTCGAAATCGTTCACTAAATCGGCAAGGACATTAAGCGGTGTAAGGCGGCCACCTGGGCGGGCTAGGCGAGCTCGGCGGACGCTGGGCGGTTTGGGCGGCCTGGAAAAGAAAGTTCAGTCGCGAGACTCACAACCTTCTTGTCTCCCCGAGTCTCGCCGACGTCGCCGTCTACCTCTCTGTTTGCTAGAAGAGAAGTCGAATATTTATGGTGGTCTGAAAGGGCGAAGAAGAAGATGAGGGAAGAGAGAGAGAGAGAGAGAGAGAGAGAGACTACTAGAACCAATTTGGAGGTTCTAAAAGAGCGAAGAAGAAGATGAGGGAAGAGAGTGAGAGAGAGAGAGAGAGACTACAAGAACCAATTTTAAGGTTCTAAAATGACAAAGCAGAGGAAACGAATAGGAATGCTTGGGGTTGGGGTTGCGTGAAAGAGGTAAGGTTAAAAGCTAGTGATTAGTATTACTGGGTCTATAATATTGGGTGATGTGAAAGAGGTAAGGTGGACAGGTACTCTTTGAAGGGCTATCAGATGGTTGTAATCATGAACACCACCCCATGAGCTTTTGATATTTTTTAACAGTTATATATTATAAGGGTCATCAGATGGTTTTAACTTTTATCATGAAAACCACCCACTTATGTGGGTTTTTTATATTTTAAAAGTTTAGGGTATCTATATTATATGTATATAAATGTTATATAAATTATTTAGATAATATTTTATTTTTTTCCTAGGCAAGCATATTATATATGTACATAAAACATTCACATATGTATGTTCTTCTATTAGAAATAACATATTATTCAATAATGATTTACATCTAATATAGTAAGTTTAATTAATTCATATAAGATATAAGAAATTTACCTAAATCCGCCTAGGCCGCCTAGGCGCCCGCCTTGATCCCGACTAGCCACCTAGGCGCTAGGCGCCATCCCACCGCCTGACTAGCGCCTAGCGTTTTTTAGAACCTTGCTATTACCCACAAGGGTAAAGGAACATCACCACTGCTTGATAACTGGAAAGTCTCTATGTATGTCAACCTCCGTGCTTCATGGTAAGGCAAACTGGCAAAAATGCCCAACATTTACTCACATTCGAGAAAACACTCCCAACAGGATTGCTTGCTCAAAAATCGAAGAGGCACCGCTCTCCGAATCTTGAGAGCCAGATTCCCAACAGGATTACTTGCTCAAAAATCAAAAAGGCACCGCTCTCCGAATCTCGAGAGCCAGACTCCCAACAGGATTGCTTTCTCAAAAATCGAAGAGGCACCGCTCTCTAAATCTCGAAAGCCAAACTCACAACAGGATTGATTTCTAAAAAATCGAAAAGGCACCACTCTCTAAATCTTAAGAGCCAAATCTCCAATAGGATTGCTTGTTCAAAAATCGAAGAGACAATGCTCTCCGAATCTCAAGAGCCAGATCCCCAACAGGATTGCTTGTTTGAAAACCGAAGAGGCACCGCTCTTTGAACTTCGAAAGCCAGATTTCCTTGGATAAAATTTGTCTGCAATCTTCACACACAACATCAGCTTTCTAGTTACCAGAGACCATTTTTTCAAAGTGTTCTAACAAAGTTAAAACATGTGAATCTTGCAGCTCCTACTATATTGCTATGACCGAGAAGGGTAAAGGAACATCGTTACTACTCGCTGTTGAGACAATTCCTATATATGTCGACCTCTATCATTCACAGCCATGCAGACCTACAAATAAAAAAAATGCTCAACTTTTCTTCACATCCGAGAGGGTACTCTCAGCAGAGTCTCTCGAAATACTCAGCTTCTTTTTCCCCCCCCCCCCGATAATACCTCTGCAAACAAGCTACACCAAAGCAAGAGTATCTCATATCATGCTTTTTCCCTGTCTTTTCTTTTGCCCTTACTCTTACCTACAAGACAAGGAGAAAGAAAGCAATAAGTCGGAACCTGAAATCAAACTTTTGATCTAGACCTGATTGCCCGGAACCTTTGCCTGGTTACTCACCTAGCATTGCTCTCAAGTACTCATCCTCAACTATTGTCAAGGTCGCGAATTCTTTCAGCAAATACCTTAGAACAGTTGATACAATATTGGCTCTTTACACTGAAGCTGCCAAGCATGGATGAGTCGCTGAGAAGTAGTACTCTGAATGACCATTCAAAGGCAAAGGTTGTGCACCACTTATGTGATGCAAAAGATTGAAGCAGAAGGTTCAACGATGAGCTGGAACATATCACTATAGCACGACACCCCCTGCAGAATCGTATAATACAGACTGAAAAGTCTAAGTCAAATCCAAGCTTGACATCGTTGCCCTATCCGAATAGCTCGAGAAGCTTCAACAACCTTTTGTTGACACCGTCGCTAAAGAGCAAAGCCTCGCCATGCCACATCCACTACTTTGTCAACAACAAAGGTATCCCATATCATCAGGGTCAAACGTACTCTAGATTTGATGGACTTGTTTTGACCTCAAATTCTTGAGTTGGCCTTATACTCTGGAGAAAACCAGAAAACCCTCCAGCCCAGTTCAAGAATAAGCATGTAGAAAGTTACTTCTTCAAAAGCAAAAATATCTCATATCATTTCTTCTCCTTTTTCTTCTCTTTATCCTTCTTGTTGCCTGCAAGATAAGGAGAATGAGAACAATCAGCCAGAACTCGAAATCAAACTTCTAATCTAGGATTGATTGCTTGGAACTCTGATTGTTTACCTTGTCTGTCACCTCTTTTGGCAGATCTCCTAGCTTGATGACTTGGGGGACTCCTACTACATGATTTGTATCACGCTTGACCAAGCATGAAACTACAAGTAAGCTTCAAGTGAAATTGATACATTATCTTGTGCATCTCCACCGATTAAAGATACCACTCTTGGATGGAGGAAAAATACTTCCAGAGAAGATGCCACATCTATCTATGAGACAAATAAGGCAAGTGAAAACGATACCACACTTCGGTATTTAGAAGTTTCGTGATTACTCAGCAGCTTAGATCTTGTAAGTCCCCAACCGAGGAGCTTCCCTCACTCGGGAACTTAGGGGAGCACTGTTTGTATCATACTTGACCAATCCCGAAACTACCAAGCACCAGTCAACGTTATACCTTCAAAGGCCCAGAAGAGTTTCCCTCCAACCAGGAGGCCAATCATAGCGCGACACATGTCGACATCAAAAGCCAATCATAGTGCGACACGTGTCAACATCAGAAGCCAATCACAACACGACACATGTCAATGTCAGAACAAAGCTAGAAACTCTCTTCTATAAAAGGAGATCATTCTCCCACAACATTTCCTAATGCCATTTGTACTAAATCATTCATTAGTACTCACTAAAGGAGAGCTTGAACCTATATACTAGTGTAAACTCTTCACAATTATGAGAACTCATTTACTCCGTAGACGTAGCCAATCTGGGTGAACCACGTACATCTTATGTTTTCTTCCCTGTCTCTATCCATTTACATACTTATTCACATTAGTGACCGAAGCAATCTAGCGAATGTCACAAATTTGACACTTTCTGTTGTACCAAAGTCCTCTCACTAATTTTGTGCATCAACAGATAATTTCACCCGATGCCCTTTGGTTTTGTACGACGATCTATTACACAATATTGACGATGTTACTACCCGATGCTCATAGAATATCTCTCATTCCACATTATTTCACCATACGTTTGGAAGGTCCATTGTTGGTTTGGTTTCATGTTATTGCATTGCGACAAATACAAATAAGGGAAGCTAAGTTATCCTTTGCCTCAAGACATTTGCCATCAAAACCAGCCATCTATCCTGTTACTTGTGTCAGACACATCTGCTTGGAGTCCTCATTAGTATTTGGGCTGCATCACGGATTTTTACGTGGAGTAAAAAGGGCCAGACATGTAATAAAGTTAGGTGAATAGATGCTACCCATTTCGACATGCTGGTAGTCTCTATTTCTAATTTGAATGGGGTTTCAGAAAGTTCCAGATGGTCATGCACCATGTATCTCTTGAGACAGCCGTCCTCAGTTTTGTTAGACATCAATCGATGAAATAGTCAGTACGTAAGTTGTTCTCGTGTCTATGTGAAAAGGGATACGACGCTTCTTTGCACTAAGCCTTACTGCTTTGGATATCATTAGAATGGTCAAAAGAAGTGATCCGGCTATAGAGGAAACACGGTTCATAAGGCACAATTGGGAAATGGCATCGTTTAGCGGCACAAGTCCTAATTCAAGATTAAACTTTTTTGTTCTCTCCTCATACTCTTGTTCATCATACCTACTGCCAAAATTAAGCTCCTTAGTGTAGGGAAATAAAGCTCGGTAAGCTTTCCATTTGAAAAAGCGCATCTTAAATGGCAATATTGGTTGTTAGCAAAGAATCCCTCTACATAAACATTCACTACATTAATTATCACAGTGATGAACTCTTCGTTATAGTTGAAAAGCTGGATGACTTGGAATAAGCGTTCTTGATATTCCACCCTCGATGCTTCACAAAGCACTGGAAATTCATGTACTGTGGGCGCATTAGGACCAAGTACCGCATCAAAGAGCTCTGATGAAATCTACGCTTGCAGCATGGTCGTCTCCAACTAGATGGAACTTGAGACCTAACAGTTAGTATAAAAAATACTAGTACTTTCATCATCATGTTTGAATTTGAATGTGATAGAAAAGTATGTGAAATTTTACTGTTGAAGAGTATTTGGTCAAAGGTCTAACTTAGTCTCACTGATCTGATAGTGATGTGATATCAATTTCAAAATGACCTAGTATTTATAGGCAAAGAGACTTAGTCATGTATATGGAACTAAAACAATGCATGTCATGTTCTTGTTCTTCGTCCTAAGTTGCTAGTACAGTTAGAATTCAGGCTTCATTGATGTTAACCTAGTTATGCAAAAAGTTTTCTTGCACTCATATCCAATTTGTTCACTCGCACTCTCTCTTTCTCAATGAACCAGAAGCAGTACTGTCATCATCGATATCAGCTTGCTCTATCTCTGCCATAACTTCCTCCCTATCGCCGCCTACCATAGGTTCCACCTCATTTTGCACTTAATCAGAATGAATTTTAGGTTCTTGAATTGCTTTGTCTGGTTCAACTGAATTGTGCACCGTGGATTGTGGACATGGATACGTTGAGACTGTCACCATAGATGTCACCAATAGATTCTACAAGCAAGAAAATGCTAGTTGTAATGCTACGAATCAAAAGTTCTAAGAAAATTAATATGCAAGCTGTAGATTTTATATACTTCAATATCAGTTTCAGAAAATGTAGGACAAATTTGACGGAGGATGGAGCTGATGTTATTATAGATTAACTCTCCCGCATCCTCTCCCGCATCTAAGATAACACCAACTCCGTTGAGTAGGGCAATTTCAAGGACCATTTGTAATGAAAACCCCTAATTTTATATTTCAATATCATGTTACTAGTTATTTGGAACTTCATATAGTTCAATAATGTTCTCATATGTGAAATTTATAAACAATTTTTAGCTTCTCTTGTACTCCTACTTATTTATGGGCATCGAATTGAATAAATCAAACATAAATTACAAGCATAATTAATTAAATAAAAGTGTGAGAAAATTTAAAAAAAAATGTTATCATTTTTCTTATATATACACACACACACCATGGAAAGGGATCCTCTCCATATCCCATCCACCAAATCTACACAATTAATCAATTCAGGTCCTTGAAATTTGATTCAACGACTACAAACAGGGAGCTCATTTAAAAGTTATAATAACCTTAGCTGTTTGATCAAATTTCAAGAATCCAAATTAGGTGATTGGATGAATTTGGTAGAAGCGATCCGAAGATGATCCTTTCCATACACCATAATCTGGAGCTTTGATTTGTTCAAAGTCTTCCTCAATAGTCCATCATATGGGTCTTATCCAAGGTCTTAAATGCCGATAATATCGGCGATATTTCGCCGATATTATCGGTTTTTCACGTTACCGATATTTTAATAGGTATCCAACGGGTTTTCGTCAAAATATCGCAATATTATCGATAATATCGATTATATCACGATATTTCCGAAACTATCGCAATATTTTGGAACTGTGCTAATCGGAGAAGAACCCCAGAGCTTCTACAGCTCCGGGCGACTGTAAAAGAGCATCCTAGACTCCGATCTAGGTATGAAAATGAAATAGAAGACGAGATGAATGTTTTTATAAATTCCATTTTCCGTGAAACGGTCGGAGGTGTACGGAAAGTTCGTCGACACCCATGGCCTCGCCGGAGATGGGTGTGCCTATTCCCGAGCATATTTCGTCCCAAAAACCTTGCAAAAACACGATTTTGAACTTAAATTTCACATATAAGCTTCAATCTAGAACACAAAGAGGCAAACCCGAAGCTTACCTAACCGAAGAAATTCAAGAAACTCGCCGGAGTTCCTGCGTTCGCCGAGTTGCAGAGACTAAAAGGAGAGGGAGAAAGATGAGGTTGCTGATGATGATGGGTGTCTTCCTGAAGCAGGTGCGATGGTGTGCGTGTGTGTATGTGGGTCTCGGACCCTCGGTGCAGAGAGAAAAGAGAGAGATGGCGCCGACGAGGGAGGAGCAGAAGGAAAGGTGGACTTATTCTCGAAGATTTGAGATGAGAGAAGCTGGAATGAGGATCGGCTACAAGAGAAGTGGAGACTAGGGTTGTGCTTTTGTGCACTGGAAGGAAAGGTTCTGGAGGCGGCAAGAGGAAAAGATGGTAGAGAGTGAGAGTGATAAAAGTGAGAGTTTTAATGGGGAGAGGAAAAGATGGTATGGAGAAAGAAAGAAAAGTAAATAAAAATATAAAAAGGGATGACAAAACCAAGATCAAGGCACACGAATTAAGAGTAGAAAATTAAATAAAATATTAAAATGATTGATAGAAAAACTTTACAAAAGAGAGAGAGAGGGAGAGAGAGATGGAGTGTTTGAGTCTGACTGATGACTACACGAGAAAGAGGAACCGAGGGAGTGGGTCACACGGACCAACATTCAACAGAGAAAGAATATTAAAATAAAATTACTACATATTTTCTATACTAACAATGTTTGCCAGCTTGTTATATAATCAATTTAAATCAGTTAAATCCATCATGCAATGTATTTCCTTCCAATTTTTTGTGATAAACTAATAGATAATTGACTAAATAAACATCCTGCAAAGTTTCAATAAAAATTTCTAAGTTTTTCTTACAATTTCCGTGGTTTCCATATTATTTTTATCGATATCGATAATATCCTGATATTTCTATCGATATTTCCGTGTTTTCGAACTACCGATATTTCCGATATTATCGATATTTAATACCTTGTTCTTATCTGTGTGGTATGGGTCTTATTTGGGGGGATTGACCAAGTTCCTTGATCCAACCACCAAAATGCAGGATGCAGCCTTCTTTCAAGTTTCATGTTTCAATTACTCAATATTAGAGTACTGTTTTTTTTTGTCATGCTTTTCTTGCGTTGTAATTATTTGATATATTAACTTTCTTTTTTTATTTGTTTTTGTTTTGTTCCAATAATATATAGGACCTTCTATATGTCATATCCAAAAATGAAGATATAAAAAGAGGTAACACAAAATAATGATATACTAACTTCTCATGCTATTTTCGCAATCCAAACACTTGAAACCTACATTATATATCGATAAAATTCAATTATAATTCAACAAAAGACTAGCAAATATATCGATAACATCACGAGAAAATTTTCATTGTGACGGGAACATGGATGGTACACCACATGTTTTTATGTAAGTGATGGAAAATTTTATTTTTTAAGATATTAACTTTTTAACACACATATTCCAGCATTTATATAATGACACATGATACATCACCTCTTATACTGATCACATTGAAAAATATCTCGTAACATCACGTAACAAATACAAAAATGGGCCATAGAATAAGATGGGGTTGTGCAGTTTAAGGCCAATGGAAAAAAAAGAGGCGATGATGATGTGATATCCAAAAATGAAAGATATTAAAAGAAGTAATACAAAATAGTGATACATTAACTTCTCATGCGTTGTCATTTTCGCAATCCAAAAACTTCTAACCTATCATTTTCGCAATCCAAAAACTTCTAACCTATCGTTATACATCGATAAAATTCAATTATAATTCAGCAAGAGACTAACAAATATATCGATAACACCACGTAACAAAAACAAACATCGGCCATAGAATATGTTGGGGTTGTACAGTTTAAGGCCAATGGATAAAAAAGAGGCGATGATGATGTGATGTGGGTGCCTGCTGACTACAATCGCATACGCTTTGCATCCACGCAATCTCTTGCAACAAAACAGACGCCGAAATTCCAGGTGGATTTACTCTGTCTACGTGGATATACAAATCCTAACAGCTCTGCCAACGTGTCAATTCTCTCTAGATTCATTGGTCGAGCTTTCCACGGGGCGGTCCGGGCTGTGCCAGCGTCCGCACTGCAGGCAATTTCCACGAGTCACCACGTGCCACGTCCGCCCGTAGCCAAACGGGACCCACCACTCCCCCTCCATTATTTCACATTCCACTCAATCCATAACTAAAATGTGCACGCCACAATTTAAAAACTCCAACACCCTTGATCTGACCAGAAGTCATCACCACCAACGGCCCAGATCATATGATCATGTTCCACGCCAAGGATTTATACTCCGCGCCCACGTGTACCGCGTGGGGACGAAGCATCCGAACACGCGCTGCCTCGTGCCGTCTTCCTTTATTAACCGACTCTTTGAATTCTAACCGGTCTCGCAAACGAGAAAAACTGCAGTCAGTTTTGGATTCGGAAACCAACTCCGCCACTCTCCGCCGTCTATTTAACAGAAACAGCCACTGCTTCCACCACAAAATCCTGACTCAGGTTCAAAGACGTCCGCGGCAAGAAAACGTTTCCGGGAAACGTTTCCAGAAAACGCTGATAGTTGCTTGGACGACGACGTTTTGTCTGTGGTTGCTAATGGCGTCGCTGGGAGTCCAGTTCGGAGGGAATAACAACGCCGTTCTTGATCACCGCCGTCAGAACAGTCTTTGCATCTGCAGTCCTTCTTCCAAACAGAGTGTTTCGATGATACGTGGATCCGGGGGCAAAAGAGGAAGTGAGGTACTGGCGATGGCGGGGCCGGGATTGGAGGCGGTGGGGCGGGAACGGCGACGAGGCGGTGGGAGCGACGCGGCAGCGGCGGCGTATGAGAAGTTGGACGAGTGGATGAGGGAGTCGGTTGTGGAGATTGTCAAGAATCTCCGGGAAGCACCGCTGTTGGTTAACGTGTACGGGAGAAGCACGGACGGGAGGCCGAGGCTGGAGACGGAGAAGCGGGTGGAGGAGGAGAATTGGGACGGGCTCAGACGGAAATGGGAGGCGGGAGTGGCGCCGTTCCCCGACGGCGTTATCTTTGTGGAAGAATTAGATGATGATAACGGTGACGGAGAGGGTAGCGGTAACGACGAGAGAGGGGATGCGATCACGAGGGCGTGGGGGTTAGTGGTGCAGGGGAGGGGGGAGGAGAGTGCGCCTGCCTGTTACTTGTTGAAGACGAGTAAAGTGGATAGCGGGCCGGGTTTCGGGCTGGGAATGGGTTTGGGTTGCACTCATTTCTGTTTGGTTCGGGTCAATAGTTTCAGGGAGAAGGCCCAGTCGCAGCTCAAGAATTGTTGGCTATTGCAGTCCCAGACCCAGGCCCAGGCCCAGGCCCAATGAAACTAATTCCCTTTCCATTCCAGCACAATTGTAAATTAATACCAAATTGATTGATCTCTCCAGAAGAAAACAAAATGTAAAAAAGGGAGATGAATTGATGTTAAGTTGAATGATTTAGTTCATGATGATTATGATATACCAAGAAGAAAGCAATTTACTAGAAAGGTAGAAACTCATTTCCTTTGGTTTTTGTTTGTTTGATTATTTTAATTATATTCGAATTTAGGGGCGTATGCAATTGAGATTTAGGTTTTTCGCATTAGATTTGGCTGTGAAAGTACATGGGGATCTCTTCTATAAAAAAAGGTTGATGAATACACAATTAGAGGTAAGATTTTAGGGCAGTTCCATTCACTCTTTGTTATCTCCACACAAATTTGTTAATATTTTTTTTCCATTGATGTTCTTTAATATATTTGATATGATAGCCGGAAATTGAAAACTCTTGTTAAATCTTGTTCATTGATTTTCTTCGATTTGATGGCCGAAAAAATGAAAATAATGTGTGAGGAGATAAAAATGAATGTATAAATAGCACCACCCAAGATTTTAATGTGATGTGAGATAAAGTCCTAATTATTACAAACCCATGATCCCAACACAAAATTAGATGGGTAATAATTTTGAGTGAGGATCCTCAAATCACATCTGTTAATCGTATATCGTACAGTCAGAAATGATTGTAACTTTTTTTATTTAAAATTGAATATAAACAGTACTTAACGAAAACTGATCATACGATACACGATAAATAAATTTGATTTGAGGATCTCCGGGATCCTCACAAAGAGAACCCGACGAAAATCCTCTCTCGATAATTTTGACCACCAATAACCTATCCATGCAACCAAACAATCCCCTAATAAGGAACGAGTGGGAAAAGGAAAAGCATGACGTTTCCCCCTTTGGGCCCAAACCAATAAAAAAACCCCTCCATCCAAAACCTGGTTTGAATTTGAAAACTCCCCACGTTGTTTGCCGTTGTTTAATCTTAAAAGCTTCCTCCCAAATCACAATTTAAAACGAACAACGTTTGTAACTCAGTAGCGAGAGAGTGCGCGCTCTTCTATTTTCTCTGCAAAAATTCAAATTTGATAATCTCGAAATCGAAATAATAATAAAAATGTCCAACGGAGATCTGCCCTCCTGCGCGCCCCCAATCAAAAACCGTAACCCCAGCAACCCCACTTCCCTCCCAATCGAAATCTCCGACATCGCGCTTCCGATTTCTTGATTTCTCCTCGGAAGAACGAAGACTCGTCGTTTTGGGACAAACCCTTTTCGTTTCCGGGTGGAAAGTTTTCAAATTTTCGCGCCCATGAGGTCAGTTTAGTGGTTCTTGCAAAAGGGTCGCTCTGAAAGTTTCGTTTTTTTGAATTGGGTTCGAAGGTTATGGAGAATCGATGCGATTCGGGGAGAGTTTCCGACGGGGCAGTCCCGATACATAGATTCGATTCAAAGGTGGGTTTTTTTTTTTCCTGCGCTTAGTTCAAATCTATGGCATTTATGTTCTGGGTTTTGATTCATTTTATTGGGTTTTAGATTGCTGGCCAGAAGCGAATCAGTACTGAGATGGGACGAGAACGTGAGCTGGGACCTCGCAAACGGCCGAAAATGCGAGATCTTAAGACGGTGTGCCGGTCCGAAGGTAATTTATCTTAAATTTTAGAAATTTCTTGTTGCTGTATTGATTTTATTGGTGTGGAATGTTGTCTCCCTTTTCAGGAATGATTTTGCAATTATTTGGCGCTTAAAATGTTGATTTTTAAACCTATTAAATTTTAATGTTTCATGTGCTTTTGTTGTGCTATAGAAATTGTTCAATTACAAGTACTTGTGCAAATTGCACTCAGTTTACAAGTCAGAGTTTAATGCATTTGAAACCCACTGAAAAGGTATGATTTATCTGAGACTTTGATGTCCAAGATTTTAAGTAGTAAGTAGCTTCATGGGCTTTGCATTTGAGTTGTGTTTGAAAATCATTTGTGAATTCGTTTACTTAACGAGGTTGTTTTTGGTTTGTGATTTGGAGTGGTTTGGGGTTCACTGCTTAACTCCTACTCTTAATGCCACAGGAATTCGGACCGATAATCCAACATCGTTGAAAAACAAGGAATCAAGTGATCAAGTTCAATATGGTGATGATGAGATGTCTCAAGTTACTGAGGTGCCTATAACTTTGAGTGTAGATGCTTCCCAAGCTGGAAATTTTTGGAGAAATACACTGTCAGTACCAGTCAATCATGCTTCTAGACTAGATCTGACTACTGGTGCGTGCATTGGCAAACGTACGGTTCTAAACAACAGTCAGCAATGCACCGAGAGTTTTGAGATCACCTTGCTTAGGGATCAGAGTAAATGTGAAAAGGCGAAAGGCATTGGATTGGATCTCAATGCAGCAGATGTTTCTGCTTCAGAAAAACAAGATCCATTTTATCCTTATAAAAGCACCAATTCCTTGAAGCCAAGAGCTGCCTCTGAATGTGGGAGTTGCACTGGCCCACTGGAAGAGAAAGATCCAATGAATGTTTGGAAGGAGATGAAGCAAAATGGTTTCATATCATCCACTCATGGAGGCATACCGGTGCCAAAACCACGTCCCAAGAAGACTAAAAATGACGAGGTCAAGAAAAAGATGGAATGCGCAAAGAGGGAACAAGTGGACAGGTTCGCGAAGATTGCTGCTCCAAGTGGACTGCTCAATGAACTGAACCCTGGGATTATCAACCATGTCAGGAACAGAAAACAGGTCCGTTCAATAATAGAGTCCCTTGTAAAATTAGAAAGACTTGAAAATGACCGCCTGGGAAACAAGCAAACAACCCATCCGAAGAGTGGAACTTGTGAAATTGGGAACAGGCAGGACGTTGGAAATATGAATGATTCTGCAATACATCTCTATCATGAAAATCAGCCTCCAAATACTGTCTGTCATGACTGGCAGACAAGAGGGCTGCCTATATTGACGAACAAATCTTCTTTGATTCCAGTAGACAAAGGTGGAGATGTTGAACGAACCACAGTAGAGAGGTTTAGTGGTAAAAGTCTTGAATCGCACTCCATCCCTGAAAGAGAGGAAGATTTGCTAGCATTGAAGTTGTCATCATCAATGCAGGCGCCTGAGGATGACAGCCCTTTGTCTAGTGAGGAAACATCATCCTATCTATCTATCAAAGGTCATTTTTTTTCTTCATTTTTTTTTATCTTAAATGTTCAGTAATTTAGGTATACTTTATTAATGCATGAAAGTGGTATAAGTTAGTAGTTAAGTGATGGTTAGGGAAGATCATACATGAATACACTGTTGAAAAAGGTTGAATGTGATATCTGATCTAAGTTTTCGTTCTTTTGCAGCTGCTACCATTGCTTCTCAATGGTTGGAACTTATTCTTCTGGACGTCAAAGGACGTCTTGAAGGTAATGCTCTATCTCTTATATCACTAGTGGATCTCGTTGATGGAGCATATTCTTATCTGTTCTTTATTATGTAACTGCAGCATTGCGGCGCAGTAGGAAGAGAGTTCGAGATGTAGTAACTACAGATTTGCCATCTTTGCTGGCAAAAGAATTTTCACCAGATCAGGAGAATAATTCTCAGATCACGAAAACTTCCGCCCATGGATTTTCTAGATGTGCTATTGCAGATATGCATAGAGCGAGATGGATTCCGCTGTTTGAGCAAATGGACAAAGCACTTTCTGAGGAAGAGGAACAACTTGTGAGTGCTCGAAAAGAAACCTTGAATTCATTTCATAGCTTGTTTATTGCACGCATTTCCTTACAGAACATACTGGTAATAAATTTCAGGAAAGTTGGTCGAACCAAGTAAAAGAAATGCAGCTTCACTGTGACCAGGGCCTGCAACTTGTCCAATGGAATGCTGCTCCCGGCATTCAACATTTCGGAACATCTGAAAATGGTGCCAGGTAAATGTTTGCTTTCATAAATCTAAGCAGAATTCTTCTCAAAAATTGCTTAGAGTCGATTGCAACGCAGTTTTTTCAACTAAAGCAAATGCTGTAATCTTATCATTTGTCTTTTTGTTTGTCTTGCAGACCACTGATGTTGGATAACTCAGAAAGGGCATTAACTGTTAGGGCTGCTGCAGCTTCGATTTACTCGACGTGCAACTTCCTGTTGTCGACAAACGTGCCGTGTTTCTGATCTTGTTCAGGACTGCAGTCCTTCCTTGAATCTCTGTCTAATTAAGTAGATTAGGTTCTTGAGGCTATGTTCATTAAGTGTTTGAGTCTGTAACATTAACATGTAATCTGCCGGCTTTTTCTTGAGATTTTTCACTTTGATTTGGATAACAATGAGATGTCGATTCTCAGCTTCTTTTGAACATTTGAGTTCTAAATCCGTTTGGAACATTTGACGGTTTTATTGGATAACAATGAAGTGATGACATGTAAGTTTTTGTCCACATGTTCTTATTTTATTGGCACGGGACGTGCTACATAAGTTCTCAATTGATCAAGAAAAGAGTTAAACAAAACGTCAAATTCCAGATTAGCCAAATTAACGATTTTCCTGACCAATTTGACGAAACAAGATCACATTAAACACAAAATGAAAAGCAAAGTGCGATTTTCTGCGAAATGCAAGGGGCATATAAGCAAAGAATGGAATATCAACCTTCAAAGGTTTACACAGGATTCAAATACAACAGAGCTCAACATAAAGACACATAGATACATAATTTTTACAATCTAAATTCACATTTGTAGGGGCTTCTATAATTTACAACGCGGAACGTCACCATGTTTGCTCGTGATAAAATACAACTTAAACAGAGGCAGAAACTTCTTAAACAACCAAGTTAGTTATAGCGTGGCATATTGCCGACGAAGTAGTATGGCCTACAGCCAGTTAGGTGCCATCTTGCTTGACGTTGGCTTGGATGTTGGGTCGTCGGCTACCTTGGCAAGGGAGCGATACTGCAATTTCACACTCTCTGCGTTATCCAACGTCTTTACCACATACCTGTTGAAGCAATTTGTGTACATTAAAACAAATCTAAGCCGGCATCTCATTTGACAAAGGTATGTAAGGCAAGCAATATATATCATTAAGGTGGAATAAAACTCGAAATATGACTAACCATCCGTTTAAGCATTGTGTTGTCACAACAGCCTCGCGTCCGACGAAGCGTTGTGGTGTCCTCTTGTTCCCCTGTGACAATATCACTCCAATTATTGGTTCGAACAAACAATGGAACAAGAACGAGAGCCAAGATTGGGACTTTAGTCTGCTAACCTTTATAATAACTCTGTCAGTCACAGCGAACGGAAACTGAACACCTCTACCCCTTGGAGAATCCATGAAAGCTAAATCACCACCACCACCCTTTTCCTACATGAGAAAATAAAGGACTTAGTATTGAGGTTTTGATAATCTTTTCCTCAGTTTTTTTTTAAAACCTAATGATGCAACAGTTTCTGAATCATGAAAAAAGACAAACCTGGTCAAACCTTTCTCTTCTTCTTTTGGATGAGCGATAAAACTGTAACTCTTCTTCCCGACGGAATGCCTGTACAGCAGCTCGAAGAGCTGCACGTGTGAGACAAAACTGTTATACTGGAATGATTTCTAAAACAAATCAATGTTGTACAGTTTGTCATCCGACAGTTATTCTTTCATCCTTTTTTTTCATCTATAGGATCCCCAAAGCCTGATCTTTCCACTTAAATTGTCAATGTTTTTCTTTTTCTACGACACTTGATGATCCCTACGTATTTTACTCCAACGTTTCTGATTCCATCAATCTCTTTGAGAATTCAATTTTTCCACATTTTTCCTACACTGGAGTTTTACTAAATAATGTTTACGTCAGAGAATATTACACCATGGATTCCAAGCACATTAACATTAATTCCTTTTTTTCAGGCTACTGATGCGACTTTGGCATGGAGAAGTTCAGCATGTAACAAACAAAACCAAGAAATCGGGAAATGATTGTGCTGCCTGTTCCATTACATTGACGATGTGCAAGCAGTATAATTTCAGTTACGGTTTGTCAGAAAGAGATGTATTTTGACATGTTAAGGGATTATAAACCATCAATGAAAACTTTTACTTACAAAGATTTGGAGCAATTGAGTCTTCTGAAATCGACTGAGAACACGTGCAGCAAGCTTTCTGGAAATTATGAAAGAAAATAAAACTTCAATTTGACAATCAAAACGAAACAAAAATTTGCAAGTGATAGGGCACAACTTCTTATTGGTTCATAGAATCCCACATGCATGTACCAGATGTACTTTGCAAGCAAAAGGTTCAAAATAATGAATGCAAAAACATATGCTTATGAAGCCACACTAGGTCTCGTGCGTGCAAAATAAATTTAACGAGAGCCTTTTTGTCTTTGCCAAACCATTTAGCAGCAGTAGCTCTCTTCATTGAGTGCCGGCCACGGAAAACAGTTAATGACATGCATATATGATAACTTGTTGGCACCCTGAAGAAATGGAAACAATGAAGGGAACTTTAACGAAAAGCTCCCGATACTGTTCACTTTAACGAAAAACCACATTTTTACACTAAAAAGTCAATCCTGGAACTATTCACTTTACCCTTTATTTTGTCCTTATCGTTAAAACTCAAGTTTTCAAGTCCTTTTCATTAGTTTTCCTACAATTAAAAGCAACAAAAATACTATGGGCCGTGACTATCTTTGTTTCTAAGTTTTAACCCGAGATTGTAATTATGCATGTTATTAGATTTTATGTAGAACCATATGCACATACACAGCCAAAATACAGCAGAGAACATATGTTAGCTTGTGGTCTAGCTTTAGAGGTTGTGACGAAAGTTAACATTCCTAGCAAGAAAGCAATGATGTTTGAGATATATATATATATATATATATATGTTTTTTTGTGTAGGATCGTCCAAATATTGTCAAAGCAAACAGAAACGATCACATCTATATATGAGAGAAAAATGTGTGTCCTACTCCGAGGAACTCACCATTCTCATAACATGCTGAATTCCACCACCTCCAAAGGAATGTCCACAAGGCAATATCATTGCGTCGTCCATCAGACCTCCCCTGAAATTCAACACACAGCAAAGACTCGGTCACAAATTTTATAAATCGATGAATCAAATGCAAAACCAGTATATGAAAAAAAAAAACTCACGTCACAGGATCAGAGAGAATGGCCCTCAAAGAGTCTCCAGACTCGCTCGAGTACATAACATCCTTTCTTCCACTAAGACCACAACCATTTTCCACAACCAAATCCTTCGGAGCAGAACCAGACCCGTCAGAGCCCTGCAGATACTGCGAATAATACATGTCGCCATCCGGTTCAGCAACCGTGACGGCATTGTGGTAATTCCCCAGTCTTCCTTGCTGCGCATTACTACTGGGACTAGCCCTTGTGTTGTTATTCACTGTTTGCTGCCCAGCACTATGTTCTTTCACCAACACTTCTCTACTTGATCCTACTATTACAGTCCCACCTTAAAATTAACAAAAAAAAAAAGAAAGGGAAAACAACATTCCAAAAAATCAAACATTCGACAAAGGTTTCCAAAATTAGAAACTAAATTATGAAACGATCAAAACTTTCCACAAAAATCTCTTACCAAAAGAAGAAAGGTGCTGCTGCTGATGATGCTTAACTTTCCCGTTTCCCATTTTGTCCTCCCCATTACTCCCATTGTTACCGGCAATGCCCTTGTTTCTGCTCTCCACTCCGACAAGCCCGCCATCACCTTCATCATCGTCGTCCACGTCATCATCGTCGTCGTCGTCGTCATCGTCGTCGTCGTCCGATCCCTCGCCACTCGGCGTCGTATCAGCTCCGTTCGAGTTCCAGTTTCGCGGCTCGGGCGGGTCCCGCCGATCCAGGTTCTCGCTATACATGCTCCGCCGGAAGTCCGAGCTCTGTGGCGCGAAGAACCGGTCGTCGATGAACCCGGTGAGCTCGCGGGTCTTGGGACCCGTGTCCCCGACCCGGCGCTGCGGCGTAGCTCCGCAATTGAATCGCAAGTTGTCGTCTTGGAACACGATTGGAGAGTTGAGCCCGTTCTGGGTCGAAACCAGACCCAATTCTTCGGAGGACATGCTTGGGGTTGGGGGGAATTGGGTAATTGGGGAACTGGAAACCCTAATTTGGGGAATTGGGCATGATTTTGGGATTGAAATTAGAGGAAATTAAGCTGCTTTTGGAGGGTTTGGGGAAAGTGAATTAGGGTTTTAGGAGAGTGATTTGGGTGGGAAAAAGACACACTCTACTACTCTAGAGAGTGTTTACTTTGCTCACTTACATGGAATTTAGGGGGAAAGTGAAAAGGTGGAAAGGTTCTAAGATCTGGGGAACTCAGGTGGAAATTAGAAAAGATGAAGGACTTAAAGCTCAAAATTTTAATTGCAATTAGGAACACTGTAAAATTGGGAAATTACAAAATCGTCTGAATTTTCTTCAGAATTAGAATTCTCCTCCTTGGAGATGGTTAAGCATTTGGAGCAGCTGGCCATGTCATCTTGGAACAGTGTCGAATGAATGAGGTGGCAATGGTGTTTGTGTGATGAGACAACAAATGACAGAACTTTGAAGGGACTAAAGGCGTTGACGAGGATTGAGGAAGATGGAGAAGACAAGGAAACCGACACACATACAAACCAAAGCAAGTACAAAAAATCCACACTGACATTGACGTTGACACTGAAATGAATGAGCTGGAAAGTTCTTAGATATTTCGGTATTATATTTCGATCTATCTATCTCTCTCATTACGTGAATTTAACGAATGAACGTTTTATGATTTTCATTTTTCATTTCCTTCGAATGTGGTAAGTTATGAGTATTTTGCAAGTTTGAGGTAAGGGGTTTAAGTTTTTAGAGCCAGTTCTGGTAAAGGCGAAATGAAATGCAACTGCTTTTGGAGTTAATTTGTGGTTTTACTGTGGTACTGTTTGTTGCAATTCAACCTTAGTGTCAATGGTTAAGATGCAATCGTCAAATATGTGTCAATTTTCCCCATCAGTGACTCCACAATCTCTTTACTTTTCGAACGTGGGATGGGACAGTTCTTCACCTTCTCGCATTGGTTTCTCTTCATTTATCGAGAATGATCGGATTTTTATCGTGTGTGAAAGATGAGCGCAATGCATGCTCGTGTATAAGTTATTTTTATCGAGAATGATCAAACCAAACCAGCTGATTAACCAAATTCAAAAAAATTGATGAAAATCGTTCGAGAATCAAAGACCAGCTGAAGGCAATCCTGTGAATGAAAGTTTGCTTCAACTATATTTCCAATGTTTATTCTCAACATTGTTGTGTTGCCTCTGAACTCCATCGCGAAAGCGATCATTTGAATGTTTATGAATGGTTTGGCATGTGTGTGCAGTAATCATGATGTTCTTTTCGGATTTAGTTTTCTTAATAAAACACATTCAGGATCAGATTAGTTTGGTACATGTTCTTGTAAACTGATCACTCTCTTTAACTGATAACCTTGATCAACTTGGTGAAAATATGGCTTGAATCCTTAGGCCATCTCCAACCGAAGGGTTCAAAGGGCAAGAGAGCCGAAAAACGCCTGAAAACCGTCTCCAACCAAAGGCTAGGCCAAAGAGCTCGTGGGCCCCACGGAATCTGAAAGGGCCAAAGGGCTGGCCCAATCCAGACTGACCAGAAATGTGAGCATTCCACCAAATTTTTAAATGCAACGGCTAGCTGACATCAGCTAACCATTATTTTTTATTTTTTTTTACAGGTTTTTTTTTATTCAAATTTTTTTTTGTATAACTTTTATTTTTAAATTCTATTTCTTTCTATAACTTCCTATAACTTCTATTTTACAAAATTTGTTTCGTATTATTTTTAAATTCTATTTTTTTTTCCTATAACTTCTATTTTACAAATTTTGTTTCATATTTTTTTTATATTCGGAAGTGACATCTGAAATCCTCTTCTGTGTACACCGAGTTGGGGTTGAAGTAGTTGTTCATCAGATTTGCATGCGTCATCGCTCTGTTTTGTGGTTTGTAAGAGCGACTAGCAATAGAGCCACCACATTGAGGTTGTTCCTCAGTTGGTTGATGCACCATGGTCGCAACCATGGCTGCTGCTCTGTTTTGTTTGTTGCGCCTTACTTGAACTTCTTCGTCAAACTCCTCATCTTCTTGTCTCATTTGCGCCCATTTTTCTTCCAATTTGGAATTGGATAAGGACCCCCAGTTGAAATCCAAAGAGGATCCAAAGTTGGAATTCATTGCAAACTTGAATTGAAAGAAATTTAATTGGAATAGATTGAATTCAAAGTTGTGTGAATTATAACCCAATATCCACCATATTTATAGCAAAAAAAATTCAAATCCAACGACTAACTGACGTCATGCTGACATCACTTAGCCTTTGGATTTGAATTTAAGTTGTATTTTTTTAATAATAAATTATGTTTGGCCCTATGGTTCTTTAGACCTCGGTTGGAGACGATTTTTTGTGATAAGGCTAAAATGAGCCATATGGCCCTATGGCCCTTTGGCCCTCGGTTGGAGATGGAGGCAAATATAGCCATGTACTGTTCATTAAAATATTAATTTATTGGAGTGCTAGAGGGCTAAAACGAGCCATCTGGCTAGCCTTCGGTTGGAGATGGCCTTATATTTCATGGTTTTAGTAAGCGCTTCGAGCACACTTTTGAGAATTCGAGCTTGCGAGATCAAATTAATCGCAGTTGAAGCATTTGGTTTGATATACTTCTCACCTCCTAAACCCTTGTTTATTTCTTTGAAGCTCTTATTTCTACAAAAGAATTGCGTCCTACTTTGTTGGTGTACACTAATTTTTCTTCAGTACGTGTTTGCACTAAACACAAACACATTGCGAGAAATATAGTAATGTTGGTGTTTAAAGCGGTAGTGTTGATGCTTCAATTGAGTGTAATGCACAATTCCGAAAAGGCAATGCACCACTCCGAACAATGAAACGAATAATGTACTTGGACGATGTGAAAAATGAAATAATAGCATCAAATTGTTAGAGGGCATGTGCTGGTAGGTGATAGAAGGTGGTGCCCCTACCATCAAGGCAAGGCAACCCAACAGCAATAGGCACCAATTTCAACTGCTGTGAGACCAAAAGCTAGAGACTTTTAGTTTTATGAGGACGGACTTGGATTGTTTGCCCTCCCCATTCCATGCCATTACCATGCGTTCTTATATTCTGTGGTCACGGTTAAGTTACGTCAATATTTTATATCAATTTTTTATAGAATTAATAAGACAAAAAGTAATGGGAATATAAAATATTGACATAACTTAATCGTAACCACGAAATAGGAGGGCATGAGAAGGGTATGAAATGGAGAGTCCAGACAATCCTATGAGGACATCATGTTGTTGCCCCTCACCAAAGCAAAAGCATGAACAAAGAAAACTACCAAACAAAAAAGCAGATTTCTTTATTATCTCCAAACAATGGAAGCAGCAAGAAGCAGCTTTTTACAGCTTTTCGTTTAAGTGCTTTTCCCTTAGTTTGTAATTTGAATGGTCCTCCTAAGCATTTAGAAGTACTTAAATTGTGAAAGCAAAGTCTTTACCTTGACTGACTGCCCATACCAAAGCACTTCTTGGGCTTAATGCTCATGTTTTGGTCCCATCAAAGGTAGTGGGTTTCTTCACTTTCAAGAACATTACATGGAAATAAACATTGTGAGAATTAACAAGCAAAAGATAGATAAAAGAGGATGTACAAACGGTAAAAAAGTAGATTAATTTTTCAAGAAACACTTCCAAATAAAAGAATCTCTCTCCGATTCTACATCTCATTCTCCATTCTAATTACGAGAGAAATAGACAAAATGAAATAACCAACCGGTTACAATACAAATTGCTTCTTGAACACGCACTAATAATATTTATATAATTATAAATAAATAAAAAATTAGAGCATTTGATCCTTGTTTCTTTGACCTGCATTAATCATCCAAATCCAAAGAAAATCATATAATTTCTGAAGGAGCCATGTGTAAGGTGATAATTCAAATGCCAATGTATTTATAATTTAATTTAATTAATCTCTTGGGCCCAAAACCATATATTTATTTGGCTGAAAGCATTGGCTAATGGCTAGGGACAACTCATTGGCATTGCTCAAAGTCTATGCACATGGCTATGCAAGTTTATTATATTCTTTGACTACCCTTTACAGATATGGGCGTTGTGGTTGTTAGGAGTGCCACATTTTTTATTGTGCTTTTGGAGATATTTTCTTACGTGTCAGGAATATAGTTTCGTATACTAACGAATATAATATAAATGATTGGATATTTAAAAGAAAAAATTTATAACCACTTATATTATGATTTTTGGTGTATTCAGCTGTGTTCTCGACATACTAAAAAAGTTTATCATGCCTTTGGCTAGAGGAGAGAGAAAGATGAGTTAGACCGTTTTTCTGATTATTTGATAACGACAAGCATATTGATATGTTATCAAGAAATCGGATCTCTTCCATCAAGGCCACCGGATCAAGTGATCTGGATTATTGAAATTTCATCCAACGGCTAAAAATTATTTTAGCTCTTAAAGAGTTAAAACAGGTGGGCCGTTTGATGAAATTTCAAAAGTTCAGATTACTTGATCTATTAACCTTGATGAAAGAGATCCAAAGATGATCGCTTCTCTGTTATCAAATCATCGATATATTTATTAGTGAAGGTTTACATGACAGATAATTAATAACGAGTTCTCGTTTTATTAATTAATCTGACCATTCAGCTGATTAGACGCTCTAACTAAATTTTACCCAAGAGGAGGGGAAATCCATGCAAGTTACCATCAATTCATTGGAAAGAAAAACATTGGGGAGGGTATAAAGAGGAATAAACAAATAGTTTCTGCAGATAAATATAAGATAGATAAATGGGTGGTAAAATATAAAAACATAGCTTCTATTCCGACAGGGAGCTCCCTAATCTATATATATATATATATATATATAATATTAACGTACAATTGTATATGCCCTACCACTTTGGTTTCTTCTTGCTTTTGCATTATTCTACTGAGCTCTTTAGATTTATTTGACTTTAAAGTGGGCACTAAGATTCTCTGGTCTCAGGCCTCTCTACTCACTTTTGACTTCCAGAAATTGTATTTTATTTCCCATCATTGGGACACACATGGGGGCAAGAATAACAACAAACCACCTTCTCAAACGTGTCTTGGGAAGTCAATTCTGTCCTAGACGGGTGCCACCGTGCCGGTATTTTCAACACAACTGCGTTTTGTCGTGCATTTTAACTTTTTCTTACAACGCTATTTGTTTTACCTTTGTCTACAACGCAATTCGCTTAAAGCTTGAAATACCGTTAAAATGACATTCACGTCGATAGCAATCAGACAAACTAAAATGTAGGATCAGTGACATGTTGCGAAAGTTTCCAAGCATTTAGAAGTTGACAAATAGAATCAGCTCTTAGTAAGAAACATGAACGAAGAGAAATTGGAAGAGTTCAGAAGATTAGTCGTGACAATTTCTGACCGGGACTCGAATCGGAATCCGGCAAAGGAGAATCTGGTGACCTAGCTACTTGTAGCATGGAGGAGAAACTACAGAAATGTATCACAAGAAATCCACAACAGAAGGATAACAAATACAACAATGCAGAAAAAAGAAAAACCTTCAAACAATTAAAATTTCCTTCTCCCTCGATAGAACGAACAAACTGGATTCTTCTGTGCCGGATAACTTGCTGTGAATCCCTTCACTGAATATCGGTTAAGATTTGTTTAATGCATCACAACTCCTCTTGGCCTTCGGAAGGACATCGGATCATCTCCAAAATGTTGACGACCTCCCCCATGTCTGGTCTGTTTGATGGCACTTGTGACGTGCATATCAAGCCTAGTTTCATCACAGGTATAGCCTCTTCTGCTGGGAAAATTCCTTGGAGCCGAGCATCAACGCATTCTTCTACCCTGCCTTCTTCCAGTGCTTCTCTCACCATGTCACAAAGCACCACAACATCATCTTCCATGTACTCGACAGGTCTTTTCCCGGTGACAATCTCTAGAACCAAAATCCCAAACCCGTACACATCACATTTCTCGGTTATCTTTACCGTTTTGCAAGCAAACTCTGGTGCCATGTAGCCAAGGGCGCTCTGAATCTTGCTGCTCAGAACATAGCGGTCAAGCATTGGCAACAACCTAGCCAGGCCAAAGTCTCCCACTTTGGGTTCACCTGAGCTGCCAATCAGGACATTGCTGGACTTTATATTGTAGTGAATTATGTTCATCTGGTGCAAGTGAGCCAAACTTTTCGCAGTTCCAAGAATTATGTTGAACCGGTCATTCCACGACAGGAAGTTTCCACCTGCTCCATCATGAAGATGCTTGTATAAACTACCACCGGCAACATATTCGTATATGATGAGCTGTAATGATGGAGTCCAGTAATAGCCTTCGATCTCCACAAGATTATCGTGCCTCACTTTCCCCAATTTCTTCACTTCCCTTTCAAATTCTCCTTGAGACTTCACAAGACTAGAAACAGTGAGCTTCTTGATTGCAACTGGTCGTCCATCTCGAAGAACAGTCCGATAGACTGCTCCAAACCCGCCTCGCCCAAGCTCACAGTCCTTGTTGAGCAGTGCATGTGCGCTGGTGCTGAAGTCAGGCTCACCTGAGAACATGACAAGCTTACCAGAGTTTCCATCTGTTGTAGGGGAATGGCTGAAGTCATCCCCACCTGAAAATGCGAGGGCTGCCGCCGGTTGAGTTGTGGAAGAGGAAGACCGGACACGGAGATTAAGCACGGTAATGGCAATTACACCAATGACAATGACAGCGGCTGCAGCAATGGCAATAAGCGAAGAAATACTGAGTAAGATTCTTCGATGACCAAGATTTGATGAGATTTCTCCTGTGCTGGAATCAGAAGAGGAATTGGGATTGAGGACAATGGGTTTGGGAAGGACTCCTGGGCAAGACTTATTAACTGCAGAACCACAGAGAGATGGATTTCCAGAGACGGAGGAAGGGGAGATGGTGTTGAAAAAGGCACCCGCAGGTAGTTCACCCTGGAGGTTGTTGTGGGAAATGTTGAAGGAAAGAAGGTTGGGAAGATTGGCTAGATGCTTCGGCAGGCCTCCCGTGAGGCTATTGAAGGACAAGTCCACATTTTGTAAGTTGGTAAGTTTGGACATTGCTGCAGGTATTGGACCAGTCAATTTGTTCTGTGATACAATTCTGGAGAATTCAACCAAAACCAATATATCAAAAACCAACAAAAAAATTGTCGAAGAATCTCAAACAACAGAAAAACATACTAGGATTAAGGTAAACACGATTCGTGCGTAAAATCATTCTCATATCTTGATTAAGTAAGTGCAAAGGATTTCTAATATTAACAAGTTACTACCCTTATAGATTAAGAAAAATTAGGACACGAAAATGAAATGTAAGAGAGAAAAGGGAACTTACAAAGTGGTTAGAGAAGAGCAATTCTCGATTGAAGTTGGAATGGTTCCATTGAGCCGATTTTCGCTCAAGTCGAGATTGTCCAGGACCTTCAGGTCTCCAATGGCCACAGGAATAGGACCAGCAAGAGAGTTACCAGAGAGGTTCAAAACGTGCAAGCTGCTTAAAGCCCCAATGTCAGACGTAATTTCACCGGAAAAATGATTAAGGGATAAATCCAAGACTTGGAGATTCTTTAGTGCATTTCCAGCTGATGAAGATAGAGGGATGTTCTTGCTTCCACTTAGTTTTTTCTCTGAAAGTGAAACTTCCTCTGTACCTGCCGCGAATATCCACACAGGAAGCTCACCCGCCATCGAATTCTTGCTAAAATCTAAAGCCATAAGGTTTGTGCAGTAAGACAGAGACTTTGGCAAGCTACCAGTGAACCCATTTGCAGAAAAATTCAATACTTTCAAAGACTCAAGATTGCCTATTGAACTTGGAACTTCACCCGAAAATTGGTTGCTAGAAAGGTCCAAAGTCTCAAGGCTCTTCACCTCTCCAATCCACTCTGGAACCTCACCGGAAAACGTGTTCTGGTGCAAATTCAGATAGCTGCACAGGCCAAGTTTCTGCATTGTCTGAGGGAGGTTACCCGAGAACGAATTCTCGCTCAGGTCAATGGACCTCAAGAGCAACCAGTTTCCAATTCCATCTGGAACTTGCCCAGTAAACCGATTCCTGGCCAAATTAATTCCTCGCAAATTATTCAATCCTTCAACCCCCTTTGGAATTCCACCCTCCAACAAGTTATCAGACAAATCCAGTGATCTAATCCCACTCAAGGACCAAACCCCAGCCGGAACCGAACCCGAAAACTGGTTCAACGACAAGTTAACAGAAGCTAGACTCGGACACGAGCCCAAACTCTCCGGAATTTTCCCGGAAAACTTGTTTTTCGCCAGAGAAATCATTCTCAGTGACCCACATTGCCGGAAAAACTCTTCTGGAACATCACCGGAGAAACTGTTCTCACTCAAATCGAGGACTCGGAGGTTGTCGATGTGAGCAATGTTAGGCGTTAAGCTTCCGGTGAGATTATTCTTCGAAAGCGAGAGCTTCCGGAGCGCTTGCAGTTGCAGAAGGCCGCGCCCGATGTGACCCGAAAGCGAGAAGTCGTCGAGGTTGAGCTCGATGACCCGGTTGGATCTCGGGTGGCATTTTACCCCGACCCAACTGCAAGCACTGTCGTCGTCTTCGCTCCAAGACGCTAACTTTCCCTTCGGATCTTGGATATTCGCCTTGAACACTATCAGCCCCAACACGTCGTCGTTCAGAGACGGGTTCAGAGATCTCGCGAGAACCGGAGACAAAACGACGACGGCGAATAGGAGGAGCAGCGGTTTCATGCCTGAAAAGGGTCGCATTGTTCGGTATTCAAGGGCCCCACTACAAGGCCATAAAAACCAGAGAGCTCAAAGCTAAAAGAAAGAAGACAACTCTGTCCAACGGCTAAATTTATGGGTTTGAAAAGAACAAAATGGGGGAAAATGCTCCTGAAAACGGCGCCGTCTGCCGGTAAGAAGCCCAATAAACCAAAAGAGGGCGTGAAATCGGAAAAATTCACAGCCAAAAACCCCAGAAATTAACCGCTCCCAGGTGAAGAACAGTCGAGCTACAGAGCTCGAACAGTCAACAAAAGTCAAACAAGAAGCTCCGAGCCTGTTCGATATGAGAACCGTCAAATGCCGAGGCTGGAGTTTTCGAATATCAGCCGGGGAATGCTGCAATGGTGGGGAAACACGCCGGAATTTGCAGCGGGAAAAGCTCCGGAGACGGAGCAGGAGAATTAGGGTTTTGACAAAGCTGAAGGCTTTTGAGTATTCGGGGAACTTTCTAGAGAGCTTCACTCTCTCTCTCTCTCTCTCTCTCTCACTCTCTCTCTCTCTACTCTCTCCCTTCTGTGTGTGTCTGGGACTCTACGTCTTGTATAAAGTCTGATGAGCTTCTGAAAAGAGAAAAATTAAATTAAAGTTTCTTATTAACGGCAGAGCAGGGCGGGACCGGCCTGGTAGATGGGGGCTTATTTAGAGCACTTTCATCCTAAATACTTTGCGTCAGCACCTAGTGCATTTATTCATTCAAATAAACAGTAATAGACCTCAATAAATAGTAATAGGCCAAAATATCTCCACTCACCCCTAACAAAAAACAACCTAGTCAATTTTATTAAAATATTATTATTTTTTATTACAATGGTTCTCTTGTCCGACTCGTCATCGTCAGCCTTCGTACCTTCTCCGTCGTCCTCCACTTTCACTTTCCCTTTCTTCTTCTTGTTCTCCGCCTCGGCCTCCACTTTCTCCTTCCCTTTCTTCTTCTTGTTCTTGTTCTCCGCTTGGGTCGGTGCTGAAGCTGGGCCAACCAGTCTCAGTCACGACCACCAGAGTGTTCTCGTATCGTGCAACGACCATGGCTCTGATGACGGTGTCAACCATCATGTCGAGAGGTTTTGGTATCGAACGCCCATGGTGAGGTAATCTTGGAATCCGAATGGGTGCTTCTGAAACAAGGGAAACTCGGCCTCCGCCTTACTCTCGCCGGAGTTGTCCTCTTCTTCTTTCACAACTTCCCCTTCCGCTTCTTCCTTCTTCGCCTGCTCTTTCTTCTTCTAAGCTCCCTTGACCTTCTTCCTCGCCGGCGCCACCAGCTGCTTTTCTTCTTACTCAGTCGTCTTGCGTTTCCTCGGCGCCATTCCCACAAAACGCACACTATTAAAAGCCCGATCCCTGGCTCTGTCAATTATAGGCTGGCCTGGAGACCAGCAATTGAACTGGCTATAGTGGATTGACTGAGTCCCAACCCTTTTTTTTTATTGGGTGTCGGCCTAATGGTGTTCCGGTGGAAGTGCTCTTATGAATGAGCATCATCTCCGAATCCTTTTTATGAGGATCATGGGAATTCTCAAATCATATATGTTCATCATACATCATGCGATCCGAAATTATTTTAAATTAAAAATGAATAATACTTGACGAAAACTGGTCGCACGATATATGATGAACGGATACTATTTGAGGATCTCCAGAATCCCCGAAGGGTGTACAATGTCCGACGTGGAACACGCCCAGTCGTCGTTACCGATGGCGCTTTATGACGAGGAAGGCACAAGTGGCGGTAACCGTCGACGGAGCGGAATGTGACTGAAAAACTATGTGTGAAGTTATGGTTATGACATGTTGCTGCTAACATTTTTTAGGTAAAATTGTTTATGCAACGCAGACATATGTTATAAATTACTCAATCCAAACATCAGAAATAAATAAGCATAAAGAGCAAAAATGATGTATTTAAATTATTTAATTTTTATATTGAAATTTTCGGATTCATTGCATAAATTAAAATCAAAATTTTCGAATAAACAAGATTATGAAAATCATGCAAAGCTAGATAAGGGGAGTGTATTCAATTGAGAATTTGAGAGACTTTAATGGATTTATAAATTCATGGATTTTTATAGAGTTTAATTGATTTGTAGAGATTCCATATAAAATTTTGATTCAATTCCCTCAAAATCTCATGGGGAGATGTGAGATTTATGGATGCTTAAAATACATTACGAAATCTTTTCAATTCCCTCTAGTTCCTCAACTTTCTCAAATTCTTTAAAATCAATTTCTAATTGAATGCACCTGAAATGTTATAAACTTCTTAAAAATCCTAATTGAATACACCCGAATTTCTAAGGATTTTAATAAACTATCTTAAAATTCTAATTGAATACACCTTGAATTTCAGAGAATCACTTAAAATCCTGATTGAATACCCCTAGATTCATTAAAAGAATTAAAATCCTTCAAAATCTCAATTGAATACACCAATTTGATTAGGATTTTGGTATCCTGAACTTAATTTTTTGTATTGTTTGCACTTGTTCGAACTTAATTATATAAGCAATAATGCAGATTACCTAAATCAATGATTCAGTCTTTTAGACTGGCAGTTGATAACATAATCATAAACTAAATTAATAAAGAAACAAAAACTTGGCTTGTACATCAACATTTATGTTTATTTGCCATTTTAATACAATGTTTATTGGACATCCGTGGAGACCTAGCAAACGGGTGATATTTGTCATGTTTGGCATGAAAAAGATAAATGAAATATGTTCTTTTTATACATATGTTTCTAAAGCACTTTCCTATGTTTCAATTTTTGAAAGATATGAGGATAAACAAAATACCAACCAATTGAAAGGATAAATCAATTGAAAATATTTGTGTCGTTTTTATGTCATATTCGTTATCTTAAAGGATTGTGTCGAGTCAAACTTGTTATCTTAACGGATTCTTAATAGATGACCTAATAACGACTCAACTCGTTAATAGGCCGTGTCGTTTCTTGTCAAATTGATTGGTCATGCAAAAAACTGTCATGCCGAAGGTCTAGACCGGACAAACAAGTTGTGTTCATGTCGTTACATATCATACCTATTATCTTAACAAATTTTTAACGTTAACCCGATCATAATCTGAATCGTTAACGGATTCTAAATAAATGACCTGATAATGACCCGACTCATTAATGAGTTGACCTGAACCTATTATTATTGTGTAGCTTTGTGTCGGGTTAACAGGTTGGCCGAAACTTTTTATTTTCGTGTCAGGTTATGGGTCGTTCAAAACATCCCGGGCATTGTTGGCATGTGGGAGTAATTGTAATTTTCTGGTGCATAGGGTTTAATTTGCAAAGTTGCTTGCTGCATAAACAGAAGGCACAGCTGAGCTGAGTGAAAAAGTGAGGGGAGAGTTGGGTGTGCATAGTGGATAAACAGAAAAAGTGGAGGCAAAAAAGCTATGAAGGCAATTAAATAGTTGGTGAAAGGTGGGTGGTGTAATAAATAAAGAAAATGTGACAGAGAAGAAGTGTGGTGCAGATTGCTGGGTTGTGACAAGGACTCAGCTTTCTTTGCCTTCATTTTTCTTATATTACATTGCATTATTAGATTTAGATGTTTCGTGGAAAATCAGAGTTGAACCCATTTTATGCATGTTACTTTCTAATTTTAGAGAAGGGCTTCTTTTATTTTTAATTCAAAATTGTCTATGAGATTGGTGTAACTCATCACTTTGGTTTTTGAGATTTGAAATTGATAGAAGTGATTTCTGAGTTTGTCCACCATTAATCATTTTGGTTATTTCCTGAAAAAATTCCATTAAGTAAGGACCAAAATGACAAACATATCTTCAATTTAATAAACAATGGGTCAAATGATATGACAAAAATTGAGGGTATTTTTATCATTTTATCCTTATTTAACAAAGATTTTACGTGAAATGACCAAAGTGATTAATGATTGACAAATTCAAGGATCAATTCTATTGATTTAATATCTTAAGAGCCAAGATGAAGAGTTATGACAATCTCATAGACCATTTCGGCTAGAAAGCCTTTTAGAGAATGAACTTAAGATTTACCAACACTTGATATCCTACCATAGCATATGGGAAGGTGTAAAGAAGTCTTTCTCGTGTTTTAGAAGAGAGATGTTTATAACAAATATTTCATTGTAGTGGTAATTATGTGTTAAAATACATAGTATCGTATTTGATAATTTGAAATACCGTTATAATAATGTACTCGTGTACGTAAATCAAATTGGGCATTCCCTTGATCAATTTTAAGATCTATAAATTACTTACTCACTTCTCGAGCTTTACTGATCTTTACAGATGCAACATTATCGATGTTCAAAATAGTTTTGAAAGGGATGTATAGAGAGGGTTGTGAATTTTTGGAATTGGAGTAGCATTTTGTGTTGTTTTATGCATTGAGGTTTAGTGCTCACCCTTTTATGGTAAGAATTTGGAGGTTACTCAACTACCAAAAGAATGAGTCCATTCTGCACTACAAATTTCAGGCTGTCAAGCATTTTCCCCAACTGCTGCCGCTGTCTCCACCCTCTGCAACACCGGACCAAACTGTTAATTCATCTTCCTTTCTCCTTCCCTCCCTCAACAAACCCTAGTTTTTTGATAATACAATGATTAATTAATTAATTCAAAATTAATCCCAATACAAATGAACATGTGGTGACTAAATGTCAAGCACTATTGCCCAAAAACCCTAACCCTAAACCTCATTAGAGCCTTTTTTTCCACCAGTTTTGTAAGTGGCGGTTAGGAAGGAGAATTCTCTCTCTGTGCCAACTACTTTATCTGATTGAGAAATGTTAAGAGAACTCTTTTAAAGTGGAATTTTCGATGAACCATGTGTCACATGGAATTTTATTGTTAATTTATGTGCCAACATTATAGAAGATTGAGTAAAAAACATGAGCTGACAAAGAGTTCATAAAGAGTCTCAGATTTAAGAGAGTCCCTTAGCATTTCTCTTATCTGACTTTATGATAAATGTTAAGGGGTCTCTCACAAAGTGAGACTCTTCAAGAACACTCTGTCATCTCACAGTTTAACGTTAATTTTCGTACTAATATTATAAAATATTATGCCAGTGATACAGATTGCTTAAAAACTTTTCACTTTTAAAATAGTCTCTTTACTATTTCCCCGCACTTTATTATTTGATATTTTTATTTTTACTTTTCACTTTTTTCTCTTATCCCAGGTAAAAAGTATGGAATATAGACAATTGACAGTAAAACGACATGGTCCAATTGATGCACCTTCTGCAATTTATTTACCTTTGCCTTTGTGTTTATAACTTGCTTTTTCTGCAATTTATTTACCTTTGTCTTTGTGTTTTTAACTTGCTTTTTCCGTGGTGTGCCCTGGTTGACAAATTCTCGACCAAAAGAATACCGGCAGCTTTGGAAGGAGGAGGAAAAAACTAACAAGAACAAGACGATGCATGAATGGGACCATTTTTTTCAAAAAAAAATTTAGTGGAGGGACTCTTCATAATCCATATAGTTGGTAAATGTTAGTCCTTGAATTCTCTGTAACAACTAGGGGTGGGTACAATCCGATTTAATTCGATTTGTTATGAAAAAACTTAAGTTGAACCGAGCCGAATAATGTGATGTGTTTGAGTTTGAGTCAATTTTTGTCATTATCAAAGAAATTTTTTCATGCAAAGTCATGCACGTTCATCCCACTTATGAGACTTAGGATAGGTTCTTCAAATGTCAATCAAGCACTCCACATTATAATAACCCAACAACTACAAAGACTAATAGCTCAATAGTTTTCTTTTCTATTACCTCTTTTCAACAAAGTGAATACCTAGTGCCACTGAATAAATAATCATGTGCGCTATTTAGGGGCGGATGTATATTGGGATCAAGGTAGTCGCAAGATCACATGGAGTTCAAAAAATATACATGTGAAGGTCTTTCGATTATTCTTCAATATTTGGTGCGAGTTTCTTTTGTCCTTTCCAAGTGTTTTGATATGATGCCTGATGGGCATACCTTGACAGCTTGTGTCAATAAAACTTGACAAATTATCTTGATATCACTCGTCAGATTGCTTCGATATATGTCGATATTTGTTGATATGCATGCAACATGGTTTGGTTAACGAAAACAAGCCCACCAAGTTGTTATGCGAAATGCCTCAATGAAAAAACGAATTTTTTTTTGCGCACTTCGCGCTTTGTTTCTAGATCAACCCTATGACCTCCCAAGGTTCAAATCCTAAATCCGCCACTAGCAATCGCTCAATATTATGAAACTACATGGTACAATATAAGTGAGCAACATACTTAACATAACACATTGTTGATAATTTTTCAGTGTGACGGTGACTGGAAAATGACCTATTTACTCCCATTCACTTTATTTATTTCTCATGGGCTATTTGGGCTTTTCAACAGTGTCTTCATTTATGGGTGAGCCCAAGGAAGCCCAAATCATGCAAAAACCCTAAATCTCCCAATTGAATTTGCACACTCATCTCTGAACTGAGAAATTGTGGAGCTCTGATTTGTGCAGGGAAGAGATGGCAGCTAATGCAAGCACCAGCGTAAGCAGAAAGCAGCTGATACTATCGGCTCTCTGCAAATACTTCTCTCTCGATCCTGTAAGCAACTTCATCTCTCTCAATCAGCTTCAAGTTTTTAACTTTTTTGCCACTTTGATTGCTCAAGTTTTGAGCTCGATATCTGCAGAAATCGTTGCCGGAAAACATCGCTGGCGATGAAGTCACGAGCTTGTACTCAACCGTACTGAAATCAGCCAAAAAGGACGCTGCAGGGGAAGTGAAAGATGGGGTAATGTTTTACAGTTTTACTGCCTCAAAAGCTTAGTTGAATTGGATTTCTGGTAATTTTTATGTGATCTGCAAGTAAAAGTTTCGTGTTTTGGGGTTTGTAGGTGGTGAATTGGATAAGATATGCAGAGGGTTTTCCTACAGATTCCCAGGCATGCTCTGGAGCTCTCAAAGGGTTGAATGAAACCTTGGTTGATGTGTCAGTGCTTTTGGGCAATGGGTTCACCCCCTCTGAAGCTGATGCTGTTGTGTTTGCTGCAGTGCATTCTTCTGTGGTATGGATAATGGATTGTTCTTCTGCATGCATGCGTTCGATCTTGTTTTGCATTTTTCGATACTTTTGCGATTTGTAATTCTGTTGATGTTTTTGCTTAAGAAATGCAAGACTTTTTAGTTGTTAGTATTTTCTGGAATTCTTTTTTAATTCGTGCACGCGCATTTTGTTCCAATGTGGCTGCAATGGCGCTTGAAATCGTGGTGATTTTGTTGAGTGGTTTATCTGCAGATTGGACTTTCAAATTCAGATAGGCAAAAGTTGCCGCATTTGTTGAGATGGGTGGATTACATCCAGGTACGTCCCCATGTCGTGGGTAGTGCTGTTATCTTTAATTCAGACTCAGTGAAGGTTCAATCTCACTGTCCACTGTCCAGGGCTCCCCCTTAATTTTATTAGCAACACTTATCAAAGTGTGACAGTAATTTCAGGTGGAATAAAGTACCATGTGGTTACGAACTTCTGTCATTAGATGCAAAAATATGAGCTACTTGTTATTGTTTCCACGCGTAGCTTTCAGAAATGTCGTAGTCGACTAGTGCTCACAACTTTTTTCTCCTCCAGAACAAGGTGGATTTTGGGGACATACTTGAGAAGATAGTGATAGAGAAGGATAAATTTGATTTTCGAGTAAGTAAAATCTACTATTTAACTTGAATCCCTTTTACAGTTTTTCTTCTCTGAACCTGATATTGCAATACAATGGAAATATTAAATGTTGAAAAGATAGTAAAAAAAAATGTTTTCTTGTGAATCACAAAGTTGACTTATGTTACTCTGTATCCTTTGATCGTTATGTGTGCAGAAGTTGGATGAATTGATGGGAGCAAAAAATGCAGGTAAGGTAGAAATTGATTCAAATGCAAAGAAGACTGTTCAAGGCGCAAAAAGTGCAGAAAAGCCAGAGGCAGACCTGAACACAAAGAAAAGTGATGCTGGGGTACATCCTTTTAAATTTTCACCTGTTCTTTATCGTGTACAATCAAATAATCTTACCGACATATGACATGTTTCTTTGTAATCATATTAATTGTAAATTTTATGGCTATACCTACATGCGTAATGATGCTTCAAACATGTAGTTAATAGAAAAACTCAATTCATTTGAGAAGAAAATTTAGATAGTTATCTAACTTATCTTCTAACAATGCTTTGGATTTCCTGCAAGCATGAATTCATGAAATTTCTTTTTAGAAAAAAAAAAGCATAGAATTGTGAAATGATTAACGGTACCAAACAGTGTAGTAGAGTATGCTCATGAACCACTGTTCCTCATCTGAAGACCAAGTAGCTAGATGCATAATTATGGGTATCCACCACCTAAGTTCTTTAACTTTTATTACAAGCAGTACCCATACTACTATGTGAGATGTCCATACAAAACTATTTTAGCTGTATAATTAAACCTTCTAGATAGAAATTTCTATACTGTTCCTTTCAAATATAACTGGGAATAACCATATTGCCCTTCATCGGTTAGTTGACCAACATTATATCTGATCGCTCTATTTCAAATATAGATGGTTGGGTTTGTGCGGTAAACTACTACAATCTGAACAAATGCTTCTACTTTCAGATTTCCTTAGTATACTGTTCTTTCCCGATGACCTTTTTATTGGAATTGTTAGGTAAAGGCAGCAGGAGATGAGAAAATTACTTCGGATAAGAAAGCGGATAAGAAAGCAGATAAGAAAGCTACTGAAGAGAAGAAAAAATCACCAGAAACAGAGGCAGTTGAGAAAGACAAAGAAGTTAGTGTCAGTTTATTGAATATACAGGTTGGCCTCGTGCGCAAAGCTTGGAAGCATCCGTCTGCCGATAGGTGTGTGGGCAACATTTTTTCTCTTTCTTTTTGTCTAGGTGCCCCATTAATTCATTAAAAAGCTAATTAAACTGCTGGCTGTCTTACCTTGAAGTTTGGACTCTGAATGCTATTGCATATTTGGAGTATGCAAAATCAGTCATAACCCATGTTTTAAAACTTGATACAGTTTACTGGTTGAGGAGATAGATGTTGGAGAAGCTAAATTACGGCAAGTGGTCAGCGGCTTGGCAAAATATATCAGTCCAGAGGAGTTGACAGTATGATTACTACTTGATCTTTTGGAACTAGACAGTTTTTTACATAATCTTTTGCATATTTTCTGTTCATTTTATTTTCATAGTTGTTAAGACAGATGAATGTCACACTTAATTTCTGATGTATCCACTCGGTGCATGCACTATGCAGAACCGTCATGTTGTGCTGATTACGAATGTGAAACCTGGGAAGTTACGGGATGTGATGTCACAAGGACTGGTATGAGTGTTCTCATTTAACTCATATTTTTTGCTGCTGAGGTAGTTTTATGAGTTGGAAAGGGGATGTTGTTTACTCCTACACTGCTTAACTAGTGATCAAAATCATGTCTTCATTTTCATATCTATACTCAAAGTATTCAAGTTTTCACTCCAATCGGTCATAGGAAATATTTATAATCCCACCTACTATTCTCTAGTATAAGATTCCAAATTGGCTTATGAAGAGTCCTTTTTTAGTGAAAGCTGAATGTTTCTAAACTTAGCTTCTACTAAACAAATATAAAGGTATGGATTTCATTTGTGTGCATGTATTCAGGTGCTATGTGCTTCTAACGAAGATCACACCCTTGTAGAGCCTTTGCTCCCTCCACAAGGGGCTAAACCGGGGGAACGTGTATCATTTTCTGGGTGAGTTAGCTGAAACTACTTGGAGCTTAAACAGACATTTTCTTTCATTGGTAACTTCTCTTGACATGCACTTCTTTCTATTCAGGATTGATGGAAAGCCAGAAGATGTTCTGAACCCAAAAAAGAAACAGCTGGACAAGATCACTCCGGTATGTTTTCGTTGCTCTCGTTTTGTGGATCTTCTTAGTGTGATTAGGGGACAACCATAGATGTGCTGCCTAATTTAATTAGACTGTTCACTACTTATATGGAAACTTGCAGTCCACAAATTACTGCCCGGCTAACCATTAAAAAGTTCACTTTAAAATTCTGGGGTACTGGAGGTGTCTCAATCCGTGTAGGAATCAGTTTGTCGATAGGCCTGTGTTTCTATTGATTATGAATCCATTCTTGCATTTCTTTTACGTATTGGAATTTTACGGAGGCATTGACAGTTATTACAGTTGTGGCAATTTGGTCAGAATAGTCATAATCTCCCCTCTCATCAATTTTGCATTAAGTATCTCTACAACATTGCGTTTATGATGCTTCAAAGTTAGAATTGGGCATATGAATCTCATGTGTTTCATCGTTGCAGCATCTTTTCACTGACGACAAGGGCGTGGCTACCTTCAAGGGTATTCCGTTTATGACCTCGGCTGGGCCTTGTACATCATCCATCCCCAAGGCAACCATCAAATGATCATAACTTGCCCTTACAACCAATGTAACTCTCATTATTCAACGAAGTTCTCGCTCACCATATGGTTCTACTTATTCGATGTGAAGATGTTATGGAATTACAGGTTAAAGAAAATTGCTTTCATGCCGCTTATACTGTTATATCAAACGGTTTCACACGATCAATTTGAACCCGGAGATGAAGTGCCGATGTGCCATTTCAAATTAGGCTAGAAGGATTCCGAGAAAAACTTGTCTGCACTTGTTTTTAGGTCGCTTGCACATAATTGTACGTGCAAGAGACCCGTTTTGTGAAACAGAAGTACAAACGAGCAGAGTCAATTTCTACCTTCATTAGGATAAGAGGGAACCAATCACGAGAAATTTAATGCGTACTGCAACGCATTGTATGTCTCATTTTGAGGTATATTTTATATTATAACATGCGGTGTATCGTTTTCTATTTAAGTACACCGAAAAATCTACCACTACTCACAACGAGATAGATATAACTCACATTTTCCCTTAAAGCTAGCAAAGCCATAACAAGTGGACCAAACGGCAAGGACATGTCAACGTCAGCTACCAAGAAGTTGTTATCCGTTATAGATTTACCAGTCTTGTCTGTAATCTGTTGTTGAAATTGTACTGTATGCTTTGTAAATTGCAATTTGCAGAACAAAGCATGCATTGAAATTTAAAGGTTCAGCTCTTCACCCTAGTCCGCAGGCACCAACTAGTAATATTTTAAAACAAGTAATGCAACATGTACTACGTTGTTAACTTGTTAGCAGCATGTTTCATCCAAGATACACTTTCATGAAATAAATTAGAGTAAATTGTAGTAATGATCTCTCAAATTTAATCAAATTGGAGCAATGGTTCCTTAAGTAAAAATCCATTACTATTGGTCCCTAAACTTATCAAAATGTGTAATTATAGTCATTTTCATCAATTTCGTCAAAATTTTGTCAAAATAAGTTAGGTTGGAATAACCATTTATATAATTAGGGTCCCTCAACTCATCAAAGTGTGTAATTATGGTCATTTTTGTCAACTACGTCAAAATTTTTGTCAAATCGAGTTATGTTGGAAGGACCATTGCTACAATTGGGTTAAGGTTAATGGACCATTTCTCCAGTTGAATTAAAGTTGAGGGACCAATGGTAATGAATTTTTTGTTGAGGGACCATAGCTGCACGTTTTGATGAGTTGATGAACCAATGGTAATAGATTTTTAGTTGAGAGACCATTACTTCAATTGAGTTAAAGTTAATGGACTATAGCTACAATTTACTCAATAAATTAATGTCTAGAAACAAATACATCAAACTCGTTTTATGTAATATTTGAGTTTTTTCTTTTCTTTTCATCTTACGGTTGAAACAAGAATATTTAAGCTCACGATTCATATAGTATTCGTATGAGTTTGGGAGGAGCAAAACATAGTTTTATTTTAGTACATCGATATTTTTACACTATGAGGAATTCGGCTAAGCCACACAACAGGCAACCTAATTTGGTATCGAATTCACCATCCACGAAATTCGAACCTGAGACCTCTCACTTCTAAGCGAAGAGGAATAATACTAGACCATAGTTGTTACGGAAGACTCACTATTTGGTCCATGCAAATTAACTGTTGTTTTTAGTATTGAGTAGAAAGAAAGACATGACAAAGGTTCTGTGTATTTACGCATGTAATATGTAATGAGTAATACTATTCATACCATATTTTTATACCACATTTCTATACCACCTTAGGTGGCATCTGATGTGGACAGTTACATCATTTGAAAAATTTGCAAAACCCAAGGAAAGGAAGAAGAAAGACTCATCGTATACCACAATCATCATTTAATTAAGGAAAAATTAGTATCCGGTCCTTAGTTTTTACTGTTCATTGACTAAGACCTTATTAGTTCTCAAATTTTGATTCAAGTCCCTAGCATTAATGTGATAATGAATTTACATGTTTATTATATAATTTTTTTAATATAAAAATTAGTAATTAATTTAGGGTTTAATACTCACACCTCTATTAAACTTCTAATTAATTTTCAATTCAAACATTTCCAAAATAATAAAAAATTAAATTAAATTAAAAAAAAGATTCTCAATTTTTTAATCTTAAATGTACCCATTCATATAATTTTTCAATTTTTTTAATCTTAAATGTACCCATTCTCAAATATATCAATTTGTTATATGTAAAATGTACCCTTTTTTTAATATAAAATCCATTCAAATTTTTTAATCCATGTTTAAACTTATATGGGTACATTCTTTTTCGTTGATTTGAGAATGTATCCATGTTTTGGTACAGTAACTTTTTTTGTTAATTTTGGTTAATGTACCCATACATATATGTACACACACACACTATAATAGAGAGTATAATTTATATTTTATTATTTTTAATCCCATAAATTATGGGTTTTATTTAAAATCTCATTAATATAAACAATTATAAATTTCAATTTTTAATTTTTCAGTAAAACAATATAGTAACTTACATTATTACATTAATGTCAGGGACCTCAATCAAAAACTAAAAACTAACAATGTTTCAATTAAAGAATATTGATAGCTAGGGACCGCATCCAAAGTGTCCCTTTAATTAACTATTTTTTCTTAATTATTAGTTTATTAAATAATGAACTAAATTTAAAAATATGATTAATTCAATTGATGTGACTATTCATATCAAATGTCATCTAAGGTGGTATGAAAATGTGATAAAAAAACATAGTACTCAATATGTAATATGCATGCATCGGATATGCATGGATTCTACATCAAGACAGATGGGATTCGGATCTTTTTGACGTATGGGGATTTGGTGTAGTAACTCCACCACCTCCATCCTTTGACCAGATTTACTCAAGCAACCACCAATTTTGCTGTTGTTCAATCCAATCTACCTTTTTCAAAACTATGAAAGGAAATTCAAATTTGAGTCCGTTTACATTAACGTAAGTCTGCTCATTTCTTTTTGAGTACCTATATGCACTAACGCTATCACTATTTGACCGAGCAATCTTGTTTCACTCAATTCAAGTTATTAAATCAAATTCAATGGTTAAATATGTGTTGTGTCAAATGTTTGTAGATACTTAAAAAAAATTAAAATAAAAAATTTGCTTTGGTGCTCTTGTCCTTAACCATTAATCGAAGTTTTCATAGAGCACTAGTTGATGTTTCTTCCTAAATAGAACTAGCATTTCGAAAATTATCCTTAAAAAAACATGAAAATCAAGATTCACAAATACAAAAGATGGGATGCACTTTTTTAAAATGTAGAATATAATTGAGTGATATAGAAAATGAGTTGCTGACATTGAAAGTAGAAAATATACTAGTAGTACATATTAAATATAATAGTAAAAAACACTAAGTTCTACGTAACATTAAAGCCACACTCGAAAATTATAAATTTTAAATTTGTTGGGGGTTTGAATTTATGTCACAAGGTCATGGTTATTGTTGTATCAGCAGCCAGCAGCAGTAAAAACCTGCTATAAAGTGAATCAAATGACATAATTTAGCAGCTGTATCCATGCAGATTGCTGAATTCTGATACCGACTAATTTTCTCTGCACGCAGAGGGAGAGAAAACCATAGAGATAGAGAAGATAATAAAATATACCAAGTCACAGATATTTCGTGATCTTCTTTGGGTTTCTACCTTTGATTTGATTCAGTTCTCTCTCTCAAATTTTCTAGCAGCATATCTGCATATGCATTTACTTACCACAGTCTCTAATCTCTATAAATAAATACAAAAATCCCACCTTCCAGAATCCACATTGCATGCTGTTCATACATTTCCCATGAGTTTGTTTGCTTTATGTTTTAATATATGAATTTGAATCCCCATATGCTTAATTGTTACTGTCAGATTCAGACAAGTCGTTTCGTTTTTGGTCTTATGTAATTAAATCTTGTCTGTTACTGCAACTGCGTTTGTTATAAGTCTCTCTCTCTCCTCTTCTGCAGTCACGTCTTTGCTTTCTTTTGGCTATTATTTTTGTAAGTTGGTGGGTGAGAGAGTGAGAGGAGTTATTATTTCTAGGGTTTAAGAAATATGGAGGCTTCTTCTTCTTCTTCCTCCTCAAAGGGTTTCATGGCAAATGTGGAGCAACCCCATGTTTTAGCCGTCGATGACAGTCTCATCGACCGAAAACTGATCGAAAAGCTGCTCACAAATTTGTCTTGCAAAGGTAACAATCTATCTGCTTGAATCCTGCACAACCCTCCATTTTTTTTTCATTCTTTTTTATAGTTTGCGAGATATTCTCATGCTAATTTACTTGAAAATAAATGGTAGTGAATGTTACACTCTTGTTTTCTCCGTGCAAGAGGAGAAAGTGTAAGTGTAAGAATCACCTCCCGGAAGAAACGCTACATTGTACATTTTAATGGTTCATTTATTGCTTAATAGAAAGATTAAGAAGACTTTATAATGGTGAATTGAATTAATATTAAGCTGTTTAATGGAAATAAAGTATATTAAAAACAGAGTCTATTTTTGCTTGCTAAAATAAAAAAGCTAATGATTTTCTTCTATTTGGTGCAGTGACAACTGCAGAAAATGGGGCAAGGGCGTTGGAGTTTCTGGGCTTGGGAGATCAACAACACAATAGCTTGGAGAGTAATGTGAGTACCTAATTACCATTAATCCATCGTATTAATTCAATATTTTAAGCTTTACACTGAGAAGGGAGAAGGGTCTTGTTCTTACTTGCAGGTTTCAAACTCAAAGGTAAATCTGGTAATTACTGACTACTGTATGCCAGGAATGACAGGCTATGAACTGCTCAAGAAAATCAAGGTATTGCAGATTTTTTGATAAATTTTTAGCATGTAATTAATATGGTTAAATATATAATCATGCTTTATTTTCTTACCCTTTTGCAAGCAGGAATCATCAATCATGAAGGAGGTTCCAGTGGTGATTATGTCATCTGAAAACGTACCGAATCGGATTGACAAGTAAATATGAACTGATTATTTGTTCTTTCCTTTTATTTATTTATTTATTTATGGTTTTAATTTCTAATTAACAACAGGTGCTTAGAGGAAGGAGCTCAAATGTTCATGCTAAAGCCACTGAGACAGTCTGATATAAAGAAATTGAGATATCATTTGATGAACTGCAATAGCTAGAAAAACGTTTTTCTTTTCCTTTTTTTTTTTCTGGAGAAAGAATTGGAAATAGCCTAAGAGCTAGTTCAATTACTAAGTTTTTCTGTGCAACATAGCATGGTATGCACTGGAGAGCTAGTCTATTAAATTTTTTTATAATTTCCTTATGACATATGAACTTCCTTCAATATGCTAATTTTTAATTTTGGGTTTTGTTTTGTTCAGGACTTGTTGTCTCCACCTTTTTAAATTATTGTTTGAGGCACAAATACTTCCAATTAATATTTATCTTGTTTAGGAATTAAAACTATCAAATTGACTTTTTAGAAAAATGAAGGAATGCTATTCTATTGCTTCTCCTTTGATGTTTTTTTTCGTTGTTTTAACTTCAGAAAATTATTTATGCACACTATAATTCACCTCTACACACTTCCGTTTTTGTTTATCATTGTTTTGAACAAATCGAAAGAAATTCAACGGTCAAATTAAGAAGAGTGCAGAAGTAGAAATCACTCATCATGTCATGCAATTTCCTGAAATTATTATATATATATATATACAGAATTTGTATATAATGATTAAAAAGAAAAGAAAATGGACAGGAAAATTAGAGTCTAAATTCAATGAACTATATGATTCTTGGATAATTTACTTTAAAAGTTGCAGAGAAAAAGCTAAAGAATCATGATATGTACAATCAAAATCAATCATATTCGAATCAAAATTCCTAACTGCAACAATTTCTAAATTGATGGGATTTGGATTCTTGTAGACTTTTGACATATACCAAATCCCTAATTTTCTATGTATCTAAATGTGTTCTTCTCCCCAAGGACCCCAAACCTTCATCTTCTGCAGGAGAACAAGGAAAATATCGTCATTCACTTCCTCAACAGAGACAAGGCCTTGAAAGTAAACCTCAAATACGCGCAATCACCGGTGTATGCTTTGTCCAACCCTTGATCTTTCATTGACATGTATATTTATTTACACAAGGATCCAAGACGTACCAAATAAAAAATAGAATTTTAACGAAAAATCATATTTTTACACTAAAAAGTCAATCATGGTGCTATTCACTTTACTTTTTATTATGTCCTTATCGTTAAAATTCAAAGTTTTCAAACTCTTTTCATTAGTTTTCCTAATAAAAAAAAGATGCAACAAAACCTCAAAACATTTTCACAAACGCACAATTGAGGTCATGAAAACTCATGGAAATGTATGTGGTGGTGGTGGTGGTGGTGGTGGTGGTGGTGGTAACGGCGGCAATCATCTAATCCAAAGCACTGCATGACAGGAAACAATGTCACGAACACACATCTCCCTATCCCTCTAGATAATAGACACTGCAAAACAATGGCACGTCCTCTTTGGATTTCGTGGGCTCTTCTTTACTCCGTTGTTGGAGTGATCATGGCCAACACAACGAGAACCGCAACGTTGATGCTTTCCCATTACCAACTAGCAGTCACCTTAAAAATCCAAAATTCATGCATGCATATCAAAAAACTGACGACCCAATTGCTTAAAACAAAAAAGAAAAAAAAGAAAAAAAAATCAAAGTTCATAGCTTTTTTCAATTTTTGTTTAGCATACCTTGCCAAACTCTTGGTGATGGTGATGGGGAGCTTCAATTTTCTTTCTTGGTTTTGACAAAAGAGAGAGAGAGAGAGAGAGAGAGAGAGAGAGAGAGAGAGAGAGAGATTGAATCACAACATGTTTAGCAATGCAATTAGATTTAAAAGGTTGAAATGGAAGCTGCTTAAAGTTAAAAGATGGAGTTTAAAAATTAATTAACTGATTGATATTGTTTAATTATGGATGGATGTGATTAACTAGAAGCCAAAAGAATATGCTTTTTTTGATAAATAGTGATCAAGGTTCTTTGTTATTTGTACAAGCAAGGTGCATCTTTTTCTTGCGCGTTGCTTGTCTGGTTGACAATGGCATTCCTAAATCTTTTGCCATTTTAGTCAATTTTTTGTGTGTAGAAATTAACTGTGGAAGGGTAAATGCTCTGTCGAGTCAAACATCCTTATTGGACTAGAATGTATTAAAAGTCTAAGTTAAGAAACTACATTTGTAATATGTGCGCCATGCCCGTCCGAACGGATCAGTGATGGTAACAAGACCCCCAGGAGCGATATGCGGGAGAATGGGTCTAATGCAACGTTATATAGGGAGTTTTATTCTCACATTAAAGATCGCGATTTTCGACGGTTCCTCGATCTATGATCTTTTAGTTTCCTGGGCTCTACTCTCATCTATGCTCTTAACACATTTGGTGTCATTAGGTGCAAAAGGAAAGATTAAATTAGACATTAAACATGATCAAGGAAGTTGTGTATGAGAAAGAAAATCACTTTGAGGTGTATAATTAGGGTTAATTGTAATATTAGTTCTCAAATTAATACCCGAGCTTCGTTCCCGCAGTTTATTTGTGATTATGTGCTCCTCAAATTTGGTCACTTATTGCACATCGAGTCATTTATGTCAATTATGTCTCATTTCTAGCATATTTTAGGAGGGCAATGATTTTTTCACGCTCCCTCCAAAATTTGTTACTAATAACACATCACACCCCTCCCCGACCATCACAAACCCCACTCCTCCCCTCCCCACTGTCAATCGGCCTCGACTTCCCCTCCACACCCACGCACTCCACCGTTGTTGCTCGGGGGACAGGCCAACAAACAAGGCCCTAGAGCTCGGCCTATTGACTCCAGCGTGTGGGAGCCCGAGGGACAGTTCAGGCTCAAGCACCAAACCTGTGAGGAATTGCCAACCCGCGAGCCCGAAGTGGATCTGACGCAGGGCTGACGTCATCTAGGCGTCAGCCCATTTTTTTTTATTTTTTTCTGTCAGGCGCATGCACCTCACTCGCGAGTGGGGGCGCGTCACCCAACATGTTTTTAGCGACTGGGGCCCGCGTCGCAGTTTCAAAAAGTTACCATTGGGAAGCCACATGGCTTCCTATGGTCCGTTGGATCTCAACGGCTAGATAATGTGGACCGTCTGATTTGCAACGGTAAAAATAAATAAAAAATTCTTATTTAATATCAACCGTTGGATCTGAGATCAATGGTTGATATTATTCTCCTTTATAAATAAAAAAAAGTTTTAAAATAAAAAAAAGTTACCGTTGTGCCATGTGACATAATCTGGAGTGTTGGAATTCAATTTTTTTAAATCCAACAACAGGGATTAATTAGTTGAATAAAAAAATTAAAAAAATTGTAAAAAATTAAAAAAAAAATTGTTTTTACTTTTCTATAAATACCTTCTCATTATCATCTACCGTACACCACAATTTCATATTTGCTCAACTACTTTCAACCACATTCCTATCTTTCTCTCAAAGTTTCAATCCAATTTTTTTCAACAAAATGACTACTGATGTAGGTACGAATTGGTTGATTCTTGAAGATGTTGCATTGTGTACTAGCTGGGTTGAAGTTACTCATAATTCGGTTACGGGTAATGAGATGCAGTTGCGAGAAATGTGGAGTCTTATTCATACCAATTTTCTTGAGAAAATGGGTGGGAAAAGAACCAAAGAATCGATGTCTAGTCGTTGGAAATTACTTAGCCAATCGTTTAGTACATGGAGAGACGTCTTGGCACAAGCTAGTAGTAATATTTGAAGTGGGGAAAATTTAGCGGATCAGGTAACAATATATTAATTTGTTAGATACTTTGATTATAATTATTTGTTTGTATTATTTATTTGTTACCTAATTTGATTATAATTATTTGTTTGTATTATTTATTTGTTACCTACTTTCATTATAATTATTTCTTTTCCCTCATTGTGTAGGAACTTCAAGCACAAGCTTGGTATAGTGCCAAAACCAAAACAAAAAACAAATCATTCATCCGGTGGGAATGTTGGAATATTGTTAAAGATTGTCCTAAATTCAGAGTTGTGTCTGTCGGTCCAGAAGTTTTTATGAACAACACCCCTCTACACTCTACACCCGGTCATGGCTCGCATTTTCATGAAGATGCTGCAGAAGAAGTGCCCGAAACGCCCCTCCCTGAACAAGCGTTGGGTTCGACCTATTATCCAATTAGGCCTCAAGGTAAGAAGGCTTCAAAGAGAAAAAGGAGTGCTTCCAAGAATGATTATGCAAAGTACATGGAAGAACTTGTTTGCCAAGGTGAATTGACTTTGGCGCGGGAAATGGCGAAATTTGAGGTTGATAAGACTAGAAAGGAGGCAAAAGTTGCAGCTGTTGACAGAGCATTTCAAGCTAATGAGAGAGAAAGAGAGCTACTTAGGCAAGAAAGGGAACATGTTAGAGAAGAAAGAATAACTCAACGAGATCGTGACATTATGAACACACATTTAGAAGGAAAGTTCCAAATTCTAAATATTTTTAGAAGTCGGAGAAAAATGACGTGGTGCGAAGGAGGTGTGCAAGAGAAGCGAAAGCAAGAGGAGATGGTCCTAGCACGACAAGAAAATATCATTCTAGCACCACAAATTGGTTAAGTGATGATGAATAGAGTACTTTGGGTTGTAATTTATTATTTATTGAATAGAGTACTTTATGTTGTTTATAATTTATTGAATTTAGTACTTTATTTAAAGTGAGAGTAAATTCATTTAATTTGGTAATTTATTTATACTAAGAGAATCTTAATTCAAATGACATAAACACACCAAATAAAATTACATAAACATACCAAATAAAAAAAAAAACTCACTAAATGAACTAAAAAAAACACACCAAATAAAAACAAACACACTAAATAAAAATTAAATAAACACACCGAATAAAAGCAAACACACTAAATGAACTTAAGTATCTTGAGCTTGTTTCAATTGTCACTGGTGCTCTATCAAGTCAATTTGCCGGGCATTGTGCATATATGGCCTTTGAAGTGCAGTATATCGTTGAATGAGCCTTTCATTGTAACGTCCATCCCTTTCTAATGGCTCATGTTGCACGGGTTATTCGGTGGTGTCATGAGCACAATATATTTATGTTTTGGAATTGTTTATCGTGTCTGGCTCATATTCATCAACGGCATCATAATCGTACTCATCTTTCACAATCATGTTGTGAAGAATGATGCACGTCATCATGATGGATCGAAGCGACTCTACATCAAACATTCTAGCAGCACCTCTGACAATCGCCCATCGAGCTTGGAGGATACCAAAACAATGCTCCACATCCTTCCTATACCCATCTTGACAGCTTGCAAAGTGTTTTTCCTTTGCACTTCGTGGACGTGGCACTGTTTTGACAAACGTTGACTACGTTGGGTAAATGTCGTCTGCTAGGTAGTATGGCCCGTCATACTGACGTCCGTTGACCCAGTACGTGACTTTTGGTGCCTTTCCTTACAGGACATCATTGAACACTGATGATTGGGCAAGGACATTGAGGTCATTTTAAGCTCCTGGAATCCCGAAAAATGCATGCCCAATCCATGTCTCAAAAGATGCCACCGCTTCCAAAATGATGCTTTTTGCTCTTTTTCTATCCCCATAAGCGCATTGCCATGCTCTTAGACAGTTTTTCCAGGTTCAGTGCATACAATTGATGCTTCCAATCATCCCAGGAAAACCTCGAATCTTGCCCTTCTTCAGAAGACGTTGCAAGTCCATCTCAGTAGGTTTCCGGATGTGCTTTGTGTTGTAGATAGATTCGATTACTCCGCAAAACCTCATCAGGGACTCAAGGATGATTGATTTCCCCATCCTCGCTATCTCGTCCACTTGGTTTGCAGATACTCCATATGCAAGCATCCACAAGGCAGCAATAATTTTTTGCACATGAATGAGACCCATAGCACCAAAAACATCATTTTTTTGCACAAAGTAAGAATCATGGTTGCAAACAGCAATAATGATTTTGTTGAACAAGTGTCGTTCCATTTTATAACGACGTCTAAAGTACGTATCAAAGAATGCACTGTTACGGACAAAATAATCGTCCAAGAGTTCTATACCTCGTCATTGCCTGCTTCTATCGAGGTTTGCAGAACAGTTGGGCCTGCAGATTTGAGCCACAACTTGGATAACCCGACGGGAATGTGAGGTTCTGGCCATTCTTGATTTGTCATCTCTCCTTCTACGTTCCTCATCATCTTCCATCTCATTTTGGGCCACTTGGAGATTGAACATTCATTATGATTGGTTAAACAATTCTTCCTCTTGCTGATCGATTTCCCACATCATCCTTGAGGAAAAAGAAGACATTGTAAGAAGGAAGCAAAAACTATGAATAATGATACAGATTTTGATTTTGGTGAAGAATGAAGCAGAAACTATGAATAATGATAACGATATTGAGAAAATTGGTGTGAGATTTGTGAGGATGGATGGTGGATTATATGGAGGATTCAGAAAGGATTAGGTTGTAGATAATGCCAGGTGGCATGTCGTCATTCGTTAAAAATCTGACTGAAATCTATCCTCAAAGATAGTAAACGAATTGTGACACGTGGCACCACATTGGTTAAAAATCTTATCGAAAATCCATCACCAATAATTGTATTTTCGGATAATGACACATGGGGCAACAAGAACAATTAAAAATCTTATCGGAAATCCATCACCAATAATTGTCTTTTCGGATAATGACACGTGGCGTAACGAGAACGATTAAAAATCTTATCCAAAATTACAAATAAAATTATTTTGCATTATTTTATAAATAAATAAAAAGTAATATTTTATTGCCAATTGCTAGGGCTATTCAGTGTAGGGGTGGAGATAGAAAATGATGTTACTGTTCATTAAGGGCAGCTACTGTTCACTTGGTGGATTGAATAGTGAATAGCCTGGGGGAAGGGCTCCCACGCTGGAGTTGCTCTTAGAGCATCTCCACCTGTTGATGGAGGGTAAGGGCAATAAAATTGCTTTTACTATTTACTCTAAACAGTAATTATCTTTGTGTAAGTTCACTTGTTTGGAAGGAACAAAGCAAGGACAATTACTATTCAAATATATTTTTTATTTTTTAATCTTTGCTTCGTCTTATCCTCACATATTTTTATTGCTGTAGATTTTTGGATAATGTTAAATGTTTAATTTGCAAGTGTGTTGAACTTTGCAAGCTTTGTAAGTTTTTTGAATTTTTTGAAATTTTTTTGGGTAATTTTATGATTTTTTTAGAGTTAGATTAATCATAACTATTGGATTGGGCAATTTTTCGAAATCAAAGATCACAAAGAACCATGTAGCGAGCTGAAGCATCAAAAAGTCAGCTGGGCTCAGCTGGGCTTCCCCTCGCCCGGGTTGGGGGTTTGTCTGCTTGGCTTTTACTCGGGCGCAAGCGCTTGCAATTGTTGAAGGGGCCTTTTTATCTAATTGCCTCCCACAATTTCCACCGGTTGACCACATTTGTTTGTATTGCATTTGCAACAACTGATGCCAAAGCTGCTTTGCCGGGTGCCGATTATCTCTTTCATGCGGTCCCTGTGCAGGTCTTTCATTCCCATTCCTATCCGGGTATTGCATTAATAACTTAGGGTGTGTTTGAGACTGCTTCTATAGGTTAAAAGCGCTTTTCGACAACCAGAAGCTCTTCTGACTGCATTTGGCAGAGAAACCTAAACTTGATTATCGTTTGTAGAAATGCACTTCCAAGTTCCAAGTGTGCTGCTCGAAGAAAATCTCAATCTTCTCTAATATAAGCTCTTCTAACCTTCCTATAGAAGTAGTCCCAAACGGGCCCTTAGAGCTTTTCTCAATCGATATCTGAAAAGCACTTCTGCTTTATAGGTTTAGATTAAGCTCTTTCCTATCAGACACTGGAAGATTGGTGTACTGCTTAATCGACAACTTTGAAAATGCTTTAGTCCGAGGCTAGTACCTGAATCCTTGTCTGTGATATTGCAGTTTCGCTCGTCGCTTCTTGATGGAATTGCAGAACATGTACGTCCACGCTTGCCCTTCATATCAGTTACCAGGGGCCTAATTGAGGACCATGTCTCAGATCATCCCCCAAGCATTTAACAATCACTGGCCTATCAGGAATTTGGAGATGTTATGCTTACATGCTTTGTGAACCTTTCCAGAAACAGAACAGTCGGTGTTCGTCTCGGATCGGGGGAGCAGCTTGACGATAACTAAGCTCCATGAATCAGGTGGGGGTGGCAGAGGGTGTATCAACAGCAGGAGCTGTGATTGCACTGGCACAGAAGTACAACGTGAAGATGCCGGTTTTGACCGCGGTTGCCCGGATTATCGACCACGAACTGACCCCGAAGAAAGCGGGTCCGGAGCTGATGAGCATCCCTCAGGCCCTCCTCTATTAGATAACAAGAAAATAAGTAATGGTTTTTGGTTGAAGAAGTCTGAACCTGTTGACTACTTCAAGTGAGAGTTTTTGCAGAATTCAGCATACATTTATTTGCAGAGGTTTTTACATACACTGGGATTCATCCCCTCTGTGCTCATATATCCGGCCAAATTCAAACGGGACAACGATTTCTTGTTGATCTGGTCAAGTATTCTTCTTGATCTGATCGAATACTTGACGCTGACCCATTAGACAAATGCAACATAACATAGCATATTATATATAAAAGTTGACTTACACATACAACTCGTTGACTTACACATACAATTTGTTGCCTCTGTTCATTACAAAAGAAAAGAGAAGATCTTGTGGGTTATATACAACAAACTCACAACACTTAAACCAGCAAACATGCTGGAGAGGATCTTTCCTGCAGGCGGATGCGACTGCAACTGCTGCGACGGTATTCAAAACTAATCAAATTGTTTTGTGTAGTCAAGTATGAAGTCTTCTCAATCCGCACCTCTGATATTCCCGTGGCTAACGGTACAAGCCAACAAGTTATGAACTTCCCTCTTCAAACCAAGCAGCAATTGCCTGAGGCTATTACTCGCGCTTTCCCCATCTGATTGGTCCTCTTCCTCCGACGCACCAACGTCCGACCCCAACCCCGCCGCTGACTCTGTCGGATTCACACCACCTCCGGGCGAAACAAGAGTCTCGCAATACACCGTCTCCTGCAACCAGTGATTCGCACCCTTGATGTCGACGTGTTCGAATGTATTGTCTTTTGTATCTAATGTCACAAACCTCTCCCCTCCAACGCTCATCAGCACAGCTCCCTTCTTGGTAAAAGACAGCGGCATGTACCGAAACGAATCGAGGAACGGGTCTTTGGTCGGAATCCTCGGAAACTTCGCAGTGGTGATGATCTTACTCCAGTTCTTGTCATCTTTTGTTCCCCAAACATGAACATCACTCAACCTCCGAGTGTGCACGACACAAAGGTGGTCTTTCAAAGATCCAATCCACGCTATACTCCGACCACTCTCATCTGGCGGTGGCGGCACCACCTTAAACTTCTCGTCGGCCAAATCGAATCGCAGGATCAGACACCTCCCCGAATCGTGGTCCTCTGCCATCCAATACAATCCGCCATTCACTTCCGTTGATTGGAAAATATGCTCAATGAAAAACGGCGGCGTATCCTCGTCTGGAATCTTCCTCCAGAAATTGGTTTTCAGTTCCAATACCTCGACCTGCGGCTTGTAACCCGTAACTTTCAGCCGGCAATAGTTCGACGGGACTCGAACAACCTTGTAATCATCGATTGAGGCATCGTAACCCAAACCCAGCACCTCCCTCGTACTTCTGAAGTTCTGAGGAGAAGGGAGCTTCCGGTACTCCTGGATCGTCGGGTTGTAAATTACAGCCACACCCTCGATCCCATCATTGATAACCACACAGAGCAGCCCATCGGAGTGTCCCTTTACGTAATACGGCAAGTTCCGAACCAGAGCGAAGTCAAGCTCGACAGTCCCGACAACATTGTTGTTTTCGGACTCCATCGACAAAAGGGTGTCGCAGTAACGCGACAAAATCACGCGGGTGCTGGTTCCCAGCTCGGATTGGAACATGGCTCGGTTTTTCTTCAGAAGGGCTCGGACGAAACTCGGGCTTTTAATCAGAGAGCACCATGGTTTGCAGACGCACCTGAATCGGACGAGGGATTTGGGGGGAAGCCGTTTGAGGATGTCGACGATGAGTTCTTCCGGAAGCTCCATTGGGCTTGGGTTTAGCGGCGGCGGCTGGTGTTTGGCGGTGGTTGGGGTTGTGTGTTTTTATTCTTGGGTTAGGTGGAGTGGCGGCGAGGTGGCCGTCTTTGCATTGGCTTCCGTGACTAAATAATCTCAAAGGCTATCACGTATTCCTGGCTTGGCGGTGAGGTGTCGGTGCTGCGCCGTGGAAAGCTTTCCATGTGTCCCGAGACGATGAGCGCCCATGTGATGTGTGTAAAGCAGAGTGATGCCGCGTTTCATGCTTTCTTTGTGTTGTCTTCTGCTTCCGTCAGTTTGTCACTCTTTCTCTCTCTCTCCCCCACGCGTCTTCTTTGTCGTTGTCAGATTTGGTATTGGGAGTTAAAGGATAAGTGGACAAGCATTGTCTGCCCTCCCACTTTTTGTTGTTTTGTGTGATCGTAGTTAAGTCACGTTATCATTTTATATATATTTTTTTATAAAGATAATAAGATAAAAATGAATAGTAATATAAAATGTTAACGCGACTTAACCGTAATCACATAAACAGTAGGGCATAGGAGGGCACCGAAAGTGGAAGGGCAGACAATCATTGTCTAAGATAAGGAGCATTTTTGTTCATCATCATTTAGTGTATGCTCACCATCCTTGTTAGAAGAATTTGAATTTTAAGATATTTCAAGATTCGTGTAGTAGATAAGCACAAATCCTAAAATTCAAACTCATCTAACAGTGATAAATAAGATGATGATCATAAACCACACTAAACGCTGGTGAACAACAATGCATAGCGTTTAAAATGGATCTCTTTTATTTTTTACTTTTGATATTAAATTCAAATGTTAGCAATTATGCACTCTTAGAAAGCAAGAGAACTCATTTCGTAGATCACACGTAGTTGAACAACTTGAATTTGAAGTATAGATTCTATCTTTTTTACGTGATTAAGAGTGTTTATCTATTTTGTGGTTTTTTTGTGTTCGATTTTCGTCACATGATAAGAGCAAGGCTATTTATTTTGCATTTGAGATCTTGTGTTCGATGATTTTCATCATGTAATGAAGAGTAAGAGCATTTATTTAAAATCTCAAGTTGGATTCGTTATTTTTTTAATATTACTTTTATAATATTGATATAAAAATTGACATTGAATTGTAAAGTAATAGAGAATGAATCTCACCTTAAGAGTGTTCCTGTAACATTTCTCAATATATAATAAAAATTACTTTATGGTTAATAGGTGGTTTGGTTGGGAAAAGGATCCTCGTCAGATTCTTTTACTAAGGATTCTAGGAATCTTGTGATCTTGACCATTCATTGTACATTGTGCGATCAATTTTCGTTAGGTATTATTTATATTTAATTTTAAATTTTAAATTTTGAAATGATTTTTTACCGCACGATATACGATAATGAACGATTACGACCACGAAATCTTTAAGATCCTTAGGAAAAGGATCCGGTGAGGTTGGGTTGTTTGTTGGTTAACCATCGTTATGTGAAGTCGAATCATCACTGCATTGGTTGGTCTTCACGTCACGATGGTTGGAGGCCGCCGTGTTTGTTAAGTTGATGCCTTTAAAAGCTTCCACTTTTCTCTCTTTCGTACTTCTTTAACTGCTCCACTTGTATTTTTCTACTTTATTTTTCCCTTTTGCCCCGAAACAGAAGAAAGAAAAAACAAGACGTATGACGAACTGCCGAGAGAAGTATAATCCTCGCCCCTCCTATTACCATCCCTATTGCCCTCCCCCGAACAAGAAGAAAGAAAAAGCAAGACACTTAGACGATCTGTCAAAAAATGTAGAATTTTCTCCCTTCCTATTACCGTCCTTATTGCCCTGCCCCGAACAAGAAGAAAGAAAAAGCAAGACGTTTGACGATCTGCCGAACCACGACAGAAAATAAAGAAGGAATAAAATGAGTGGCTTATCGCTTTAGGCCAATCCAATATGCAACCCCCGACCTCACGTCACTTCCACCCACCTTACCAAATATACAGGTTGAAAGCTCTCAGCCACAGACAAGGGCGGCAGGATTTTTATTTTTCGGTGGGTTAGTTGAAATTAGTACTATAAATTATATGTTTAATTTTTTGTTGATATTAAATTATATAATAATTAATGTAAAACAATGGGATAAAGCATTTTTCTTACGGTAGATCCAATCTCATGTTGCATGCGGAAAGGATAAAGAATATCACGTTCTTCATTTTAAATTATTCTCAAAATCGTAACTTTAATAGACAAATTCGATGCGTATAAATAACTTAACCTTCTGATTAAATTAAAAATGTACCAAATGCGACGTTCAGTAGAGAATCTCATCGGAAATTAAGAAATTTGCAGAGATATGGATTTTAATGGTGGATTAAAAAAAAAAGATTTATTTTTCTTTTCTTGAGTACGAAGCACAGAGGCTAAATTGGATAGGGTAAAACGCCTATTTCTTTACGAATAGGATCAAAGGGTGCGGAAGAAGAGAGAGAACTCACGTATTATTTTTAGTATCAGAAGTACTTTTTTATTAACTATCTCGCATTATATATCTGTTTGGGCCCAAAATTACACAATCGGTTTGAGTAATCGAGGCCGTTAGATGAGTAGAGTTTTAGACCGTTGGATGATAAAGTGATTAAGATGGTTTTCAACTATTATTAAAGAATAATATTGTGGTTTTAATCATAATATTATCTCCTAATATATGTTAGATTATCTAAACCTAATATTAGCTATATCCAGCTGGTTGTTTAAAGATAGATGAGATGCAAATTATATTTCCAAAGCAAGTAATGCAGTTCAATTTGATTTGGGACTCTTGGAGTTTGGACGCATGGTGGATTGGAGGATTAGAGCATTTTATCAAGAGTTTTAATATATTGCGGAGTTGGTTGGCAAACGGATATTGATTGGCACAGAAGATTAATGCATGCGTTTAAATGGGATGCCAGGATGCGTAATCAACAGAGAATCAACTCCACGTGTGCTTGGAGTTGGTTAGCCGTGCATGCAGGATGTGGTATATTTCAAATTAAGATACTTATCAGCATAAAGATATGTGCTAATAATTGGTACATGATATTAATTAGCACGTGGTGGTGTCGTGCTGGTAAGTGATAAGGCATAACAATCTTTTATTTTGCATGAAATTGTTATGCAAGAGGAAGCGTTGGAATTGACGACAGTTTTACAACACGATGACTATCAAGATGATAGTCCTATAAGTATGAGATGCTTAGAAAACAGAAGGCCCCCTTCAATTCAACACACAACTGCCCTGCGCAAATTCTCTCAACAACCTTGAGACTTTTTCCTTTTCTTTTTTCGCCGACACATCTTCAGTTTGGATAAACAGCACTGTGAAGGCAACCAGTGATATCTTCAGTTGGCATAGATAGCACTGTCACCGTAGAACCAGCCGGTCTCGCATCATCTTCAGTCGGCATAGATAGCACTGCATCGAGGGTGACTGGTTATCTATCCAAGTCTCAGTCGAAAAGGATTCCCGAATCCTTATTGGTCGAGGTCATCTCATTAGCCTTCTCGGCGAAGTGAGGTGTTACAATTTATTAGGCTCGGCACATTGCACGCCGAGTTAGTTTATGATTGGATACTCTCAAGTAGGATTTAGAGTTCGGTATTCCAACGGTCGAACCACGTTTACTGTTAAGACATATATCCACTTTGAGTATTTGTGCCCTTAGACTTTGGTGTCGATTCGAAGTGAGTTTACTATGACGAATACCATCACTGTGACCGAATCCGACGACGACGATTTGTGAGCTTCGTAAGAATAGTAGCCTTGTGTTCAGGTTCGAGAACCCAAGAGGTTGAGACGTGTTCCATCCTCGATCGCAATCGCAAGACGCAAAAGTTGGCAGCACACTCATCACAACATCAACATATTTTACTCCTCGACTGAGCTTGGCCGACGAGTTGGCACGCCCCGCATTCAACCGAATGACGTAATTAGCTCATAGATTACTCGGCCTACGTGCCACGTAGGCTTTGTAGTTTTAAAGGTCAACAATATCTTATATAATAATTTGTATTGAAATTGAGCGGGTTATACAGGCTACATATATTAACATGTCATTAAGGATGAATTTACCAAAAAGTTTCTTGGGCCACAAACCCACTAGCCTTTTGGGTGGCTTCCCCACTAGCCATAAAGAATTATATCGGTGCAACTAGTTGCATATTCATATCTCTCTCTACCTTTCTCATCAAGTCGGCGAGGGATACATTATCAGTGACACCCAAGATTATGCCTTATAGTTACATGGAAGTACACCAAATTTTAGGGCCGATTCGGTATGGGATACCGAACCGAAAACCATATCCCGATTCCCAAACCGAAATTTTCGGGAATCCCAATTTCAAGACCGATCCCAAACCAAATTTTTGGGAATCCTGAAATTGTTTCGGGATTTCGGGACAAATCAGGAATCCCAAACCATTTCTCATGCTAATTGAATTTCTGCAAAACTCAATTCTTTCGCACCTTTGCACATGAGAAATGTTTACTAACTTTACTTTTACATCACAATTACAGAATTGATCTAATCACTAGCAGCAAACGAATCACCACCCTAAAGACCTCAAAAACCCTAGGATCAAGCTTCTAGTGCAGGGAATGGAAGAAAAAAAACCTGTCGTTCGACGTCAACTTTTGTCGTTGGGGTCGCAGCAAGGAACACTTGCTCAATAACAGGTTCAGTCTGCAGAGCAGAATTCCCCAAGTCTGAGTTATCTGTTGGAACAGATCGCCACCCCAGAACAGTGTGTCCAAGGGACTCTGCAACCTGAAAACAGATGAACAATATTCACATAAATGCCGTCGGACAAGAAATGAATGTCACTATTAGAGATAGCAATTAACACTATTAAGGTCGACCTAACAAGAACAAAATGACACAAACAAATTAAGCATTCTGCAGGACAAGCGTGTAACATCCAATGAGAAATTATACGAAATTATTCCCTTTTCATTTGTACATTTGGCTAAGCAACTGTAACAAATGTATAATATGTATTGAGTTCAACAAAAGTGGTAAAGCTCAAATTGACGTGCGTCAATGGAATCATAAGACAATAGATAATCAACGGTTCACCAGACTAACAAAAAGAAAGCAGATTCCCATTTTCTCTTTGGAGAGAACTAAATTTCAATTTTTTTTTTTCAATCCTCAGCTCAATCAAACACCAATCTGTTGATGGAACCAGATGGAAAAGGGGGTTTTGAATCTCTCCAAACTATGACCAAAAAATTAGCTCTAGCAAGTTTTGAATCAAATGACCTAGAAGCCTAGAAACTGGGAAAAGGAAAGTTGCAGAACCCCTTTTAAGATATTCTCAGAGGGATATTCTCAGATGGGTACTCCAAGAAAGACCAAAAGGCATCAAATCAAATTTATGCTTCAATTGTGACAGAAGAGAAAATGGGCAGGGTTTTAGCTCAGTCCCTGAATTGGGATTTTGATTTTACCTACAAAGGAATCAAATTTGACAGGAAAATCCCTATTCACCAATTGGGTATTTGCACAAACAGAAAATCCTAATTCACCAATTTAGGAGAATAAATTGAACTACCGTTCATCATCAACCTCCATATCAGTATCTTCCAAGGGCTAAAGTTCACAAACCCTAATCTAGAATTCGAACCCTAAATTAAATTTCAAACCCTCAATTAATTCCAAAATTTACCTGATTTCATCATCAACCTCCATATCAGTCGAGATTGTGTGATGTGGGTGTGGCCGGATTCGAACACGGAGAGAGAAATCGGCGAGGAGGGTGGTGAGGTACTGATGTCTGAGGTCTGAGGCGAGGTCGAGACATCGAGTAGAGACGGAGAGAGTGACTGAGTTCTGACCGACTGTGAGTCTGTGACGGTTTGATTTGTATTCAACGGTTGAGATTAAATCTCAACCAAATCCAACGGCTGTTACAATTTCAAATATATATTTAAAATTAAATAATATATATATTTTTTATTTTGGTTCGGTTCTGGATTACCGAACGAATGAAAATGTGAGATCTACTCCCGTACAGAAATTTAGGGATCAGTTCGGTATTGAGTATTGAAATTTTTGAAAATTTCGGTTTGGTTTGGAAATATTTGGTATTTTTTTTCCACCCCTACAAAATTTTACACGAGTGTTTAATTTCTGTCTAATTTTAGGGTTGAAGAACATCATTAATAGAAATGTCAAAAGATAAACGTTAAATGTTAATTTGATGATTGACATAGTCAGATGACAATGTTAAATTTTTACTTTCTCCAACCCATATTTTTTTTGTTATAATAATATGTATAAGATCTACTTAAAAAAAAAAAAATCAATTAAGATATATTTTAGTGATTTATAATTAATGCATGGGATCCACACAACAAAACAATTTTAAAAAAATTAATTAATTGACAGCCCCTTTTCTCATATGTCAAAATTATCAGTAAAAAGCTTTTATGTCGACTCACCTAAAATTGACATATCGGTTAGAACTTCTTTCTCTCGTACAACCCTCCCACCTCCTCCTCCTCTTCTCCCTTTTCTTTCTCTAAGGGCTCTCTACTAGACATTGACAATATGGTGAAGGTGTGCATTCCTGCAAACGAATGCTAACATCCAGAGGGACTCAAATGGAAATATAGGAAGAAAAGCCGGTCTTTATTCTCTCTTGTCCTCTTCTAGATCTTCTGCAAGCCCAAAGACGTGATGATCTGCTGCACTCGAGGCCTTCCTTTCTTTTCTCTCTAACTTGGCTGCCAAGTCTCCGCCCGCCACCTTAACTCCACTTCCCGTGAGTGATATAGCCTCGCCATCGAAGTCATCAGCAGTCTCCTCCGAGTATGCATATCTGCAGAAGCTCGCATTAAGTCATAATTCAAAGTATCCTCACTAGGTGTATCGGAAGCTCGTTAAGAAAACTGAAGAAATTGAATATCTAGAGAACGTCTTGTAAACATCGCTCGGAGAGCATTTTGATGCATGATTACAAAACTCTCTGAAGAAATTGAATTGGACTAATGTGAGCAGTTTTACAAGTGCTTGATAAGCAAAAGCCGAAGGAAGCAAACTCAGAAAGTTGGATGATGCAATGAAAAGGAGGCTTAGAGCATACCCGGTTGGGTTATGAGATGGAGCCCAAAGAACACATATCACCACCAACAGCAAATAAGCAAGCAAAGTCCAGAAAGCTGGGATGATCCAGGCTCTTCGCCACAGTTCACTCAACGGATCAGTCGCGTTGAAATACAACTGAACAGACAAAGATCATAAGTTTAATTATTAGTTATACAGATCGTAATACTGTACAAGAAAAGAAACAGAAGAGGAGTGGAGCACATACACAAGTAGAAGAAAGAAATAAAGAACCAAGAAACAGAAATTAAAACAAAACAAAACAGACCTCATAACCAATCCAAGCAACAGAGAGCAGCACTGTTACTGCAAGGAAATTGGTAAACTTCCGGTACAGCTCAAGTTTGGCCATGCTTCTTCGAATCTGTGAGCAGGGTAGACACATACATATTCACTTAGTTTCCTCAAGCTGAATACGAAGTGTTGCATTCAAATGCAAGCCAATAACTTTATGTATGTAACAGACATAAGACATTCTCATATATATATATATATATATATAGATGCTACCAGGCTTCTAAGCACTAAAATAACACCTAGGTAAAACAAGGTAGTCATGTTGTAAAACACAGATGGATTCAAACTGTGCAACTTCCATTGGAAATATATCGGCCAGGTATCTATGATGCATACACACTTCCAAGACAGGAAATCCAGATGCCTTAGTTACCAAATGTGCTGATCAAGGTCAAGCCAAAAAGTAAATTCATGTAGTGATAACAAGGTAGGAAAGGATGAACATGAAAAATAAGGTTACCTGAAGCTTCTCCAAAGTTTTAGATAATGAGGAAAAGATCCAAAGAATAAAACAGGCATCCAAAAGAGCAACCGGTAGCACCAGAAAAAGCCTTGCCTTTCCAGAAAAGTCATTGATATTCCCCAAATGTTCAACAAGTTCAAGTGCTTCTGATGCTGCAAAATATATTACCCCAAGGAGAAGTACTTTCGAGGTTATACCACCAAGAGTTGGCCGTAAAACACCATAGCCCATTGAAACCACCAGAAGAAGAAGCCGGGAGACAGTTTTCTTAACAGCGCTGAAGGTTACTGCCCATATGGTAATTCCCATTGGTCTGCTTCCGGTGGAATTAAAATTTGCATATTCAAAATACCAAAGGGCCATTTCACACATTCCAAGTCCAATTACAGCACTGATGTGGTAGTGCAACTGTATTATGTCTTTCCAATACTGCAAAAAGCGGAGAAACCAGAAAAGACCGAGGACAAGATATGCTACAGACATTAGGCCAAAAAATGTCATCAATGGGGACATCTTTCCGGGTAAATAACCGTCAGGGTTCCTCCAAACAGTTCTTCCGCTGATTAATGTGCCAACAAGTTCTGGATCACAGAACATAAAATAGAGATAGTACATGCCGGTGCTGTTGATCTCAATAGTTTGGATATCCATATTAGCCTCTTCATTTTTACCCTCGAAGAAGGTCTGAATCCTTTTGGGCCCATCAGGGTTGTCTGGGTTTTGTTGGATGATAACCTCTCCCACCTTGCAGGAACCATCCTTGGAGAGCTCTGGGGTGCAGCATATTGCTACGGAGTTCAAATAGGAACCTCCAATCTTCTCCCTGTCCCTAACCTCGAGTACAATAGCCTCTACCAAGCCAGTCCTCTGCTGCATCTCATTCTTCTTTTCAGTAGATTCCCGGGTTCTTCGAAATATGATCGATTCGAACCTGCATTCACATATGGAAAGGATGGATAAACCCCTTTGAAATGTTTCGTTTATACACAAAAACCTACAAATACTTCCGACCGAAAATGGTTAACCTACAAAAACCTACCTTTGAAATTTATCATATATTGTTTCCTTTCAAGTTTTTGTTTTCGTATAATCTCTTTCATTTTCTCCCTCCTACCTCCCACCAGTCCCTGCATCCTTCTCCGTTCCTCATTTCTCCTACGTACTTTCTGTCTATCTCGAGCAGAAAACATGAAAACTAAAATCAAAATGGTTATCAAACGCGCCCTACATTAGTGATACAAGCGGCGTCCCCTCATTATATTCATTCCTTCATCCCTAGATTCCAACTTCATAGCATGAAGCACTGCCATTTCAACAGCCAACCCTCATTGAAACAAATCAACCACTGCACAAAGCATTGCAATTTAACCCATAAACCCCAACACAAACCCAATTCAATTCACTCAAAAATTCAACTTTTCCCAATCAAAACAATCACCAATCAGCAAATGCACATTATTTGGCCATCTATGACAGTGTGTCCATCTATGACAGTGTGTCCGGCCCCTTGTACCCAAAGTTCTAACCCATCGCCCCGTAAATTAGATTAGTTTAGAATATCGTCTTATCAAACAAAACAAATAACAAAGAACCCATAAATTATTTCCCCCAAAAAACAGATCAAGAACAAAAAGGTGGAAACTTAATCCATTTACCTGATGAATGACTTGCCATTGAGGGGCTTATCCTCAGAGCTAGACTTGTCATTGCCAGAGTCGAGCTTGGAAGCGTAAAGGCCCTCACTTCCGCCATGGAAGAAGAAGGAATTGGAACGACGGATGAAGGACTCGTCCTGGTAGTCATGGATCGAAGCAGATGCTAAAATAATCAAGTGCATCAGCACCAACAGTATAAAATATCCACATGAATTTGGAGAAGGCAGATCTCTGTGACCCATTTTGTCTTTGTCTCTGTGTGTCACTTCCTCTGACAACGTTGTTAATCAATCACAAGGAATGATATAGAATCATGGGATCTTAGGATTTTTAGCACACTTCGAGATTTGGCTTAACCGGGTTAACAGACACTGTTAGACATTTCAGTACTTCAGTTTACTCTCTAAACTTTCTAATTTTAGGAAAAAAAATTAAAAAAAATTTAAAAAAAAAATTCGATGTGCCACACTTAGATCATCTTCAATCGAAAGGTCCAAATGGTCGAAAATCATTTCAAACTGAGAGCCAGACCAAATGGCTCGTGGGCCTCATTGGAAAAAAAAAAGGCCAAATGACTAACTAGCTGGCCCAAACCAGCCAGCCCTAGGGCAAGCCACATGATGACGTCTTTTTTTTTAATTTGGGGGCCAATTTTTCTAAAAAACATTTAATTATGGGTTTAGATTTTTGGGCTTAGAAGTGAGAAAGGTGAAAGTTGGGGTGTTCATTTTATAAGCATGTTTCCTTGCTCGTTCATCTCTCACGGCCGATGTGGGACAATTATAATGGGTGTAGTTGTACTTGTAGTTCCTTTCATAAGCATGTTCCTCTCACAATTTATTTTAAATATTTAATTATATTACATTTAATTTGTTTGGCCCTTTGAACCTCGATTGGAGACGGTTTTTTTGTGACAGAGCTAAAACGAGCTCTATGACCCTTTGGTCCTCGGTTGGAGATGGTAAGAAATATAGTCTTGCACTGTTCATTAAATATTAATTTCTTAGAGGGCCAGATGGCTAAAACGAGCCGTCTGGCCAGCCTTCAGTTGGATACGGCTTTATGTCATATGTTATTATATAAGTAGAGAGACATTTGAAAAGAAAAAAAAAATTCTTACTACTTGTATAATAATATATGACGTACCATCCCACCCCATGTTCGAACACATTTAAAAATCTCTCAACAAGTCATGAGACTTTGCATCAATTTATCAAAATTAAATGAGAATTACCCAATGAGTTTGTAGGTTAAGTGACCATGAGTTTTTTATGGAATTACAAAAAATGTTAGCATTACCCCTCAACTTGCCCCTGAATTTTCAATTTTGATTCGAACCTCCTAATCTTTTTTAAAACATGTCAATTGTTCCCTCTCTTATATTAAGTAGATATAAATAGTAATTATCGGCAAAAAAGAAAAAAATAATAATGGAATAGACACCGGTCAATTCAAAGGCGACATTGGGAACTTGAAATTCTAGATATGAGAATCCCAGCCTCCCCAACTCTCTCAATGCAGATGCTTATTTCCCCGATATGAATAGGATTCTCTCCCTTCTAAATTTTCTCTCCTTCAGTCTCCTCCTCTTTCATTTTCTTCATTTTCTCTCTTTCTCTAAAGAAGTAAAAAATGAGATGTTGACGCAGCTCAATTGTGGCCGTTCAAATAGAATGAAACCGGAGGGGAGAGTAATTTGGAGAGGAAAGAATCATACTCCTCGAACACCCTTCCTGCGAAAATTCGAGTTTTTCTTCATACATGACCCCAAATGGAGTGGAAGATCATGGCAATGAAGTCACCAAGTCCTATGACTATGAGACAAGAAAGAGTGGAGAGAGTAACATTAAAGTGACAAGGCTGAGAAGTGGGGTGATATTTTCCTCGAATATCATTGTCGTCGACTAGCTAGGATTAGGTCTTGTGGGAAGAAAAGTGGAGTAAAGAGTGATGTGTTTGTTATGCTTTTTTTGTTATGGCGCTTGGGGTATGGCCAAATCTTCTTCTTTTGGCTAAACAAGTTAGCAACTCGGTCGAATGTGCCAACTCCCTCAGAAAGAAAAAAGGGTCTGCGATCTCTCACTCTCTCGGATTATCACGAACAATTTTTCTTCGATTAGTTTAGTTTGATAGAAGGGAAAATTAAGAGATATAATGCGAAGGTATATTTTGCAGTTATACAAGCAGATGGCGAAGAAGGACAATGCAAGGTACAAGAGGCAATGCAGGCAGCTGATGGGAAGGTGATAGAAAACTTATGATTATATTTCTTGATCAATAAGATTACAACAAATGGTTATATATACAACCAATAAACCTATGAAAAATGACAGCTCACCTAACTAATTTACAGCTCATGAAAATTAGCCATAATAGAAAAATATCCTCTAAGTTTTATCTTTTACAATATTAATCTTCTAAGTTTTATCTTTTACAATATTAGCCTTAATATCCCCCCTCAAACTAGGGGTGGGTTCAAAAAACCGAAAACCAAACCGAACTGAAACCGAAAAAACCAAACCGAACCGAACCGAACCGAATTCTTTTGGTTCGGTTCGGTTTTAGTGATCTAGAAACCAAACCAAACCGAATTAATTAAATTAATTTTTTAATTTAATTATTTGTTTTGGGTATTATTTTCTAAACCCAATTTGTAAGTTAAAATGTGCTAAACCCAATGTGTTGCCAAACTTTAAGCTCAAAATATTAAAAAAATGCCTATAAAAACTCTAAACCCTAACCTATTATTTCTCCCCCATATAAGGTTCCGGAACCAAACCTCCTCCTGAAATACCTACATCCATTTCCATAGTACTGTCTACTTCTGCCCCATCTTTCTTTTTTAAATCTACTCTCATATAATATGAATCCATAAACATTTATTTCGGGTAGATTACTTGGGTAATTTGTGATGGAAAAGAATCCAACACACACTAAATAAATCCACCCACGCATTACTTTTACTAATCAAGTTGTCAACATGCAGTTACAAGCAAACAACCCTGATCTTTGAACAACATCATACAATTTAACTTTTCTAAGTCATTTGTACGATTTTTGTGTTGTGAGGTTGTTAGTTTGGACTTTGGAAGACTTGATTGATGATTTTAGTTCAACTTTAAATGTTTATTTTCATTGTCTTTGATTCTAGTTAGAATGCTTATGTTATGATTGTGTTGGATATGTTAAAATTTAAAATTTCAATGTTTTTCATTTTTTGAAAAAAACCAAAAACAAAAAACCGAAACCGAACCGAAAAAAACCGAAAAAAAATGAACCGAACCGAACCGAAATTTCGATTTGGTTTCAGTTTTGGCAAAAAACTGAACCGATTTAAACCGAACCCACCCCTACCTCAAACTAAACTGAGGGTGGCGAAGAGCAAGTTTGTGCCGGAGAAGATGAAACCGAGTCTTGGACAGAGGCTTTGTGCAAATATCAGCAAGTTGATCTTGTGTGCAGATGAAATGGACTGAAAGCTCTTTAGACAAAACTTTCTCTCGGATATAGTGGTAATCAAGTTCAACATGCTTGGTCCGAGCATGAAAGACATGATTCTTAGCAAGATGCAGAGCAGAAATATTGTCACACCAAAGCTTAGGAGGAGAGGGAAGTTGCAGACCAACATCAATCAAAAGCTTGCAGATCCAGGTTAGTTCAGCAGCAGAATTAGCTAGCGAGCGGTACTCAGCTTCAGTTGAAGAATGGGCCACAGTAGGCTATTTCTTAGCACTCCAGCTAAGTAAAGAGGTACCTAGAAAGATACAGAAACCACCAGTTGATCGTCGATCCAGGTGACAGCCTGCCCAATCAGCATCAGAAAAGGCATTGATGCTAAGAGGTGTGGCAGTTTTAGAAAACCACAGACCAAGCTCAAGAGTACCCTTTAGGTACCTAAGAATTCTCTTGACAGTTTGAAGATGTGATTCCCGTCGTTAATGCATGAACTGACACACCAAGTTGACTGCAAAGGAAAGGTCAGGCTGAGACCAAGTAAGGTATTGCAACCCACCAACAAGAGATCAATATTCCGTGGGATCAGATAAGAAGGGAGACTCATGATCCAGAGAAGAAGTGCTGAGGGGAGTTGCACAAGGTTTGGCACCATCCATTTTGGATTTCTGAAGCAGATCCAAAATGTATTTTGTCTGAGAAATAAAAATACCAAAGGATGATCGTTTTACTTCAATGCCAAGAAAATAGTGAAGAGGGCCCAAATCCTTGATAGGAAACAAAGCACTGAGCTGAGAAATAGTAGCTTGACAAGCTTGAGCATCATGACCGGTAACAAGGATATCATCAACATATACAAGAATGAATACCAAGGTAGGATCCTTTTTAACAAAAAGAGAATGATCATTTTGCGAACCATGGAAACCAAAAGAGGAAAGAGCATAATAGAGTTTCTCATACCATGCCCGAGGGGCTTGTTTGAGCCCATACAAGGATTTGTGCAGTCGACAAACACGAGTGGGCTTTGTAGGATCTTCAAAGCTAGAAGGCTGAACCATAAACATAGATTCAGAGAGGGTCCCGTGCAGAAAAGCATTGCTGACATCCAATTGATTGAGAAACCAATTGAATTGAGCTGCCATAGTAAGAAGTAACTGAATAGTGACAGGTTTTACAACTGGACTGAAAGTCTCTGTATAATCTAAACCTTGTTGTTAATGAAACCCTTTGGCAACAAGCCGGGCTTTGTACCGGGCAATAGTACCATCGGGGTTCCTCTTGATGCGGAAAACCCATTTGCAACCTACCAAGTTTTGAGAGGGCTGGGATGTAACAAGAGACCAAGTCCCAGTGTTGAGCAATGCATTGTACCCTTCCTGCATAGCCTGTCGCCAATGAGAGTGTTTGGAGGCTTGTAAGTATGTATGAAGAATATAGTCTAGGGATAGAGAAGAGGGAAGATGATGTTTGGTGGCTATGTAGGCTTTAGGCTTATGAATCCCAGATTTAGAGCGGGTTTGCATAAAGTGATTATTAACCGGAGGTGAAGAAGGGTGAGGAACTTGAGGTGGTAGAGAAGGGGAAGAGGGTGGAGAAGAAGGGGGTGCAGGATTAGGATTAGAAGAAGAGGAAGAAAGGGACTGAGACAAAGATGTGGGAACAGGATTGGTAAAGGTTAAAGATGTGGGAATGGGATTGGGACAGGTACTTAGAGGGGGAGACAGAGAGGGAGAAGTGGGAATGTGATGAAAAGGAAAGTGGAGTTCATCAAAAAGCACATGACGGGAGACATAAATCCTTCGAGTAACAACATCGTGACACTTGTAACCTTTATGTTGCAAACTGTACCCCAAAAATACACAAGGCTGACTTTTCGGATCAAGTTTCGAGTGAACATAAGGTTTTAACTAGGGAAAGCACTTGCAGCCAAATATTTTGAGCGTATGATAATCCGGAGATTTTTGAAAAAGAGATTCCCAAGGAGAACACTTTAAGGTAGTGGGAAGCCGATTAATCAAATATATAGCTGTAGCAAAGGCATCAATCCAAAATTCATGGGGAACTTTAGAGGCAGCAAGAAGGGTTCTTACGGTCTCAACGATATGTCTGTGCTTCATTTCAGCACAACCATTCTGTTCCGAGGTGTGGGGACAGGTAAGTTGATGTATGATACCATGTGTTTTCAAGAAACTGGAGAACTGAGTACTGGTAAATTCCCCACCATAATCGGATCGCAGAGTCACAATCTTAGTGCACAGAAGATTCTCAACCATTGATTTGAATTGAGTAAACACAATGAAAGCTTCAGACTTCTATTTAAGTGGAAAGAACCAACAATATTTGGAGAAGTCGTCAACAAAAATGATATAGTATTGGAAACCTTGAACAGAACTAACTGGTGATGGTCCCTATATATCAGTATGTAAAAGCTCCAAAGGCTTGCTTGATGAACAAGAAACATAAGGAAATGGTAATTTTGAACATTTTCCCATTGCACAACTGGAACACAAAGACTGAAGGGAACTACCAGTGAAAGAAATACAAAAAGTGGAAGCAATCTTATTCATTATTCTAGATGAAGGATGGCCTAATCTTTGATGCCATATAGCCTGAGAAGCCTTGGATGTTGCTGCAAAAGCATGTTGAGTACCAGTAGTAGGAAAGGGATAGAATCCGTCGCGTACAGGTCCGTTAAAAAGCACATTCTCCGAAGAAAGGTCCTTCACAAAAAAGTGGAAAGGATACAGATGAACTGAGCATTGATTATCAAGAATGAATTTGTTGGCAGAAAGCAAATCTTGCTTTAATGCAGGAACATGTAAAACATTCTTAAGATCAAAACAGTGAGTATTAGTAGAGACACGAGAAGAGCCAAGATGAAGAATAGGCAAACCTTTGCCATCGCCAATGTAGACCTGTTCAGGACCAGAGTAGGATTCAAGATTTTGCCGTTTGGCATAGGAGTTTGTCATGTGAGAAGAAGCTCCAGAATCAAGCAACCAAGTGTGTTGAGATAGAGAGGTAGTAGCACAGAAAGCAGATTGGGATGGAGCACCAAAATTAGGGTTAAGGCGCTGAAAACACTCCATAGCTTCATGGTCAAATTGCTTGCAAACTTGACAAGTCAGTCTTCTACCAGAAGGAAAGGAATTGGAATTGTTGTTGAATCTGAAGCCACGATTTTGAGAATACCGCTGATTATTAGGCCTGGTGTAGTGATTATGTTGATTGTTACCCTTGAAATTTCCTTGATTCTATGAATTTCGGAGATGCGAGCCACGACCTTGATTGGAGGAACTCTGAGCAATGTAAGCCTGAGAATTGGGAGGATCAGTAGGTGTAGGCAAAATACCAGTATAAGTATTGAAGGCTTAGATCGGTGCAGAGGAAAATTTCTTCTGATTTTCGATCTGAATTTCTTTGCTCAACAAAAGACCGTGTAGTTCATCAAGAGTTATAGAACCGACTCGGAATTGAACAGCATCAACAAATGAGTCAAATTCAGGAGGTAAACCATGAAGTGTGATAGAAATTAACTCAGAATCATCAACCGGAGCACCAGTATTGGCTAAAGCGTCAGTAATTTCTTCAATTCGTTGAAGAAACAAGGCGGCGGAGGACTCGCCTTTGGTAATGGTGCGAAGCCGAGATCGGAGCTCATGAATGTGAGAGTGCGACGCCGTCGCAAGTCTTGATTCAAGTTTAGACCAGAGCTCGTGAGATGAATTGACACCAACAGTATAAGGAATCAATGAATCAGAAAGAGTCGAATTTATCCATATTAGGATATTCTGATCATTTTCATACCAAGAAACAAAATCAGGATTCAAGGTAGAAGTGCGATTTCCAGAGGAATCACAGAGGTACTTCGGTGGAGCCAACTGAGATCCATCGACAATATCGATGAGATTGTAGCGCTAGAAGATCGGAGCAAAGAGCGCACTCCAGGTGAGATAGTTGGTGGTAGTGAGCTTAATCAGCACCATTGAACCAATATTCTGGATAGTAATGGAAGAAGGTGACGAAGAAACGGCTGGAGAAGGAGGAGAAAGAGAGACATTATTAGAGGAAGGAGATGCAGACGCCGCCATTGATGACGATTAACCTGTGAATCCAATTAGGGTTACGATTTGGGGAAGAAAGAGGCGATGCGAAAGCAGTTTAGGGAAAAGATTGAGCGAGAGTCGTGAGACAGATGACGAGAGATACCATGATAGAAAACTTATGATTATATTTCTTGATCAATAAGATTGCAACAGATGGTTATATATACAACCCATAAACCTATGAAAAATGACAGCTCACCTAACTAATTTACATCTCATGAAAATTAGCCATAACAGAAAAATATCTTCTAAGTTTTATCTTTTACAATATTAATCTTCTAAGTTTTTTCTTTTACAATATTAGCCTTAATAGAAGGCCGCTCGTGGCACTGCAAAACAATCACGAGGATAACACAAGATGCAGATTCAAGAATGGCTTCCAGATGATTTATTATTTTACGGATTTTTCTAGTTTTTTTCTTCAGTTCTTGTTTTCTTCTTGACATGAATAATGAGATGATTTTTGCATAATATTGTAATGTAAGTGATAAATATGCATTTTCCTTGTTAATTGTGTTGTGGACTTGCATTTTTCGTATACAAAACAGGAGAACGAAAACAGATGACGAAAATCACAAGGAGAATATCTTCTTCAGCTTAAGTTTTTACTTGTTGTGAGCTGTGGTTCCTGCAGAAAACAAAATTACAAGAAGACAACCAAACCAAATTGGAAGCATTAACGATCATGTGCACCTGTCTCAACTTGCAAGCAAGAATCGGACATGATTTCGAGGTACTACCTCCGTGATGTGGCCAATACTTCGCAGTATGATGAGAGAATATACAATCGATTACATGTTGCAAGGGAGAGAGATTATCTCAACTATCTCATGTTCTATATTCTTTTGTGTTTATCTCTTTTGTCATGTAAGAATATACAACCGATAACAAAACAAATTCTCTCGACTTTTTTGGCACACCAGCTCTTAAAATATCCAGCTTGGACTGTACAAGGTGGGGTTATTGGGTTCAGATCAATGGTTTGGTATGTTTTTCTCTTACCCATGTTTAGTCTTGACAAAAAAAAGTTGTTTCGTTTCCTTTTTCCTTTATCTCCTCCTCCACCTCCTTACCCATTGCTTTTGGATAGAAAAAACAGCTCGTAAATTTTAAATTTTTTAAGAAATTTAAATGAACAGAAATGATCAATGACAAAATTTAAAAGTATGGAGGTTCTTAACAACCTTTGGTTGTTTATTTAAATTATACTTTTGAGGTGTAATACCAGCAGCCGAATCTGGATTCTCTTTGTGAGGATCCCGGAGATCCATGAATTGTATCTGTTCATCGTACATCGTGTGGTCAGATTTCGTCAGATACTGTTTGTATTCAATTTTAAATAATAAAATTTAAAATAGTTTCTGACCGCACGATGTACGATGAACAGACACGATACACGAATTCTTGGATGTAAAGTTTGCCTTTGTCCTACATTCTTTCATGGAAAGAGAGTAATGGGGTCGGGCCGGGACTCATGGAATCTTGACTACCTCTCTGTGATTGGTTTGTGTAGGATTTCAGTGGAGGACCAACTTTCCTTCAACACAGCCTTGACGTAGGGGGCAAGGGTTTCTAACACTCATTTACCATTGTTAACTAGTTAAATAACATTTTTCTCAATGGTCTAGTACAATGGTTTAGTCATCGTTTTTTTTAAGGAATAACTAAAATTTCGACGATTCCAACTCTTTGACCATTTTCCAACTCTTTGACCATTTTCTATATTAAAACGATATGTTACGCTAGGTTATTTTATTCACATTAATATATGTGGATAACTTTCACGTTATAGATAAGTAAAAAACTCATTAAAATGAGTTATTTCAAACATATAAATGTATAAAATTTCTACAATTCTAACTCTTTAACAATTTTCTATACCAAAATGATCTTATATATATGTTACGCTCGGTTAGTTTATTCGCTACAACATATGTGGATTTTTTTTCACGTTATAGATAAGTAAAAGACTCATTAAAATGAGTTATTTCAAACATATATATGTTGTAGCATATTTTGATTAGGTCAGTTAGTCAAGATAATATTCTCATCCTTCACACAAAAGTTTGAATTTTCTCTCCGTAAATTAAAATAGCTAGTTTAAAATATGTTATGTAAAAAAATTGTGGCTAAGTTAATAACCTCAAACCTCTGAGAAATTCCTTAAAGGATCCAACAAAATTGGTTTCAATGAAGCAAGTCGTCTTCTAGACTCGATGGAAAAGAGAAGGGTTGAAATTGAAATCCGAATTAAGTAGACCACACTTGTTCCAATCTGACCAAGACTTAGTCAAATTTGCATATTTTCCAAATTTTGTACCGTGTAAAATAAACATAAATACCTTTGAACAATTTCTGTATCTTTTTCATGAAGCACCAACTCAGAAGAAGCCTCACAAAAGCAGCTTATATTCACAACACTTTTAAATTTCCCCACCACCACCATATAGCATGTTAGAATCCAAACCAACCCAAAAAAACCAAAAGCTGCAAGAACCAGAATCCATGGAAGAAATCATTTCTTTAATCCTCCATGGATGCATGTTGGCCGGAAAGCTTAAAGAAACCTTACCCAACTTGGCCACCCAACCTGACTTACTCTCCAATTCTTTGGAAGAAATCACAAAGATTTTTGGTTCAGCAAAAGAAAGGGTTTTACATAGTCAAGGCTCAAGTACTACTTCATATCTTCACAACCTATTAACACTTGAGCACCAGCAGATTGGAACAAGTGTTGAACAATGGCTGAGGTCTAATACGCAGGCAATGGATATAATCCAAACCCAACTAGCAGCTGATCGAAACGAAGCAAAGGTCAGTGGCGGCGTTGATGTCCGGGTTTCGGAGGCGGCAGTTGGGGGTTTTCAGGCAGCGGCTGCTGTGTCAGCTTCTAACGTGAACATTGCGTCATCAAGCACACAAAGACCGCGACGAAGGTATGTGTATTTACGAATTTATTTGAGAGCTTAGATTATGTGATTATTTTGTAACATGATCTTAATTTGTGCATGTATACGTAAAAACATTGTCTTGAATTATCGTCACACAAACAATAAAACTCTATAAAAGATTATTGCCTTGTGTGTGCACGACCAGAGATTTTTTAGAGTGACCGAAACATGAGGTGGTACACCACGCAACACTATACAAATGGTGAAATATGTGTGTTAAAAAAATTAGTAACTTAAAGTATAAAATTTATCACCACTTACATAAAAACATGTGGTGTACTACCCGTATTCTAGTCACAATAAAAAATTTCTCGTGCACGACGGTTGAACAACACACGTGTAATCAGTACTGTATTTGATATTATTTATCGAGAATGTACTAATAGCTTATACATATATTTTGTTGGCGACAATTATATCAACACATTATCAATAAAAACAGACGTATGTTCCACAATTAGAGTATGAAAGTACAAATACGATAACTTTGCTAAGAAGAAAGAAGGAAAATGTGTTGAAAGCAGAAGAGAGCATTTCCAAGCTGCTTCTTAGAAAATGACCCCAATAAAGCATATAAAGTTCTTTCCTATTTGTTTTCTAATCATATTATTTTATGTTCATTTTGTTTACTTAAATAGGAAAGATCAAGGGGTAATTAACAAAATAACAGTGCCAGCACCAAGGATTGGAAACACTGAAATCCCACCAGAAGATGGCTTCACCTGGAGAAAATACGGCCAAAAGGAGATCATGAACAGCAAATTCCCAAGGTAATTAATTTGACCATAACCATATAGATTAAGGTTAATTATATCTTGTTTGACACTTTCAATTCAAAGATTTGCAACGTTCTTCTACTTCTACTTCATCTTAGTGGGTTGGCCACGCTCAGGCATGCCATATATGCTAGATATTGGAGCCCTTTTGGTCAAATTGGTATAATTATTTAGTGTCATTTTATCATGGAAATATTGAAATATTCATGGCGTTGACCAGAATTGACTTGGTCAGCAATCAATCAGTTTTAATTCGAATTTGGCAAACGGTCCTTAATTTGTTCTTATGACCAATTGCTGCTTAGTAAATGGGAAGACCCCTGCCCAGAGTGGAGCCTTCACTTAAGAATGTTCAATTAGTCCTATTCTCTAAAATCAAATGTTGGGTAAGAGTTTACTTATAATTACTTTACTAGGGTAGCCTATGATAAATGTTATGACAACGAGATTAGCATGTGACGGGTGATAGGTTCTTTGTCTTTATAGTTTGACACTTGAAGTGTTTACATAAAAAAAATAAAAAAAAACTAATGAAAATGACTTGAAAACTTTGAGTTTTAACGATAAGGACAAAATAAAGGGTAAGATGAATAGTATCATGATTGATTTTTTAGTGTAAAAATATGGTTTTTCGTTTAAATGAACAGTAATAGAAGTTTTTAAAGTTTTTTTTTAAAAAACTCATCACTTGCCAACCGTTAATGTCTGTGCCACAACAATTAAGTGTCACTATAGATGCACCCATCAAAAGTTGTACAATTGCCCTGCTAACTGTCAATGTCGGTGCCATAAGTTCTTTGTCTTTTATCTTTGAAACGATACTTTGTGTTTTTACTGACTGATTATATCTTGTTTCTTTTCCAGGGGTTACTATAGATGCACCCATCAAAAGCTGTACAATTGCCCAGCCAAGAAGCAAGTCCAGAGGCTGGACAATGATCCCTTAACATTTGAGGTAATGTACAGAGGTGAACATACATGCCACATGTCAGCCACTGCACCTTCAACTCTACCACCACCAACAGCAGACCATCAAATTCCACAAGATCATCTGTCAGCAACCACTGAGCCTCCAACATCTCTATGGCTTTCCATGGACTTTAACCCTATTAGACAAGGAGGCAGCAGCAGTGGTATGATCGGTGGCCGTGGCAGTGGTCGTGGCAGCGGTGATGACGTTGGAACATCCACCGGCACACGTTATGGTAAAGAAGTTGACTTTCCTGTGATGGATTTGGCCGATACTATGTTTAATTCAGGCAGCAGCAGCAGTAGCATGGATTTTATTTTCAATTCTGCAGAACATAGATGGGAGTCAGATGACAAGAAAAATTGAGATCACTAGGCAGGAAATGCTAGTACTTTGGCCGGCAGGTCAATTTTCTTTATATTGTTGTTTAGCCAATGAAAAGACCATAGGAGCTAATTAACAAAATTAATCTGAGTCAGTCATCCTAATCTTCTAAGAAGGTTAACTACAGTAATTTCAAACTCTGTAAACTTTTTTTTTTCTGGTCAATAGTTATTTGCAAACTTTATTTATGTATTTCGAAAAATGATATTTTAAAGTGTTTTAACGTTCAAGGATAGTGATTTAGGTTCAAAAGCAAGAAAATGAGCACATTGCCCTAACATATTGGTTGTATTTTTGTTAATTTTTGAAGTGTATACTATATTCAATTATGTTATGTGCATGCCTACTACTTTCCATGACAAGTTTGGAATTAAGATACTTTATTTTACGAGGGCAATAATTTAAACTTAGATGTGAGATGAAACATATATATTATTCTAGTCAATTAATTGAATTCACATGTGGCTAGTTTAAACTTTTAAAAGTGTGCAATGTGATAATTCATGTTATTTTGTAAGCCTAATTCTTTTTAGGGCCTAAGTTTGGAACCATAATGTAAACTTAACTTAATTCTTTATTACTTTATGATTGATGCGATCGTCAAAGAATTTTTTGTCTACCGCCACAAATTAGGGTTTTCTTTTTCTCGTCTATAATACCACTTTATGACTAATGCAACCGTTAAAAGAATGTTTGTTTGTCACCGTAAATTAGGGTTTTCTTTTTCTCAGTCAACAATATCACTTTACGACTAATGTGATCGTTAAGAAATTTTTGTCCACCACCACAACTTAGGATTTCCTTTTTCTCATCAACAATATCACTAGATCAATAACTAATCGGTTGATATTTGTGTAGATAAGTAGCATTGCACTAAGTTCGTTTCATGCATAAAGATATGACACCGAATATTTCAACTTCAATCAACATTAAGCTTTTTCCAACTCAAACGGATTATGAACAACATTATTAGGAAAATGCCTTGAGCGACACATCAAACCTAGCTATTACAAGAAGCTAACAAAAAGTAGCATCAAATCCATCACTGCGAGGAGTTCATAGGAAACTCTCAAAATTAAAATCTTCCTCAAAATTAATAGACTTCACCACATAATCCATGTCCTCATCCCAGTGCATGTTTGAAACCACATCCTCGTTGGAAGACACGCAGATCCCGACAGTCTCTGATAAATCCAAGTGATCCTTCAAATCATGCCACATACTGTTGTCCGTTACATCACTGGGTGTCCCCACTTTGTAATCTTCTTGCTTCGCAATGAGAATTGACGGTGCGGATGTGCCAAAGAAACTAGGGTTTTGGTGATGTGGGGTCCCAGATTCTGAACTAACAGTCTGAGAGTCCCTGGGATTAGAGCCGATGATCATTGGTGAAGGCTTGATCATGGCTCTGCACGTGTGCTCGCCGATGTAGGTGGTTTGGTACGTGAGTGGGTTGTCTTGGATTTGTTGGACTTGTTTGGTTGCCTTGCAACCTTGGTCAAACTTTCTTGTGCATCTGAAGTAAGCCCTGCAATTGGGATCATGAAACTGTTAGCGTCCGTCTGTAAAATGTTTCCGTAGTACGAAAACGAGAAAATAAATTAGTATTTTTATAATTTGAGAATGTTCCGACACATACATAATGATTAGATACAAATTAAATCCACTCTAATATCACTTCCAACTTTTGTAATTTGTTACAAGTGGTTTGATAATTTCTTGCTAGACACGTTAATTCAGCAAAAAAAAAATAGGTTTTGAATTAATTCGTTAACAAGTCAGGTCGTTATCGGATCAACTGTTAAAAATTCATTAATGAGTTACCGAAATCACCTATTAAAAACATGATAAGATATCATTTACCAGATCTATATATTTGGCATGACAATAACTTGCACCACTCATAAACTCAACATGATACGACCCAACTCACTAACAAATCATGTCGTTATCTGATTACATATTAAAAACATAACAAATTAACTAGACACTACTTATTAAAAAAATATATTATAACAAAAAAATAATACGAACACAATCAACACAACCTTTTTGCTGGTCCTGAATTAAACTATATGCATATGTATTGGTAAAACCATTTCTCCTGTTTGTTTGTTGAATGCACTTCAATTAGTACTGCTGCAATAATTGTTGGGGCCTGGTGTTTCAACTTTATACGTGTGCACCATCCATCACATCAAAAGTGGAAATGTGAACCCAACTTTTGTTGGAACCACAAAACAATGTGCACACCTAACTTTTCTACTTGGGGTTTCCTTACTCCCTTTATCCTTTCTAATTTAATTATTTGTGCGAATTGAAGGGAAGTATTATTTAAAAATATTCTTTTACTTTATATTTTTTACTCTAACTTATGCTGAATCTAACGTGTTACGCAATGCAAACAAATTTAAACACCAACTATACCCTATATTGCCATGTTGTCATGAATTTAATTGTACTATTTAAATCGAACAAAACAAATGAGTAAATAGTTTGAATAAATCATTTTCCCAAAAAATTGTTCATAAATTCTTAAAAATAAAAACAAACCTTGGATATGGAGCATTGAGGATTATCTTTTGGCCATATTTTCTCCAAGCCTGTCCATCTTCAATTTTGGTCGAGGTTACCGTCCATGATTGACATGTCTTTCTGCAACCATGAACATGAAACAAACTTTTAGTCTCCATGTCATATAAAAGAAGTAAAACAGTTTTAAAAACAATTTAGTATTTTTTTGGATTAATTTTTTAAACTAATAAATGTTAAGTAATTTAATTACAACTGTCATTTTTTCTTTAAAAGTATATAAAAAAATTCTTATTGAATAACAAACAATTCTAATTAACTCCGTTAAAATATTGATATTTGCTACAAGACTATATTTTATACAAGCTTGAGCAATAAATACAAACGCGCTTCCAAGAGATATATACATTATTCTAGCCAACTAATTTATTTATGCGCAAATCCTTTAGTAATAAAATTGATATTTAATTAGATAATTCAAACGCGTCCTAAATCTATATAAAAAAGTTCTAAATAACTCTGTTAAAAAATTTGATGTTTGCTACAAGGCGATATTTCATACTAATCTGAGCTACAAAAGGAAAATTCAAACGCGCTTTCAAGAGAGATATACACTTTTCCGGCCGACTAACCTATGTGTTAAAGGCTAAGGGTTCGTTGGAGATGTTTTTAAAATGATTAAAAACGTTTTTGGTGAAAATACCTTTGAAATCAATTTTTAGTAAAAATACATAAAAATTCTAAAAAAAAACACTCCAAATTTTTTTTTTTTTTAAATACAGTTTAAAAGAACTTTCAAACAAGTTTTAAATCTAAATCAAAACTAAGGTATTTGCAAGTTCCCCAAAAAAAAAAAAAAAACTAAGGTATTTGCAAATCCTTTAGTAACTTGACATTAACCGCTGATCTGTGTATCATACTGGCTAGGAAATTAAACATATAAAAGAAAAATGGCATACAATTATTTAGATATGAATCTATGGTTGAGATATTTCACTTCATTACCTCCTCTTGTAGCAACCTCTCCGATCCTTGAAAGCCTGAGACTTTCGACTCTCACCGGAATCTTCAGAGCTCCGGTCACCGCAATGCGAGTGCTCCACTTGGGAAGGTTCCGGCTTGACCTGATGAACCTCACCGGAAGCAGCAGACTGGTGATCCTCATGGCCATCAGAAGCAGTCAGAACAGAAAGAGTCTCTGCGAATGTCGTCATGATCTTCATCAAAAGCTCCTCCGCCAAGACACGATCTCCGTACGGGTTCTGGAGCAGAATCTGAAGCTCCGCCGCCGTCTTCTGGCCTTCATGTAGCTCTCCGATCAGTCTCTTGTGGTTGGTTCCCATTGGTTCTAGGATGCTCTGTTTCTAGCTTTAACTCCTCTCTCTCCCTCTCCCTCTCCCTCCCCCTCTCCCTCTCCCTCTCTGTCTCTGTCTCTGTCTCTCTCTGTGTTTTTTAGGGAAAATCTGAAATGGGTTTTGCTTAGATGGAGCAAGAGATCAAGCGTACATGGCTTTTATGGTATGAGATAGACTACTGTTTGAATTGCTCCTGAAATGACTAAAAGCGTTTCTGATTATGTTTGACGGTTCTTATCAGAAGTGTTCCTTACAAACACAAATTCAAACAAACTTTTGGAGAGTGGGAATTGAATCATGAAAGATGATGGCTTTTTGGCTACTCCTCTCTTTTTTGCTCTGTTTTGTGTGGAATAATTTTGGTTGAATTGGGGTTTGTTTGGATGAGGTGAGAGAAGAAGGGGATATGGTTTTATGATGTGAGAGTAGGAAGGTGGGAAGTAATTCACCGGAAGATGTAAGGAAGGAGGTGAAGCCCCCCTTTCCCATAATTTTAAGAGAGAAAGTTCCAAAAATGCTTACAACGCTGAGGTGATGTCATGGCGATGATGCAAAACTTGTATCATTGATACCATACTTATTTTTCCCACCTGGTAGGCTGTGCAAATTATGTGCTTTCTCTTGAATATGAGATAACTAATGACTGGTTTGGTATTACTGTGTTTTGAAAAAAAAAATACTTATGTTGTGATGTGAGAATAAGGGTTGGTTTGGTATTGTTGTTGCTTTGAAAAAAAAAAACTGATTCTGATGTGCTGTGAGAATAAGCTCATTTTTGTTACTTCACTTTTTCAGCTTTTTTTTTAATCCAAAACTATGAAAATAAGCTGTTTTTAAGTGTTTACCAAACATCTTTTTGAGTTCAGCATTTTTTTATACCCATTTTTTATAAAAGTACCTAAGTACCAAACCAGTACTAAAGTCTGGTTTGGTACTGAGGTGATTTTGAAAAAAGTGGGTATAAAAAAAGTTGAGAGCTTTTTTGTGTTTGGTAAACATTCAGCTTTAGCTTTTTTCACAGTTTTTGGTGAAAAAAAGCCAAAAACACAAAGCTGCAAAACCCAGCTTTGAAAAACTGGCTTTTTTTTCACATCTGTTTTACATAAAAGTTTACTAAGCACTATAATACTGTTTTTTTTTTCAAAAGCACTTTTACAAAAAAATTTACCAAACATTTTGCTGCTTTATTTCACAACTGTTTATTCTCACAGCACAGCAGAAACAACTTTTTTTCAAAGCACATCAATACCAAACCAGCCCTAAACTCATTTTTTATGCTTCACATTTTTAGCTTTTTTTCATCTAAAACTGTGAAAATAAACTGTTTTTAAATGTTTACCAGACATCTTTTTTAGCTCAGTTTTTTCATATATTCACTCTTTATAAAAACACTTTAGTACCAAACCAGTACTAAAATGATTCTTTTAAAGTAAAATTGTTTATAGACTTTCTGTGACGTCATATTTTTTTGCATAATATTTTATAATATTGATTCCAAAATTATCGTTAAATTACGAAGAAACAAAGAGCACATGGATAATTTCACTTTTAAGTTTTAAAAAAGGTCATGAAGACTCTCCTTAGCGTTTATCTTTGAATATCGTTTGGTGTAGTAAAGTCCGAGTAATCATTCAACGCATATCTGCTGGTCAGATTCTAGCTAGCTACACTTTGATTATATTAAGTTATCTTTATATTTGTTTTTTTCACTAATCAACTTTAATCTTAGACGTTGGAAACTTTTCAATAATTCTTAAAGTTAAAGAGTAATGCTTTATATGTTTTTTGGGAGAATGTGTTATGGTTTGGAGAAAATTAAAGATTGGACTTAAATGGTTGTTAGAAGATATTTTATAAAGAATTATTGATGATTAGTTTGTTTTTTTGTTTCCCTCAAAAGATGAATTTTGTTAGATTAGCAACAAATGAGGTTTTGAACCCACGTTATCATGAGATTCAACATATTTTCACTATTGTGGGTAAATGACCACTTGCATATGATGACAAGTTTAGAGTGTCAATAATTATTATTTTAATTTAATATAGTTCAAGCAGTTAAAAAACAGTTTATCCTACTTACATTAAAAAATAATTTATATAGAACAACAACGCAAAGTTCATTTTAATGGACTATCTGAATGAGTTCCTAATTAAAATTTAGAGAAAGATTTGAAAATTATCTTCAATCACACATCATGTCTTGCTCATCAAATTGGAAATTGTTTAGGAGCCTTTGATTTTGAAGAGAAAGAAATGGTCTCTGAGTAACTCCTAGCATTAGAAAACTAGTTTACTCATCTCGCAACCCTAGCTTAATTTCTGGTCCTCTCTTCTCAGGCTTAATTTCTAGTTTCCTCGAGCTTGTCTTAACCTCCATGAGCTTGTATTAGATCTGGGTTTTTATGCCCTTTTTTCCCGTGGGCAGCCCTCCACCACCGACCTTTGCTAATTGGCCCATCACATGTATATTTTCGGCGACGCACTTTGATGTTTGATGGTATTTACTTTAATTTAGGAGTAGGTGTCGCAGTTAAATTAAATTTAATTGAAACATTTATTATCTAATTAAAACATGTATGACCTAACATAAAGCATTTATTACCCTTTAAATTATGACAACTTGTGTGGCATTTATATGCTTGGACTGTAGTTTTTTGTGGTAATGATACAAATGCCTCGTAGACAAATAATGTACACATGTTTCCACAACAACAATGTACTTTTGCAAGTAATTCACTACTTTTAACTTGGAGGTGGATTGTCTGTCCTCCCATTTGCATACTCTTCTCATTCTCTTCTGTTTTGTGTGGTCACGGTTAAGTCACGTTAATATTTTATATTCCTATTACTTTTTGTTTTATTATTTTTATAAAAAAAATTAATATAAAATGTTGACGTGGCTTAAACGTAACTACACAAACAGAAGATGATGGAAAGAGTATGGAAATGGAAGGGCAGACAATCCACCCCCTTTCAACTTATACATGATTGAACATGCTCTCATATGGCATTGCAAATCAATTATGCGGCACCATACTAAAATAATTAAAAAGCCGAAAAAGTATTTCTCCTACAAAATCAAAATACTGATTAAAAAGCAAAAAATCATTCAGAACCAAAAGCATATATATAAAACAATTTGTTATAAAATAAGATTATCTTCCCTCCAAATTCCTTCTTCTTCAACTCCCTTTTGCTTCATGATTAAATTACGTTAACATCATTGATTTTTTATTTTATAAGGAAATAAGGACAAAGATTAAAGTGAAAGAGAAATGGAAAGAAAGCGAAGAAATTCGAAAGGGAGAGATCTGACTCAATATAATTGATGTAGTCTCACTTTCACAACATAGAACTCACCAAAAACAGAGCTTTCTAATTTATAAACGTGGGATATTTTAATTGGGCACTGTGTTTGGACCTTTTGAAGATAAAATTAAAGTGTAGGTGGCAGATTAAAATGTTACAAAAATATACATTGTTGCATGGAACCCTAGTTGCTAACATGGTAGCCAAAGTTTCCCAATACAAAATATTGCCACCATATTTCTTGGGTTCACTGCTTCTCAATGTAACCCTTTGCCCTTTTGGAAAAGGGAATTTTAACGAAAATATCATAGTACTGTTTACTTTAACGAAAAATCACATTTTTACCCTAAAAAATCAATCATAGTACTATTTACTTTACCTTTTATTTTGTCCTTATCGTTAAAACTTAAAATTTTCAAGATATTTCTATTAGTTTTTCTTTTGAAAAACTATGTATTATAATGTAACTCCACCACCCTTTCATCTAGATTCTAGAGGCCACTTACCTTGTTGGTCCATTGATCATTGTACGACAATCTTAAAAAATAAAAAAAATACTTACTTTATTGACAAGCCGACTTCCACCCTTTCGTCTAGATTCTAGAGGCCACTTGGCTTGCTGGTCCATTGATCATTGTACGACAATCTTAAAAAATACAAAAAACAATTACTTTATTGACAAACTAACTTAATTTTATATTTGTGGGAATTCAAATCTTTAGTATAACTTCTTACTTTGATATATGAAATTTGAAATCGATAGAATTAGTCTTTGATTATTGTGGGTAAAGGGGTGGGGTAGTTTAAGGTCCTAGGTTGGAAACGAGGAGGGGTAGAAAAAAAAAGTTAAAAAAAAAAAGAAGACATAACTGGTTCCTGAATTTATCCACCGCTAATTATTTTAATCATTCTGTGAAAAATTTATGTTAAATAAAGATAAAAAAATACCCTCAAACTTTGTCAAATCAATTTGGCCAATTGTTCATTAAAATGAGAGTATTTTTATCATTTTGATCCTTATTTGACAAAGATTTTCCATAGAATGACTAAAATGATTTATGGTGAACAAACTGAGAGACCATTTCTTTAATTTCAAATCTTAGGGATCAAAATGAGGAGTTATGTCAATTACAAATATCATTTTTGCTAAAAAAAAACCATGATAATTTAATCCCTCTTTTGGAATGGGACATTCAGATTTTTATTGAAACCATGAGTTTTTCAGTAGAGCGATGACATTAGGGTTAAATAGTTAGTTATTAGAAGGAAAAAGAATGAATGAAGATCGAATTTGGACCAAATATAAATATAATTATTTTTATCACAACAGTAAAGCGTTATTTGTACTTGTGTCTTGTTATATATATTTATGTGTGACAAAGTACAATATATTTGTAGAAGTCATGAGAGCTAAAATATTATTTAAAAAAAGGTTGCTTGGGATAAACCGCCTACTAATTGGGACCAAGGTTCTAAAAAACATTATACGCTAGTCGGGCGGCAAGTAGGAGTCTAGCGTCTAGATGAATTTATATAAATTTATTATATATCTTGTAAATAAGTGTCTATTTACACTTAAAAAAAACTATATGTATAATAAAAAATGACAAAATACAAAAATAGAAGTAGAAGAATTCACAAAGTACGTCCATCCAACAAGTTCAATATTTAAAAACAGTAAGCATATAATTATAATGAGGAGTATTCTTGGATGATAAACTAAATTATCCTTGTTCATGATCCTTGCATTGGATTAGACATAGACTCAACTATTTAATGTTGTTGTATCTAGTTTATTTCTTCTTTTTTTATTATTATTTATTATTTTTTTATTTTATATATCCCCTCAAAAGTTCTCCAATTCATTTCACAGTTGGATGAACTTGTAGTCAATCCGTCCTTTACAAATTAAGTACACTATTTCCATAAGTATACCACCATGAAACTAAAACATAAAAAAGCACACAATTTAAAAAAAAAAAAAAAAAAAACCAAATAAGCCTAGGACAACCTAGCTCCAGACCGATTTTTCAAACCGATTTGCCCTAAATCGCGGTGGGTCTTCACCTCCTAAATCAATTTTTAGAACACTAATTGAGATAATATACAACCATTTATTTGATTTCAAATCTTAGGGATTAAAATGAGGAGTTAAGTCAATCTCAAAGACCATTTTGGTTAAAAAAAACCATAATAATTTAATCCCTCATTTGGAATGGGACATTCGGATTTTTATTGAAACTGTGAGTTTTTCAGTAGAGCGATGACATTAGGGTTAAATAGTTAGTTATTAGAGGGAAAAAGAATGAATGAAGGTCAAATTTGCACCAAATATAAATAAAATTATTTTTTATCACCGCAGTAAAGTGTTATCTGCACTTGTGTCTTGTTATCTATATATATATATATATATATATATATATATATATATATTTATGTGTGACAAAGTACAATGTATTTGTAGAAGTCATGAAAGCTAAAATATTATAAAAAAAAAGGTTGGCTTCGGATAAACAGCCTATTAATTGAGACCAAAGTTCTAAAAGACGTTAGGCGCTAGTAGGACAGTAGGTAGAGGTTTAACACCTAAGCGGATTTATTTAAATTTATTATATATCTTGTAAATAAGTACCTATTTTGTCACATCCCGCCCCGGGCCCCCACCACATATCGGACTCGACTCCGCCGTATCACGATATTGTCCGCTTTGGGTCCCGACCACGCCCTCACGGTTTTGTTTCTGGGAACTCAGACGAGAACTTCCCAATGGGTCCCCCATCATGGGATTGCTCTCACGTGAACTCGCTTAACTTCGGAGTTCTGATGGAATTCGAAGCCAGTGAGCTCCCAAAAGGTCTCGTGCTAGGTAGAGATGAAAATATACATATAAGGCTTACATGATCCACTCCCCTGGACGATGTGAGATGTTACAATCCACCCCCCTTAGGGGCCCGACATCCTTGTCGGCACACTTCAGGTCAATGATTGACTTTGATACCAAATTATCACATCCCGACCAAGGCCCCCACCACATTCCGAACTCGACTCCGCCGTAGCACGATATTGCCCGCTTTGGGCCCTTACCACGCCCTCACAGTTTTGTTTGTGGGAACTCACACGAGAACTTCCCAGTGGGTCACCCATCATGGGATTGCTCTCACACTAATTCGCTTAACTTCGAAGTTTGAATGGAACCCGAAGCCAGTGAGCTCCAAAAAGGCCTCGTGCTAGGTAGAGCTGAGAATATACATATAATGATTATAGGATTCATTCCCCTGGATGATGTGAGATGTTACATATTTACACTTAAAAAAAAAAAAATCTATACTTGTATGGATAATAAAAAAAAGAGTAAATTACATAGTAGCCCCTCAGGTTTGAGGTCAATTACAACCCCATACAACAACTTTAAAACATTTCACTTTCATACATCCAGTACCATTTTATTTCAAAATAACACCTCCGTTAGATTTTCCATCCATTAGTCTGTTAAATGCTGACGTGGCTGCCACATTTGTGCTGATGAGGCTGCCACGTGGCAAATTTTTTTTTTTAAATTTTTTAATCTAATCTTCTAAATATTTAAAAAAAAAAAAAACTTGAAAACGCAGAAACCCCCCCACCTCTCTTCTCCCTCTATCTGTTTCTTCTTCTCCGCCCAACACAGAAAAACACCAACCACTCTTTCTTTTCTCCCTCTCTGCTCTCTGCATACAAACCCACATACCCCCCCCACGCGTTGCAACCTCTCTTCTTCCCCCCCGACGCCGCAAGCAAACCTGGAAACATCCACCCCCAAAAAATCTGCAACCAAACCCAGAAAACTTACCCCCCCCAAACAAACCCAGATCCGAAACCTCTTCTTTTCTCCCTCTCTGCTCTTTGCATACAAACCCACATACCCCCCCCCCCCGCGCGCCGCAACCTCTCTTCTTTCCCCCCCGATGCCGCAAGCAAACCTGGAAACATCCACCCCCAAAAAATCTGCAACTAAACCTAGAAAACTTCCCCCCCCCAAACAAACCCAGATCCGAAACCTCTCCCCTCTCCCCCCCCCCAAAAAAACCCAGACCCAGTGCTCCTCTCGTCGGCTCGTCGGTCGGCTCTAACAACGAGGTATGTATTCAAATTTTGAATTTTTTCAGTGCTTGGTTGGTGGGTTTGGGGTGCTTACGAATGCGGTCAAAGTTTTGATTTTTGAATGGTTAATCTCAAACCACGGAACGATGCCGCACCGAGAAGATAGAGAGAGAGAGAGAGAGAGAGAGAGAGAGAGAGAGAGGGGAGGAAGGATGAAGAAAAAGTGAAAAAGGATAGCAGAGAGCAGAGAGGGAGAAAAGAAAGAGTGGGCGGAGAAGAAGAAACAGAGAGGAAGAAGAGAGGTGGGGGGGGGGTTCTGCGTTTTCAAGGTTTTTTATTTTATTTTTTATTTTAATATTTAGAAGATTAGATTAAAAAAAATTAAAAAATTATTTTTTTGCCACGTGGCAGCCTCATCAGCACAAATGTGGCAGCCACGTCAACATTTAACAGACTAATGGATGAAAAATCTAACGGAGGTGTTATTTTGAAATAAAATGGTACTGGATGTATGAAAGTGAAATGTTTTAAAGTTGTTGTATGAGGTTGTAATTGACCTCAAACCTGAGGGGCTACTATGTAATTTACTCTAAAAAAAATGATAAAATGCAAAAATAAAAGTGGAAGAATTCACAAAGTACATCAATCCAACAAGTTCAATATTTAAAAAAAGTAAGCATATAATCATATCGATGAGTATTATTGGATGATAGACTAAATTATTCTTCTTCATGATCTTTGCGTTGGACTGGACATATACTACATTTTTACTTCTCACACACCCTTTGTTAATTTATATCCGTTGATCTTTTTCAATTCATCCAATTCAACGGTCGAAAATTAGAAGGGTGTGTGAGAAGTAAAAATGAGTGTGTGGATATCACAGCCCACTATTTAATGTTGTTGTATCTAGTTTATTTTAATTTTATTTTTGTATGTATCCCCTCAAAAGCTCTCCAATTCATTTCACAATTGGATGAACTTGTAGTCAATCCATCCTTTGTAAAATAGGTACACCATTTCCATAAGTATACCACTACGTAACTAAAACATAAAAAGCACACAATTTAAAAAAAATAAAAAACCAAATCCCCCTAAGAGCCGTCTAGGACCGCCTAGCTCTAGACTGATTTTTCGAAACAATTTGCCCTAAATCACAACAAGTCTTTACCGTATAAACCGATTTTTAAAACACTGATTGAGACAATATACGACGCATTGATTGAATAATATAGACTCTTAGCTCAAAGAAGACCCAGACAATGCCAATCTCGACTAATTATCAATCAGAACAACTGGCAATAGCACTAAACACTTATTCGAAATAGTGGAAGACAAATTTTTATGAAGAATTCGCAGGATAAAGCCACTCATCTAACCCACTGTACACCCACCACGTGGTCCCCCTAATACCACGGACACGATTGTAAATTCACACATCGAGAGCAATGCAGAAACCCAACGAACGCAGCGCCGTACGTGAACCCTACCTCCAGCAGCCCACTTTATGCTAAGGTGGAGGTCACCTCCATCACTGTCGCTGAGGATGCTATCGTCACCTCCACTGCACTCCGTGAGTCCTAACCCTAGATTCCACCACGCTTCTTCAATTTCGCCGCCCTCCAATCGACCTCCTCAGCCGTTCTTCAACCCCAGTAGGATTCCGGTCTCCGATTCTCGCGGCGTCCCTCAAAGCATGACGCTTTCCAGGTGCTTCTCCGGGCCCACCAGTCCGGTCCCGATTCCGAGCTCACCCGACTCGGATAACTCGGATTCGCAGATTCTCGTGGTGGTCTCCTTCTACAAGTTCGCTGATTTTCCTGACCATGCGCGCCTGCGGCAACCATTGAAGCAGCTCTGCGAAGAACTGGTACCCGCATTTCATCAGCATTTCTGTATTTCTTTAATTTTTAGTTTGTTAATGGTTAATTTCCATGAAATTTTAAATAAATTGTGGTAATTTCTGCAATGGAAGTAATTTTCAAATCTTTATGCATCGATGGAATATTGGGGATTAAAGCTTTGTTGGATTAGAAAATGTCGATCTTAATTTTGTTGGCTAATTAGCAAATGATAATTTGATAAAGTTCTGTTTTTGCTGTCAGTTTATTGTCTAAATTCTTAATTTGTGCTTAGCAATTCTCAAAGGCCTTCATTTTTACTGATTAGAATTTGTTTTACCCTCCCTGAGCTTATGTACTGTGTAGTTCGTACCTTACTAAGCTGATCATGTCCAGCGTGTTTCAGGCGGTATCATACTTGCACCGGAAGGGATAAACGGGAGCATTTGTGGGACAAGAGAATCGGTGGAGAAAGTTCTTGAGTTCATCCAGAGTGATAACCGCCTTGAGGGACTAAGAAGATTGGAGTCACCTGTGAGTCCAGAGGATGAAGCCATCCATCATGGACACACTAGTAGTTCTCCTCTGGCAGCAGGGGAAGACGCGCCCTTCAGATGGGATCATGTGAGGGTCAAGTTGAAGAAGGAGGTACGGGTTATAACACAACTTGATCGTGAACTTAGGTGTATATTTTGTTGTTATCAGTTGTGAGGTGGTTCTGATTTTCTCATTGCACATGTTTAATCAGATTGTTAGTCTTGGAATGCCTGATGTATCGCCAATTGAAAAGGTCGGAAAGTATGTGAGTCCACGGGATTGGAATACATTAATTAGCGATCCAGATACGGTGAGTACTTTCTTTCTTACACTGGTTTCTTTATACGTGTGTCACTGAGCTGTAACCAATATGCAGAATGTACTCTGTCCTTTTGTTTTTAAGTTCAGTTATTTTGATTTATGAGTAGTCTAAAGCAAACTAAGCAGTATAATTTCCAACGCTACCAAGTGCATTAGAAAAGTTGACCTTCATGACTCTTTTTTAATTCTGGAAAAATCATGTTTTTAACAGCTTGATACTGTGTATATAGAATTTACTGTGTTTTTATGAAGTTTTGATGAATGATGGCATTTAATTGCAGTCCTAACACATGCATATATCCAGGTAGTTATTGATGTGCGGAATAATTATGAAACTAGAATAGGGAAGTTCAAAGGAGCAGTTGATCCAAGTACTAAAGCATTCCGGGAGTTCCCATCTTGGGTAGACGATCAGTTTCAACCTTCTGAACCTGAGAATGGTGATCCTGAGGTGCAAGTCAAGAGTCCAAATGGAATCCCCAACAATCAGCTGGATACATCAAAACCAAAAACACCTCCGAAGGTTGCCATGTACTGTACTGGGGGCATTAGATGTGAGAAAGCTTCAAGTTTCCTCCTCAGCAAAGGCTTCGAAGAGGTGAATATCTTTCAAGTTGTATTTATTTTATGCCACAAATCTTATCTGTAGGAATGGATTAGTTTGTGAAGGTTAAAACGAACTTGGCTGATAGTTTGATTTGGACCATCTGTGTTTCTCAGGTCTATCATCTAGAAGGTGGAATTCTGAAGTATCTTGAGGAAGTTCCGCCGACAGAGAGCCTGTGGGAGGGAGAGTGCTTCGTCTTTGACAAGAGGGTCTCAGTTGAGCATGGCTTAGCACAGGGAACTCACAAGTTATGCTATGGGTGTAAGCAACCAGTCAGCGATGCAGATATGGAGTCTCCTCAGTGGGAATACGGAGTTACTTGTCCGTACTGTTTCTCGTCAAAATCTGATGAAGAGAAGGAGAGGGCACGAGCTCGACAAAGGCAGTTTGAGACATGGGGGATCATTGGTGGTCCGGACAAGGGACGCAAACCGGATAGTATCAAGCAGAACGCTACTCAACTTTCAAATTCAGTTTAAATAGAGACGTAGGGAAGAAGAAAAGAATGTTTCGAAAATCGACATGGACATGTTGAATGATAAATCAGGCGTGAGATGTTTTTTTTTGTTAAGAGTCTAGCAACTGAAATGTTGCAAACTCCCACATGTAGCTGGTTTTCTTGATTCTTCGTTTCGAATGCGGTTTAGAGGATAAGTTCTTGGGTAAGGGGGTGCAGCTTCTAATGAAAGTCGAACTTGCAACTTTTCGCTTACTAGACACAAACTTGAGTGCAGATGAGACAGACACGAATTTGAGTGCCTACGAGATGCATTGCTCTAGTGAACTTAGCTAAATTCATATGACGCTGTTACACACTCGTCATGTGATCAATTTGAGATGTTTGTTTTATAGGCCCAACTCCATGTCGCTCTTCGTAGTTTTGGCCCATGAGAGTCGCATTCGAAACAGAATTTTACACGGTCAATTCAAATACTGGAAAAACAAAACAAAATGATTAAAAAAGAAAAAGAAAAAGAAATAAAGAGACGTTTATTAATTGAGATGATTTCTGGGTCCCACAACCATCAGAACAATCCAACGGTGAACGATTGATGATCAAGTGATACCGACCGCACCGGAAGGTTCTAGCTTTATTGTGTAGGGAACATTCTAGCAGTGACATGAGAAACAAAGATTTCGCTCATTTAATTTGTGTGACTTTGAGAGGGTTAGGGCTGAGAATACAGAAAGTCGGAGCAAATGGCAGGTGAATTAAGTATGTTCAAGTTCGTGAAGCCAAGGCTTCGTCCCCATACTACCGATCTCCAAGCCGCCGTCGGGTGGGGCGTTGCCGCCTTCACCGGTGCGCTTTGGCTCGTCCAGGTCTGTAAATCCCCATCACTGTCACTTCGATTTTCCATGCCCTCTGTTTGATCGCGCCCTTTGTCTTCTTTTTTAAATCAAATAATTCATTTCACGTGTGCAAATTTGATCAAAGGTTATTAGAAATCCATGTTTTATTTAAAGAATTGTAGCATTAAGATTGCGGATGATCATTGATCTAAAAATTTTCGATTAGTGCCAATTTAGGTGCTAGGCGACTGGTCATCCGTTTGAAACGTTTGAGAAGAAAAAAAATAAAAAATAAATCGGCGCATGCCTAGTCCACGTAGATCCTAGGTTGCAAGTCTAATTTATTATGAAATTTTAACGAAAATCTTCTATACTATTTATTTTAATAAAAAAATTATATTTTTATACTAAAAAGTTAATTATTTTACTTTTTATTTTAGTTAAAATTTAAAGTTTTTAAATTTTTATCACTAGTTTTCCTTTTATTTTTTCAATAAAGTGTGTTGTTCAATACTTGAATCAATGTTTTCAATATGTAAGTGGCATTTTACCACAATGGTGGCAGTGTTAAGCCTTTGCATGATTGTTTGGGTTTAAACTCCGTCGTTGGTAGTTAATTTAATATCTAATATAACAAAATCTATCGATTGACAAAAAAAAATATATGTTCTAATACTTTATCTATATGTTATTCAATTGTACAATTTATGTATAGAAGAAATTTAATTAAAATTATAAAAAAAACTGCCTAGCCGCCGACTAGCGCCTTCTAAAACCTTGTGGATGATGAATCCATTTGCATGAAAACGAAGGATTGGACTGTATATTTTTCTGTATTTCTGTGTTGTTGCTTTTAATTGTTGATAACTACAGCTGATTTCCATGGATTCACATTCTGATGTATGTGCCTGATAAAAAAAAAAAAAAAAATCCGATGAATGTGTTTTCTGATTGAGTTGTCTGCTTGTTGCTGAAACTTTGATCGGTTTAAAAATTTCGAAATCACGCGAAAACTGTTTTCAGCTGAAAAGATACCGAGTACCACATCTGGAGATTTGTTTTCATTTGCTATGTGTGAGAATTTAAAAAAAAGAAAAGGTTTTGGATGAAAAGTGAAGGAATTGAAATCATTAGCGGATGATTATAATCGTGTGAAAGTAAAGAATTAAAATCATTAGCTCTCGTAGCGCCATTTTGCTGGACTTGTGTTGGCAGATGCTTTTGAGATTTATGCTTGGATGAAATCCATCTACATTTTGGTGCACAAGATGCAATTTATCTTGTTATCGTTGTTAATTTTCTTTAATTTCAACCCGTCGGTAGTTTCGTGAACTTCTCCGAGCTCTGGTAAGTTATTAACCGAACAATTAAGTCTAATAGTTTATGATTCTATTTGCAGCCATTTGATTGGATTAGGAAGACGTTTATTGAGAAGCCGGAGCCCGAAGCTAAGTGAGGAAGGGAATCGAACATTCTGGTAAAACTTTTGGGTTTCTGTTTTGTGGACTGATATAACCATGGGACATCATGTTTTGATGAGACTACAGTTGAAGAGTTTATGCAAATAATCTTGTACTTTCGTACCCTTGATCGTCGTTTATTACATGTTGATCGTTGTTAATTACGTGTTGATCATCGTTAATTACATGCGAAGGCCTTTCTGTGCATTATTTTACTAATGATAGCGTCTTTGTATGTGCATTCTTGCTATTTACTTTCTTTTTAGCTGTGTTTTGTTTGGCATGTGAATGTGATCTCCTAACCCTGTTGAAAATAAATAAGCATATGAAATTCACACGTTATGTAAATGAGCAAGCCGTTCTTTAGCCATTCCTTCTACAGATACAAATTACAGTCTGACGTGTGTATGAAAACTTTTCTTTTTTTTATTTTAATCGAGTTAAAAATGATTTGCATTTCAAGGAAAATCGTTTATTTTCGTGTCCGAAAGTGATTTGAAGTTGAAGAGAAATCACTTCTTAATAGCTTTTTCTGTCGAAATTTGGGAGTTTCTAAAATCTAATTTGTATATAGAACGACACTCATGCAATAAGAAGTGATTCTCACACCTCTTCTCTTTTGTCTATCATTTGGATTGAATAAAGAAAAATCAAGAGACATAAATAAAGAGAGAAGTGCAGCAGGAAAGTTAAAGTGACTCTCGTGCAATATTTTTGTATTTGGGTACCTGGCTTGGATAAGCTAATTTATTTATTTAATTTAGAAGTTTTATATTTGATTTTCGTTAAAAGTGAATATGAACTACGAGTTTATTGTGAGGCTAAGTCATTCTTTACCAAAGTTCGTTATACAAGTGGTCATTTACTACAGTAGTGAAAATGTGTTGAGTTTTTGTATGATGCCGTGAGTTCAAATCCTGTTAAGAACTAATCTAACATTTAATCTGACGAAATTTGTTGTTTGATAAAAAAAAAATTTAAAATAAAAAGGAAAAGGCAAAAGCGTGCGAAAGTAACGAACTAAATCTGTGGATTCCTGTTCTTTTTCTAATTTTAGGTTTTGGTGGTAGGTGTGGTACTCAAGAAGGCGCGTAGCAAAAGTAAGAGAAATGGTAACAAACAGAAAAACCGAACCCTAAAGCACACGTGCCACAACATGGGCCGTTGATCTCCCGATCACAGTAGGATTTAGTCTAAACGTTTGCGTCGCCTCTCGAAACAGAAGAGGAAATTTTATCGTAAGCGAAATAAAGGACTTTCGACAGTCCCAACGACCTCTCTCCCTCTCTCTCTCTCTCTCTCTCTCTCTCTATCTAAGTTTCTCACTCCTCCCCGTCGATTCGATTTCTAGGTTTTCTGGGTTTTTTCCCCTTCGATTCACTTATCAAAGGGTGGATTTTGGAATTCAATTTGGAGGAAGAATTGCGAATTGGGGGCGATGGAGAAGGATCTTCTGGAGCTGTTCGACGCCGTGAAGAAATCGGCGGACGCCGCCACATCTTGCGACGGAGGAGCCGAGGAAAGCGAATGCCTTGAGGCCTTCGAGCAGCTCAATAATTTTCCCGTCACTCATCAAATCCTCGTCTCAACCCAAGTATGTTCCTTTTTCTTTTTTCCCCCAATTTAATTTGAATTTAGGTTTCATTTTTCAGGTCAAATTATTGTTTTGATTTTATTCTTCACTGTTAATTCAATTACTCACATCTAGATAACATGAATCAGTATCTGATCTGAAAGTTTTTATTTTTTATTTTTTATTTTTATTTTTTTAAGAAATTTGGTAGACTATAACAATTTGAACTTATCATTCATAAATCAGAAATTATTTGCCCTAATTTGAGATATCATATTGGTATTTTATCTTATATGGATTCAACTGTTTCCGAAACGATGGTATGCAGTTTCAGTTCTTAGAGACGTAGATTATATCTGCATTTAGGATTGAATTGAAGTTCTGTATCTTGATGTCCCGCCCCAGGCACTTGTCTGTTTAGGCCCCGAAAATGCTGCATTGTCTATATCTTTTGCTATGGTGCATGGTTGGAAAGGCATCAAATTGGATTTGAAGCTTGTTCTTCTGACGTTTGATATGTAATTTTTCAGGTTGGAAAGCGTCTTCGACATCTCACAAAACATCCTAGAAAAAAAATACAATCGGTTGCTTCAGGCCTTTTGGAGAAATGGAAAGAGATTGTTATGAGCGAGGTAGGGAAAAATGTGAAAAATGGAAACTTGGAAAGAATAGACTCTCTAAAACGTGATTCTCCACGTGCCGACAGCCCCAGGCCTGAGAAGGTTCAGAAGACATCTGCTGTGAAGGTTGAGAAGGTTTCCAAGGCTGAACCTGTTGAGGTTAAGAAGGTTGATCGTGATGTCAAACCAAGCTCTGAGAAAGCTTATAGTTCCGGAACTGTCAAAGCAGAAAGAAAGGTTCAAAATGTTAATCCTGTCAAGACTGAGAAAGCTGCTTCAGTGGAGAATGTGAAGGATGAAAAGGTAGCCAAAGACGTGAAGAAACCAGCACTGAACTCTTCTGGTCCCCCAAAGTTAACCTCTATGATTAAGTGTAATGATACAGCTCGGGACAAAGTGAGGGTACTGCTGCATGAGGCTTTGTCCAAGGTTTCTGAGGAGGGTGATGAAAGGTTTGTGGATGAGGTGAATGCAGCTGATCCTATTCGAGTTGCTGTCACTGTGGAATCTGTGCTGTTTGAGAACTGGGGTGGTTCCACCGGCTCCCAGAAGGCTAAGTATCGATCTTTGATTTTCAACCTGAAGGACCAAAAGAATCCAGATTTCCGCAGAAAAGTTCTGCTTGGACATATCGAGGCAGAGAGGCTCGTGGACCTGTCAACAGCGGAAATGGCAAGTGATCAGAGGCAAGAGGAGAACCAAAAGCTTGAACAAAAAGCATTGTTTGAGTGCGAGCGTGGAGGTGCACCAAAAGCCACAACCGATCAATTCAAATGCGGTCGATGTGGACAGCGCAAGACCACTTACTACCAAATGCAGACCCGGAGTGCGGATGAACCTATGACAACGTATGTAACATGTGTAAACTGCAATAATCGTTGGAAGTTCTGTTAGGGATTCTTGTAGGAGCCATGGACATTTTATTGCCGTTTCGACGTCATAAGAGTCATAAAACGAGCAGTTTGTACCGTGGTTGTCGGATTAGGGCAGTTGGACGAATGGGAACTAGTCGGACGGATGGATCCGGTTCAGAATCTTGTAGCATATAGAATTCTTTGGTTGATCATGTTTTCTTCTTCTAGGGTTGTTAGGCTTAATTTGTTTGCTTTTTATTGAGTCGACTCTTTTATTTCGTTTCACCGATGATTAATAATTTCATATTGCTGTGTTATTGTGAATGATATTCCCGGCTAGGGATGGTGTTTCAGGTTGTGTTGTGTTGTTTTTGTTGTGAGTTACCAGAGGAGGTTAGTTTCAATCTTTAGAGTTCCACTCTCGTTTTCTCTTTCTGCACTTTTCTTGTTTGTGTCCCGTGATTCTTTTTAGTTTATTACAACAACAACAAAGCCTTTTCCCACTAAGTGGGGTCGGCTATATGAATCCTAGAACGCCATTGCGCTCGGTTTTGTGTCATGTCCTCCGTTAGATCCAAGTACTCAAGTCTTTTCTTAGGGTCTCTTCCAAAGTTTTCCTAGGTCTTCACCCCTTCGGCCCTGAACCTCTGTCCCGTAGTTACATTTTCGAACCGGAGCGTCAGTAGGCCTTCTTTGCACATGTCCAAACCACCGGAACCGATTTTCTCTCATATTTCCTTCAATTTTGGCTACTCCTACTTTACCTCAGATATCCTCATTCCCAATCTTATCATTTCTCGTGTGCCCATACATCCCACGAAGCATCCTCATCTCCGCTACACCCATTTTGTGTACGTGTTGATGCTTCACCGCCCAACATTCTGTGCCATACAGCATCGCCGGCCTTATTGCCGTCCTATAAAATTTTCCCTTGAGCTTCAGTGGCCTACGACGGTCACACAACACGCTGGATGCACTCTTACACTTCATCCATCCAGCTTGTATTCTATGGTTGAGATCTCCATCTAATTCTCCGTTCTCTTACAAGATAGATCCTAGGTAGCGAAAACGGTCACTTTTTGTGATTTTCGCTAGATTGCTTCGGTCATTAGTGTGGATAAGTATATAAATGGATAGAGATAGGAAAACAAACACAAGATGTACGTGGTTCACCCAGATTGGCTACGTCCACGGAATAGAGGAGTTCTCATTAATTGTGAAGGGTTTACACAAGTACATATGTTCAAGCTCTCCTTTAGTGAGTACAAGTGAATGATATAGTACAAATGACATTAGGAAATATTGTGGGAGAATGATCTCGTAACCACGAAACTTCTAAGTACCGGAGTGTGGTATCGTCTTGACTTTCCTTATCTGTCTCATAGGTAGATGTGGCATCTTCTCTGGAAGTACTCTTCCTCCATCCAGGGGTGGTATCTGTAACTGGTGGAGATGCACAAGGTAATGTATCAATGTCACTTGAAGCTTACTTGTAGTTTCAGGCTTGGTCAAACGCGATACAAACCATGTAGTAGGAGTCCCCCAAGTCGCCGAGCTAGGGGATCTGCTGAAAGAGGTGACAGAAAAGGTAAGCAATCAGAGCTCCGACTGATTGTTCACATTCTCCCTATCTTGCAGGCAGCATGAAGGATAAAGAGAAGAAAAATGAGAAAAGATGATATGGGATACTTTTGCTTTTGAAGAAGTAACTTTCCACAGGCTTATTCTTGAACTGGGCTGGAGGGTTTTCTGGTTTCCTCCAGAGTATAAGGCCGACTGAAGAATTTGAGGGTCAAAACAAGTCCATCAAATCTAGAGTACGTTCGACCCTGCTGATATGGGATACTTTTGCTTTTGACAGAGTAGTGGATGTATCGGCACGTGTGCTGTTACGCTTGTCTCCACATGCTTCCTTGTATCCTTCTCACTTGCCCTATCTGTTCCTCAGGCAGATGCGGTATCTTCCATGGAAGCATAAGATGTTGAAGATGAGTACTCGAGAGCAATGCCAGGTAAGTAATCAGGTAAGGGGTTCCAGGCAGTCAGTTCATGGCTGGAAGCTTGATTCCAAGTGCTGACTGATTGCTCTCTTTCTCATTGTCTTGCAGGTAAGAACAAGGCAAAGGGAAAAGACAGGGAAAAAGCATGATATGGGATACTCTTGCTTTTAACCCTGATGATATGAGATATTCTTGCTCTAGTATAGCTTGTTTACAGAGGTATAATCGGGGGGAAAGAAAGCTGAATATTTCGAAAGGCTTCGTTGGGAGTGCCCTCTCAGATAAGAGGAAGGGTTGAGCATTTTTACAGGTCTGCCTGTCCGTTGGGGATGAAGGTCGACATATATAGGAGTCTCCCTAACATTAAGTAATAATGCTATTCCTTTACCCTGCTTGGTCATAGCACGGTAGTGGGAGCTGCCAGCTTCACAAGTTTTAACTCTGTCAGAGCACTTTGAAAAAGTGGTCTGTGGTATCTGGAAAGCTGATGTTGCGTGTGAAGATTATAGACAAGTTTTATCCAAGGAGATCCAGCTCTTGAAGTTGGGAAAGTGGTGCCTCTTCAGTTTTCGAACAAGCAATCCTGTCGGGGATCTGGCTCTCGAGATTCGGAGAACGATGCCTCTTCGTTTTTTGAGAAAGCAATCTTGCTGGGGGTCTGGTTCTCGAGATTCGGAGAACGGTGTCTTCGATTTTTGAGAAAGTAATCATGTTGGAAGTCTGGCTCTTGAGATTCGAAGGGCGGTGCCTATTCGATTTTGGAGCAAGCAATCTTGTTGGGAGTGTTTTCTCGAATGTGAGTAAAGGTTAGGCATGTTTGCTAGTCTACCTTGCCACGAAGCACAGAGGTTGACACACAGGGAATTTCCAATTATCCAGCAGTGGTACTGTTCCTTTACCATCTCTTCGATTTTTGAGAAAGTAATCATGTTAGGAGTCTGGCTCTCGAGATTCGGAGGGCGGTGCCTCTTCGATTTTGGAGCAAGCAATCTTGTTGGGGGTGTTTTCTCGAATGTGAGTAAAGGTTGGGCATGTTTGCTAGTTTACCTTGCCACGAAGCACAGAGGTTGACACATAGGGACTTTCCAATTATCCAGCAGTGGTACTGTTCCTTTACACTCTCTTCGATTTTTGAGAAAGTAATCATGTTGGGAGTCTGGCTCTCGAGATTCGGAGGGCGGTGCCTCTTCGATTTTGGAGCAAGCAATCTTGTTGGGAGTGTTTTCTCGAATGTGAGTAAAGGTTGGGCATGTTTGCTAGTCCACCTTGCCACGAAGCACAGAGGTTGACACACCGGGACTTTCCAATTATCCAGCAGTGGTACTGTTCCTTTACCCTTGTGGGTAATAATATGATAGCTAGACCTTCAAAATTTATGTGTCTAAACTTTGTTAGTGTTGTTTCTTTGCTATTCTTTTACCCTTCTTGGTCAGAGCGATGTAGTGAGAGCTGCAAGCTTCACGTGTCTCAACTTTATCAGAGAACTTTGGCAAAGTTATATGTGGTATCCATGAGCTACTGTTGTGTGTGGGAAGTGGGTGATTGAACAGTATGATTCATGTGCTTTCTACTTCGCCAGAAATCTTCGACAGAATGCCCATAATTTCCGCAAAGCTGAGTGTGTGTGTGACAGGTGCTGACAAGGCTGGAAAAGTAGGTGCCTCTTCGATTTCTGAGATCGGCCCTCGTGGTCTCTGAGCAGCCCAGCTTTTGAGAAAGCAAGCCTCTTCGATTTCTGAGATCGACCCTCGTGGTCTCTGAGCAACCCAGCTTTTGAGAAAGCAAACGCCTCTTCGATTTCTGAGCAGGCGCCTCTTCGATTTCTGAAGCTTCGTCGAGTGCAGATTTTTATAGGGGCTGACATTAAGTTCCAAAGCACACTTGAATATCCACCAGTAGAAGCTCCATTCTTGCACTTCTAAGATCTTGATTTGTCCGACCTCTTCTCTTTTCAACACCTTTGAAAATGTCTGGTCCCTCCGACCGTCGTTTTGACTTGAACCTTGTTGAAGAGGCAGCCCCGCCTTCTCCAGACAACATATGGCGCCCATCCTTCGTCTCTCCTACTGGTCCTCTTACTGTTGGGGATTCCGTGATTAAGAATGATATGATCGCTGCGGTAGTGGCCAGGAACCTTCTCACTCCCAAAGATAACAGACTACTTTCCAAACGGTCTGATGAGTTGGCTGTTAAGGATTCTCTGGCTCTTAGTGTTCAGTGTGCAGGTTCTGTGTCTAATATGGCCCAACGCCTATTTGCTCGAACCCGCCAAGTTGAATCATTGGCGACTGAAGTGATGAGTCTCAAACAGGAGATTAGAGGGCTCAAGCATGAGAATAAACAGTTGCACCGGCTCGCACATGACTATGCTACAAACATGAAGAGGAAGCTTGACCAGATGAAGGAATCTGATGGTCAGGTTTTACTTGATCATCAGAGATTTGTGGGTTTGTTCCAAAGGCATTTATTGCCTTCGTCTTTTGGGGCTGTACCGCGTAATGAAGCTTCAAATGATCAACATCTGATGCCTCCTCATTCTAGGGTTCTGTCCAGTACTGAGGCTCTGAATGATCCCCCTCCGGTGCCTTCTCTTTCTGGGGCTCTACCGACTGCTGAGACTTCTCTTAAGCAACCTTTGTGAAGGCTCCCTCTTGTTTGTTTATTTTGACTCAAGTATATGTACATATTTGTAACTTATCGGGGATATCAATAAATAAGCTTTCCTTCATTTCAACGTATTGTGTTAAATACACCAAAGCATTCTTCGCTAAGTTCTTTGAATTTTCTTTTGTTGAAGCTTGTATGTTGAAGCTTTGTGAGTGGAGCATGTAGGTTGAGGTAGTGTTCCCTTAATTTCCCGAGTGAGGAAAACTTCTCGGTTGGAGACTTGGAAAATCCAAGTCACTGAGTGGGATCGGCTATATGAATCTTAGAACGCCATTGTGTTCTGTCATGTGTCATGTCCTCCGTTAGATCCAAGTACTCTAAGTCTTTTCTTAGGGTCTCTTCCAAAGTTTTCCTAGGTCTTCCTCTACCCCTTCGGCCCTGAACCTCTGTCCCATAGTCGCATCTTCTAATCGGAGCGTCAGTAGGCCTTCTTTGCACATGTCCAAACCACCGTAATCGATTTTCTCTCATCTTTCCTTCAATTTCGGCTACTCCTACTTTACCCCGGATATCCTCATTCCTAATATTATCCTTTCTCGTGTGCCCACACATCCAACGAAGCATCCTCATCTCCGCTACACCCATTTTGTGTACGTGTTGATGCTTCACCGCCCAACATTCTGTGCCATACAGCATCGCCGGCCTTATTGCCGTCCTATAAAATTTTCCCTTGAGCTTCAGTGGCATACGGCGGTCACACAACACGCCGGATGCACTCTTCCACTTCATCCATCCATCTTGTATTCTATGGTTGAGATCTCCATCTAATTCTCCGTTCTTTTGCAAGATAGATCCTAGGTAACGAAAACGATCGCTCTTTGGTATTTCTTGATCTCCGATCCTCACCCCTAACTCGTTTTGCCCTCCATTTGCACTGAACTTGCACTCCATATATTCTGTCTTTGATCGGCTTAGGCGAAGACCTTTAGATTCCAACACTTCTCTCCAAAGGTTAAGCTTTGCATTTACCCCTTCCTGAGTTTCATCTATTAACACTATATCGTCTGCGAAAAGCATACACCAAGGAATATCATCTTGAATATGTCATGTTAACTCATCCATTACCAACGCAAAAAGGTAAAGACTTAAGGATGAGCCTTGATGTAATCCTACAGTTATGGGAAAGCTTTCGGTTTGTCCTTCATGAGTTCTTACGGCAGTCTTTGCTCATTCATAGATATCCTGTATAGCTTGGATATATGCTACTCGTACTCCTTTCTTCTCTAAAATCCTCCAAAGAATGTCTCTTGGGACCCTATCATACGCTTTTTCCAAATCTATAAAGACCATGTGTAAATCCTTTTTCCCATCTCTATATCTTTCCATCAATCTTCGTAAGAGATAGATTGCCTCCATGGTTGAGCGCCCTAGCATGAACCCGAATTGGTTGTCCGAAACCCGTGTCTCTTGCCTCAATCTATGCTCAATGACTCTCTCCCAGAGCTTCATTGTATGACTCATTAGCTTAATACCCCTATAGTTCATGCAATTTTGTACATCGCCCTTATTCTTGTAGATAGGCACCAAAGTGCTCGTTCGCCACTCATTTGGCATCTTCTTCGTTTTCAAAATCCTATTGAAAAGGTCAGTGAGCCATGTTATACCTGTCTCTCCCAAAACTTTCCACACTTCGATTGGTATATCGTCTGGGCCTACTGCTTTTCTATGCTTTATCTTCTTCAAAGCTACAACCACTTCTTCCTTCCGGATTCTACGATAAAAAGAGTAGTTTCTACACTTTTCTGAGTTACTCAACTCCCCTAAAGAAGCACTCCTTTCATGTCCTTCATTGAAAAGATTATGAAAATAACATTTCCATCTGTCTTTAACCGCGTTATCTCTAGCAAGAACCTTTCCATCTTCATCCTTGATGCACCTCACTTGGTTTAGGTCCCTTGTCTTCTTTTCCCTTGCTCTAGCTAGTTTATAGATATCCAACTCTCCTTCTTTGGTATCTAGTCGCTTATACATATCGTCATAAGCCGCTAACTTAGCTTCTCTCACAACTTTCTTCGCCTCTTGCTTCGCTTTTCTATACCTTTCACCATTTTCATCGGTCCTATCCTTGTATAAGGCTTTACAACATTCCTTCTTAGCCTTCACCCTTGTTTGTACCTCCTCATTCCACCACCAAGATTCCTTTTGGTGTGGGGCAAAGCCCTTGGACTCTCCTAATACCTCTTTTGCTACTTTTCGGATACAACTAGCCATGGAATCCCACATTTGGTTAGCTTCCCCCTCTCTATCCCACACACACTGGGTGATTACTTTCTCTTTGAAAATGGCTTGTTTTTCTTCTTTTAGATTCCACCATCTAGTCCTTGGGCACTTCCAAGTCTTGTTCTTTTTTCTCACTCTTTTGATATGTACATCCATCACCAACAAGCGATGTTGATTAGCCACGCTCTCTCCTGGTATAACTTTGCAATCCTTACAAGTTATACGATCCCCTTTCCTCATTAGAAGAAAATCTATTTGTGTTTTTGACGACCCACTCTTGTAGGTGATCACATGTTCTTCTCTCTTCTTAAAGAAGATGTTGGCTAAGAAGAGATCATATGCCATTGCAAAATCCAAGATAGCTTCCCCATCCTCGTTTCTCTCCCCAAAACCATGGCCATCATGAAAACCTCCATAGTTGCCTGTCTCCCTGCCCACGTGTCCATTTAAATCTCCTCCTATGAATAACTTCTCCGTCTGAGCAATTCCTTGCACCAAGTCTCCAAGGTCTTCCCAAAATTTCTCCTTCGAACTCGTATCCAACCCTACTTGAGGTGCGTACGCACTAATCACATTGATAAGTTCTTGTCCTATTACAATCTTGATTGCCATGATTCTATCTCCTACCCTCTTGACATCTACAACATCTTGTGTCAAGGTCTTGTCCACGATGATGCCAACACCGTTTCTCGTTCTATTTGTGCCCGAATACCATAGTTTAAACCCTGAGTTTTCTAGATCCTTTGACTTACGCCCAACCCACTTAGTTTCTTGTAGGCACATAATATTTATCCTTCTCCTCACCATAACTTCTACTACTTCCATAGATTTTCCCGTCAAGGTTCCAATATTCCACATTCCTAAACGCATTTTGCTCTCTTGAACTCTACCCTTCTGTCCTAGCTTCTTCACCCTTCCCCGTCTAATAGGATCAAAATACTTCTTTTGTGTGTCCCGTGTAAAGTTGATAGGAGCATATGCTCCCAAACAACTTTGAGTGGAGTCGTTCGAAAAGAAGTTTCTATAGCCCCCTTGCTCATTTAACACTGCATCCGGGTGCCAATGGAGATACAGCGATCCTTGCTCACTTATCACTGTGCTCGGGCCACACAGTGCGCCACTTACGGGTGACGCCCTAGCTTTAGCGCGATTTCGTTCTGGATTCATTTCATAAGGATTCGACGTAATCATGGAGTGCCGACTGTCGACTACCTGACGCCCTCCCCCTCCTCCTTTATCCGGGCTTGGGACCGGCAATGTAAGATAAACTTACACGGCGGAGTTCTTTTTAGTTTATTCAATTTAAAAATTAGAAAACTGAAAAATGAAGACAAAATGAGTGCGAAAATCATTTTTCTTCTGCACACAAGCTTTAGTTGTTGGTTTGCTTTTGACAGTGGAAGCAAGTGCTTTTGACAATGTTGAAGCAAGTGTTTCTGAGTACGCTTTGGGAATGCTTTTACGAGAAGTACTTATTGTAAAACATTGTTAGAACCGCAACTAATTTTGTTATTAAAATTCAGGCTTAAACATTAAATGCTTTACAGATATTTGTTAGGAATCTGAGTCGATTCATCCTGCAGAACTTGGTAGGACATAAATTGGTATACAGGCCAGAACCAAAAGTGCGTTGTTCTTCCTCAAGAACTTGGCAGTACATCACTTGGGACAATCTGAACCGTAAGTGTTTTTTTTTTTTTTTTTTTTTAACAAAAAGTACTTTTATAATCTAGAAAACACAAAAACAAATGGGAGCTTTCTAGCCACCCTCAATTTTGTATCAAGATATCCATAATTCTGCCGAACTTTAATGAACTTTTAGTGGATAAATACCGAATAAGACTGGGTTATTTCGGAATAGTTTTACAATCCATTCGTTTTGGAAGTGCTTTTAGCTCTTCTAAGGCCATCTCATCCGAAGGGTCCAGAGAGCCAGATGATCGAAAATAACCCGTAAACCGTCTCCAACCGAGAGAGGCCAGAGGGCTGTGGAATCTGAGAGAGCCCCACGGAATCGGAGAGAGCTGGAGGGCAATGCTTCTGGAAATTAAAACATACGACAAGAAGCGACATCGTTTTTGATTCATTGCACAGCAAATTATCAAAACAATCATTGTAAATTGCAACAAACATTAGACGGTTGGATTATTAATTAGAAATTAAACACAGCATTTAAAAGTTAAAACCAAATTAAAAAGGGAAAATCAAGATTGGGAACGTTCCTTGAGAGCCTGAAAAACCCTAGAGCTCTTGTAAAATATTTGAGCCCTTCTATGGTAGTCTTTAGGTTCCTTGCCTTCGTCTTCCCCCATGATCGCTTCACGCTCCAAACACTCCAAAAGCTCCACCACTCCTCTATCCCCGCACTTCTCGCTCCACATCCCTTCCCTCATCCACTCCTCTTCTTCTTCCGGCCGCAGCTCCGCCTCCAATTCGCTTTCCACCTCGGATGAGCAACCCACATCCCCGCACCTCACCGCCACCGCCGGTTTCTTGCGGTCCAAGCTTTGCTGCCTGAAGATCGCCCCATGATTCTGCCAGGTCCTAGGTCTCAAACCTAAACTGTTGGGAGTTGTAGGGGCCCTGGCTGTGTGTGTGGGGAGGATGGAAGGGCGAAAGTTGTGCGTTTTTGTGCGACAGAGAGGGATCTCCATTGTCGAACCCTAAATTTCAAGTCAATGGGTTCGTTGGGTTGGGATAGATATATATAGGGGATGGAGGGTGTGAGGTGGCGGTGTTCTTGTTGCTCCACCTGTCTTGGACACGTGACATGCGGGGAGGCACGTGTTAGATAAAGGTTTCGAGAACCGAGATGATGTTTGCAGAGGGTGTGAGATGTTGAGATGTTTTTGGATTAGGATTCTCTCTTGAACTAAAGATGAGGATCTTCCTGATCAAGGTCATCGGGTTATTCAAATTTTATTCAACTACTACAAAGATTCTTCTAAAAGTTATATTAACTTTAATCGTTAGATAAAATTTAAACGGTCCGATGAGCTTGGTTAGGAGGATCCTCATATCCTGAGATCCGATGTTTTTCTTGGACAAGGATTGTCTGCCCTCCACTTCCGATGCCCTTCCCGTGCCCTCCTGTTTTGTGTGGTCACGGTTAAGCCACGTCAACATTTTATATTGTTTTTTTTATAGATATAATAAGACAAAAATGAATAGTAATATAAAATGTTGACGTGACTTAATTGTGGCCACACAAACAGTAGGACACGAGGAAGGCATCGGAAGTGGAGGGCAGACAATCCTTGTCTGTTTTTCTTCATTGTTGACACAAAGAGGCATACTTGTCAAAGTTTCATGGGCCACGTTAGCACTCCAAATCCTTGCCGCTGTGTGTTGTTTATGACTAATTCAAGGGACTGATGATATGAGGATTTTGGAAATCTTTCAATTACATTTGTTCATTGTATATTGTGGTCAATTTTTGTCAGGTACTTTTTATATTCAATTTTAAATAAAAAAATTACAATAATTTATGACTGCACAATGTAAAATGAATAAATATGATTAAAGGATCTTTGTGATCCTTACAAAGAGGATTCGGAGAGATCCTCATTCAATTTAAAGAGAAAATTTTAGTTGTGATGAGAACACGGATAGTACACCACATGTTTTTATGCAAGTGGTGAAAATTTTATATAGGGACACGTGGTGTACCATCTCGTGTGACGAGCACACTGAAAAATCTCTCAAATTCAAGGAAACGACTGTTTAATGTTTTATCGGGAATCATTCTAGAAGTCAAATTATAAAAGAAACGACTCAATGACTAGTAAATAAGAATTTTCAAATTGTCATGACAATGAGTTATAATATTTATTGTGTAATTTATTCAAAATGGTGATCCAAATTTACATAATTTTTCATTTTGGTTTTTGTGATTTGGAATTGATAGTGGTGGTTTTGAGTTTGTCTATCATCAATAATTTTGGTCATTCCGTAAAAATCTCTATTAAGTAAGAATAAGATGACAAAAATACATTCAATTTTTGTCAAATTATTTGAACCATTTTTTATTAAATTGAGTGTATTTTTGTTATTTTAGTTATTATTTAACATAATTTTTTACGGAATACATGATTGCTGTTTGACAAAGTCAAAAACCATTTATAATGATTTCAAATCTTATGGAACAAACTGAGGAGTTATCCCAATTTCAAAAACTAAAAATAAATAAACGAACTCGGATCAACTAGCCCCCTAATTGGTATGATCTTTTTTTTTAGTAAATCAATATTTTTACACTAAAAGAAGTGGGAGAGTTCGGCTAGACTACACAATAAACAACCTAATTTGATATGATCCCTTATTTTAGATGTTTGATTACGGTTTTCAGAATAAACTAAACACTTATGAATTCTATATGGATTATCAGAATAAAGTTCAAAAGTAAAATGATTCTTGTGTTGATATTTTAGCTAAAGAAAGAAACTCAATACTCAAAAAGAAAGAAACCGATGCTTTGAAGTCTCTCCTACCATAAAAGCAAGGGACTCATCAACGAAGAACCCTAATCAGATAAAATGTCAAGCCTCTTTTTCCTGCTATTTCTTTGTCCAACTTCCAAGTTTAGAACTTTTTGCTTTGACACTTCAAATTGAACAGAAGCCTGTTTTCTTTACGTTTTGTATGGAAATTACTACAAACCATACAATGAGACGGGTCAAACACACCGTTTTGTATTTTCTGATATCTTCCATATTCCGTGTCACAGTTCCCATGAAGAATATGGAGATGCTGATAAAACCTACCCAATACGACTTCTTCAGTCTTGACAAATCAATTTATTTTTTCGGGATAAAAGTTTGGATTAAGTCGTATGGACTAACAATAATTTAGTTTTGAGCTCGTTAAAAGTTTGGACCAAGTCGTATGGACTAACAATAATAATTTAGTTTTGAGCTCGTTAAAAGTTTGGACCAGGTTGTATGGAACAATAATAATTTAGTTTTGAGCTCGTTGTATGAGGGACAAACTAGGACTTCGGTAGCAATAGACCTAGGCAGTGTTTAAAGTATAGGTACTGGTAGAAATATCAATACGCAAGTTTGTAAAAATATTGATGAATATACCAAGATTGATATCGGTTGTCTTCGATGAAAATAATGAAAATTTGCTAAAAATATGTGAACATTTAAAATAAAACTTTGGAGAATATCAAATGACAATTTGTCGACATTTAACCGGTATGTCAAAAACATCAACAAATCTGTAGTATTCTTTTGGTCTAAGAGTTGATTTGCGACTGATACTAGTTGCATGGAAATATCATAAAAATTAAAGAAAAAATATAGAAAAGGGAGGTGAAGTCTTTTATGATATTTCCATGCAACTAGTACCAGCCGCAAATCAACTCTTCATCAACAAATCTGTAGTATTCTTTTGGTCTAAGAGTTGATTTGCGGCGGCTACTAGTTGCATGGAAATATCAGAAAAATTAAAGGAAAATATAGAAATGAAAGGTGAAGTCTTTTCTTGTCACGCTCCGAACCCAACATATGTCCAGGATCAACGCGTGACGTCACCTAGCATCCGTATATCTAACAGATCCCGCCTCCGAGATATGTACAAGGCATAACTCAAGATCCAATTACATAATAATTTTTTGTAAGCTTTATGGCTGCATCTAACCTCCTCGTTAGACTATCTACGTACCCTAAACAGGGATCAAGCCATTTGTAGTTCATCATTCACTACCCATCTACATTTACCACAGTACGTTCAAGCCGAAAGATATAACATTCTTCAATCAATCATTAGAACTTGACAAGTATGGAAGTACTAGATTCAAGGCTACATAACAATCCAATATGACAAACAACATTTCCATTCCTCCATCGTATAAATCACTATGATTTCAACAAGAAACCTTAATCCACCACATGTAATATATCCAAGAACCAACAAGGCACAATATTATTCTCAAGCCACTTTGAGCAACGAGACTAATCATAATAATAACAATCATATCCCACATCATTCCGCAATCATTCTACTTAATCAATCCTAAAAATCAAAGATGCATGATATCTACAATTACTATGTTATTCAATCAATAAGGTCCCATATCAATTCACAAATTTTAATAAAGGATCCCTACATAATTCCCCACCTAGATTCCAAGTACTAACATGATAAGTCTAATTTATACACAATGTCTACTGTGAACAATTCATATTCACTCGACTCTAAGGTCGGACTACCTTTATGGAAATGAGCAAGCGTAGGGATTCTAGACCACTCAACAGAATCCAACCAAAATACCAAGCGACCTCTTGTAATCTCTTCAGACCTGACATCTGTACAATCAGTGCCTACACTATGGGAATGGTGCATCAACATCAAGAATTCAGATAAGCTGCAAAGCTCGGGTGAGTGACAATAATACAAGGATGTGATAATAATGATAAAGCCAACCATTAATCACAGTTTACATCTCTTGAATATAAATCCTTCATAAGGAATCAATACCAAACCTTTGTAACTCCGAGGGAGTCACCCAGACATACAATGGTTCATCTGAAAGAAATCACAACAGCTCACAATCATAATCTCATACAACACAATGAAAAGTAGGGTTAAAGCGACACAGTTCGGCTGAAGTCTACATCTCTGAAGCTATCTCATTCAAATTCAATAAACCCCAAGGTGAACACGATCCCGGACCATCTCTCAACGAAATCAAGAAGTATGAGGGATTCCAGACCCTCTTAACGGGATCCAAGTGGGTACGATTCTGGACCATTTCTCAACGGAATCGCGAAGTACAATGCATAATCACCACTAAATGAAACCCAAGTTAGATACGATTCTGGAACATCACTCAACGAAATCGCGGAGTAGAAGGGATTCCGGACCATCTCTCAACGGAATCCGAGTAGATACGATTCCAGACCATCACTCAACGAAATCTCGGAGTAGAAGGGATTCTGGACCATCACTCAACGAAATCCAGACCAGGATACGATTCCGGACCATCACTTAACGAAATTGTGGAGTAGAATGTGTAACACCAATCAATGAAACAAGACATGGATCAAGTTCTTCATGGTACAAAGACTCAACGAAACGAGAATGAAATAATGACACGAGGGTTGAAACATGTTTCGAAGTAACAAACCCCATAACATTGGGTTAACGGTTCACTACTAGCCCTCGCATTTCATCACATCAATCCAATCATACAATACAAACCATATTTCCAATATGCACGTCAAATCACACCATAAAACTACATCAATGGTTAAATAATAAAAATTAACAATTTTATAGGAAAAATAATTATAAAACCATCTCATATCCACACAGGATAGTAGTTATGAAAATAAGATAATCACCAATATCACATATTAGTCATTCACATTTCTCCACATCACACCAACAATTGAATTTTGGGAAACCAAGCTAGACATAGGTTCACAGGGTCACTAAAAGGTATTTGGTACTTAGACAACACTCGTGGATAGTCCCACGCACCGCCACACGCAATGGTAACCATGGTGAAGGGTTTGAAAACCCAAATTTTCAGCCTTAACGCAAGAGGCTCAAATTCACGTGGTAACTAGAGCTCAACAAGGGAGACATTATTCACAACTAGACCAATGACAAATTCTAACCGGAATCATCCAAATTCTTCGGGAAAATCGGGTTTCTAGGGTTCTAAACACCCAACTCTAAAACGAATACGAAAGCACGAACCAAGCATACCAACTTGAAGATTATGAAGAGTAGATGAAGTTTCATACCTCACTTGAGGGAAATGGTTGCCGGAATCACCGGAAAAATGACAAAACCGCCGAAAAACCCATCCGACTTTGCTGCCTCGAACTGGAAAAATGGATTAGAAAATGGAAAATCTAACATTACAGAGTTGTAGGGCTCGTCAAGAGCTTTCCATGAACACCAAGATCACCCAAAACGGAGATCGGATGAAGAAAATATGAGCAAGTCAAGTTGACGGGTTAACGGGTTGATATCTCCCAAAAAAGGGGTCAAAAATCAGACCCCCTCCCTTTTTTTTTTCATTCCCTGCTGTCTAATCCCTTAACCCAAATATATGTTTTTTTTTGGCTCTTTTACTCACAAGTGGAAGTTTAATAATTTCTACAAACTATAGTATCACAACTTCAAACGTCCGTAACTATACCTTATAATTCGGACTCGCAAACGGCTTTTGCCTATGCGCTCGTAGTTTCAAGATCTATTCGAATACGTTACTTGTGACCTCGAAAGGTCAACGAATTTTATATAAATACTTTCCAAACTTCAAACTTTGTAACTAATTTAATTACTAGTACCGGCCGCAAATCAACTCTTAGACCAAAAGAATACTACAGAGAGAGAGAGAGAGAGAGAGAGAGAGAGAGAGAGAGAGAGAGAGAGATTTTATTATTTAGTGACTAGCATGTGTGCCATTAACATCACAGACATCCAAAAAAAATAGCAATAAATAATGAAGGATTCAATATATACAAGAAAAATAATAGTTTCGAAAATAAAATCCTAATTAAAAATAAAAAACATGGTTAAAAGCCTAACAAAATATCTTTTCTCTTAACTTGAGCTGCTAAGTTATGGTCACAAAGAAGATGCATGCTGCTCCTTATGTCTCTTCTCAGCTGCTATGGCAGCTGCCACAGAAGGTGGCAAATGCCGTAGACTTTCCGTTGGGTTCTCGTTGGGAACTTCAGTTGCCTTTCCTCGAGTTTCTGGTACCGGGGGTGGCACTGTTGCGAATAAGGATTCAATGTCTTTTAATGTGAAGAAAGGCTGATCTTGATTCTTCGTGTTCCCGATGAATGCAGTGCTGTTCCGGCTTTTGTTGAGTTTATATATACTCTCTTCAACCGTGTCTTTAACCTAACTCCACAAAAATGAATAAGCGAGATTAAATATCGAAAATGCACAGATGACTGTGTTCTCACAAGCATTCTGGTAACATGGCAGTGAATCTTAAAAACAAGTTATTCTACAAAACACAGAAGTGTCGGAAAGGGAGATGCACGTACTATGAAACGATGAGCTATGGTTTTGCTTTTCTGTCCGATTCGGTGGACCCGACTGATCGCCTGTGCTTCTACTGCTGGATTGAGAAGCGGCTCGACAAGAATAACATGCTTCGCTTCCAGAAGATTGAGGCCGTTAGCTCCATGTTGAATCAGGAGCAGTAACACTTGGAAAGATCTTTGCTCTTTCTGTCCACGTATCTTGTGATTTCCTTTTGCACCTATCTTTTCGCCTTTAAATTCGCTAATGGCAACTTGTGATTTCCTGCACTTACACAGCAGGCATATTTAGAAAAAAGGAGAAGGAATTCGAACTTGGGTAAATTTTATCCGCTCTGAATTCGGTAATGGCAACTTACCTTCCTCCTTTCATCCGAACATGCGTAATGTCATTAGCAGCGAAGGCATGCTCCAATACATCGAGCACATCATGCCAGCTTGAGAAAACAAGAACTTTAGCCTCTGGATCTGTAGACTTTATCCACAGTATTCTTCTTGTCACTGCTTCAATCTGCACAAATACACCCCCAAAAATGAACATTAATCTAAACTTGCTGACACAAACTACACTAATAAATGGTAAGGGTCAGCAGAAAATGAGGAAGTGGTATGCTAGAGTTCTTATTTGTTTGGTCAGGAAACCACACCTACAAAATCGAGGACAGTAGAACACATACCTTTGTTCCATATGAACCTTGTACCATAACAGATGCTTCAGACATTTCACGACTTTCGGTTGTATGAAGCACAGAAGAAGTACTAGTTTCACTCTGCCCATCATCAGCATAAGCAATGTTTCCAACATCAGTATGTTGTCTACATGTTGGGCATTTTACCCACTTATCTTGAACCTTGTTATTCCGTTCAGTAATTGCAAATAAACCTAGCAGGAACGGTTGTGAACTCGAATTAAATGACAGTTATTTAAGAGAACATAACGAATTATCAAGGAAGAGACGCACCAAGAAGAATAATGATAATAATAATAATAACAAAAGTAGGACAAAAGGCAATTAGCAAGATGGAGACATAGAAGGTTGCCACTGATGACTCACATAAGGTTTCCCAATAGCTACAGTTTTAGTCAGCCGAATCACATTTTTGGTCAACCAAGGAAGGCTCTCGGAGATTTTAGCAGAAGACTGGTGTAAAGATTTTGGGAGATACAGACTAGCATTCAAGGTCTTTAGTGGCCATAGTCCATGTTTTCATTTTATTGGTAACAAAATAATGTAAGTATGTCTCCTATTTCTTGAGGCAACGGTTTTATCATGGAGATGGTACGGTGAATACTTACATTTACAGCATGTAAGATGCCCACACGGAAAAACCATCTTCCGAATGGTTAATGGATCTTGACAAACCGGGCATGTTTCTTTATCGCCTGTAGGTATGCATACATTTTTCTGTTCCGTGGATGTTGGCATAGTGGCTGCCCCTTCAGCTACCGAGGAAGGATTTGGACTTTGCAACGGCACCTTTTGTTTAGCTTGTACCAGACCCTGGGAACAATAAAAAAGAGTTAGTATTGACTCCCGACAGTAGCAACAACAAAGACATTCTGTTTTTATGTAGTTTAAGTTTCAACACAGAAAAAGTAGAAAGGTCAGTGCGCAAAGCATACCACCAAAGGACACACAATTCTGCACCCACGAAAAGAAAATCTAAATCTGAATGATTAAAATGGACTTTTGCTTCTACCTTTAAATAACGAAGTTTCCCTTTTACAACAGACAACGAATTTAAGGATGTGAACTTGTCGCTAGTATATAGGACGCTAGCTGAAGGTAATTCTTCTTCACTTAAAGCATCAAGAGCTTTATCATCCTCATCTTCTGCTAGGCGCAATCTTGAAGTTGCCATGTTAAGCTCATCATAAGCTTGTAGAATTTGAGCTTGGGCTATTGCCAAGGATCTTGCATGGGGATACTCTTTGCGCATGCCCTAAACCAGGTAAGAAAGAAAAAGGATCATATTTTGCGAATGCCCAACGGGAATACTATTAGCGGGACAATTAGTATCCCAAAGAAAGACAACAAAAGTTTAGCAAGAGTAGGCTCTGTTCTATGATCCATTAACTACAGGAGTTCTTAGTTTCAGAGCTGCAGTCAAATAGTTGCTGTTGAAAGAATACTACAATACAGGACATACCTCAAGAGCGTGGAGGTGCTTTGTGGCTTCTGATGTACCGTCCCTCCCTAATTGGGCCTTGCAATGATTTCTTATAACTCCAAGAACAACCTCTAATTCAGATGGAGCTTTTGAAACCTATCATCCGAATATGATAAACAGGACAAGTTATAGAAGCTCCATCTACCTTAGTTTCAGTGACATTTAAAGTATAAACGAAAGACGGCTGCATTTTAGCACCTTTTAAGGATGAACAAAACTAATAGTGAGATAAAGTGACTGACCACAACTTTTCCAGCATCTCTCTTCTTTGACTCTTTATTAGAATTGGATGATGTTGACTCTTTATTTGGCTGCGACAAATTCTGATAAAAACGATTAAGTTCAGAGTTCTTCTTCTGCAAAGCCACAGCCTCTTCAGCACATGTAGCTGTCCCTCCGCCTACTTTTTCACTACGAAAGAGCCTTGCTTCATAGTCCTAGTAAAGAAATCATAAATTGTAAAAACTATGCTCATGTTAAGCCATACTGCAAATCAACAGGGATTAAAAGAAGAAGAAGAAGTGTAACAAACCCGAAACAATTCATCTAGTTCACAGAGAACACACAAAGGACCATCATCACAACCCTTGCAATTTCGACAGTTTCTCACGCGGTGAATATCCTCCTCCTTTGGCTTCTCCATCGTCTGATCAATTTCTAAAAGTCGATCAAGCAACGTCTTCCTAGATGCTGCTAATTGGTCCAAACCAGTCTGCATATGATACTTCAGGCCACTTATGCTTCGGAAACTATATCAAAGGGATACAACTAATCAGAATCCACACAATATAGACAGCTAGATTCAGTTTACTTGAAATTGAAAGCCACGAGCAACATTCATGAGATACAGGTGAAGAGACAAACAGTGCAAAAAGTCAAATATATGACCCTGCAGTAGATGCGATGCAGAGGACCAAATGTTTACTTACCGAGAGGCAATTCTCGATGACTTCCCATTGTTTAGAGTTCCTACAAGGGCCTCTTCAATCTTTCTCATCAAATCCCTAGAGAGGTCTATGTTCTTTTCAGCATGAAGAAGGGCTTCCAACCACCAAACTGTACTTAGATCTTTTCTGTCGCTGATTGCATTGCAAACCTTCAAAAGAGTTTATCTAAATGTTAACATATAAAGAGAACAAAGTGATGATTGGAAAAGAACAGCATATGGAAAAAATATACATGAACTTTTTTAGCCTGCTCAAAACCATAAAAAAGAAAGAGAACCAAAATGAACTACCATCGATTATTTAGCATACAAAGTGTGATTGTCTAGACAATCCTATATAGAGGATCATAAAGTGCTACACGGAAGCAGTTACGAAAAATACCTGTGTGTAAGACTTGTTAAACTCTTGTTGAGCCATGGATAGCTTTGAACTGAATACAGACAAGTACTTCTGTTTAATATTGTCAAAGGCTATTCTCAAAGATGCATCACTGAAAGAACTACATGATGGCTGGGGACCATTATCGCATTCTTGGTGAGCAGCAGGAACATTATCTGATAATTCAGATGTACCTTCCAGTGAGTTACTGGCATCATTGGCAATTTCTTCTTTCCCACAAAGTTTTTGCCTCTTCGCTACATGTTGATCACAAGTTTCAATGCCCTGTATCTTGGAGGCCATTTCCCTAGAGCTCCCAGGAAGCTGTTCTTTTGAAGGGCAGCAGTTTGTTGCCAAAGGGAGTATATCAGCAAGATTATGATAAATGTGGATGCTCAACAAAGGGTCCAGGCGGAAATCCTCATTGTGCTGTTCAGCTAAATCCAGCGCTTCCTTGTACAAGGATAGAGCTTGGGTGAAGTTTTGTTCGAGTATAGCTATCCCGGCAAGCCCATTGAGAGCGACGACTGACCTCCTAAGCGCTTCCTCTCCTTCTACCTTTGTTTTACCTACAAGAACCTGTAGAACAAGATCCCATAAAACAAAAAGAATCAATCACAAAATTTTTAGTAATAAAGTACAGAAACACACCATTAGTATTTCCTCCATAGTCATGGGTGACTGTTGCAGAGAACGAAGCCCAAAGCTTCCTACTTGAGGGTGGCAGCAGGCTTGGCGAAGCTTCAACAGTGTATTCAGAAGCTTTCCTGCCTCTGCGTGTGTGATGAGTGGATCTGATGAATCATTAGATGCTAAGCATCCTGGACAGCAAGCATGAAAAATGTCAGACCTTAAAGTTGCGTCTTCACATGCAAACTTTAGGGTTACCTATAGAATGACTCTTAAATGAAGTTGCAAAATAATCATTAACAACCTCTGACTTCTCTTTTTCGAATATCATCTTTCAGACTGTCAATGACTTCTCGGGCATAGCTCACACAAGTTTCGTGTTGCCTTTGGTAAAAGTGTTCTTCTATTGGAGATAAAGTGAGCCAAGAGAGGCACTCCTCCTGAGGAGGAAGCTCCAACTCATCTGCAACATGCACTTTCAAAGATCGCCACATAATTTTCTTGAAAAATTTATGAGCAAATTCCCTAGCTGCCACATCTTTCCTCTGAAAAGGCAAATTTAATAAATTAAGGAAGTGACTAAAACTAGCAGGAGAAAGCAAGAATGATGTCTTTGGGAAAATCATGAGAAAACACTTGGAGCCCTAAATGTGGATAAAGTAATAGAAGGATGCGCTGTATTTTCTTGAATCAAAGTGTCAACTTGGCTAAAAATTATACATTAAACTTTAGATTTTATCTTAATGGTTCCAGTTATCTAGCATCTTAGAACTTTTGAAAAGATTTGGAATTGAAAAACGAAGGGATGCACTGAACTTCATACCTCATATGGATCTCGTATAACTTCAACCCACCACCTAGAACCATCAAATGGGCATGCTTTGAGAAATCGTAGAAGTCCATATAAGTCATCAAGTTTACGTTGAATAGGAGTCCCTGTAATGCACCAACGGTGCTTAGTATATAACCGCATAGCCATTTCTGTGGCCGCAGCAGCATTATTCTCCACCATTTGAGCCTCATCCAAACAAACTCTCCACCAGAATATTCTGGTCAGAACGGTTGGAACAACAGGGTACCTAAAACAAAATGGCAGGTCATCATCTCGAAAAATACAGGTCCAAGAGCAATTCACTTCTAAATCAACCCAATGATGTTCTAAGGTAAAGCACTGAAATATGTAAACTTAAACCCTAATAAGAAAGGAGAAAGAAAACAAGAAAATAAAGCAAATTCTTTACAACTTGAACACTGATCGTTTACAAGAACATGATGGCATTTAAGTACATTTGCTACAAGAGTTCATGATGAGGGGCAGCAATTAATAAAATAAGTGGCTGGAAACTGGGAAATTATTTTTAAACCAAATATGTATCATTCCAAACAAATCATCCTAATGCAAGGGAAAACATCAAAATTATGCAACATCCTTGCAAGCAATCAGGCAAAGATCTTATCCAATTGTTTGAAGAATCAGTTCAAACTAGTGTAGCCAATTTTTGAGCAAAGAAAAAAAAACAAAAGCAAGAACATCACAAGTTTTGAAGGAACCTTTTATGGAATCTCATCAAGCGCCGATCACCTTCATGCCTATCAGAGTCGTGTGACAGGTCCTCTTTAAGCACATCATATGTTGTCAATACAATGTCAGCGCTAACAAGTTCACTGATATCAATTTCCGACGCGTTTGAAAAAGAACTCTCCCTCACACCTTCATAGATACATGTTTTTAAAGAACCTGCACGGGTATGACTGGGGTGATAAGATAAGTTAGTAGGATTTACATCTTTCATTAATGGATTTTTTTTTGATGTAGTGAGTAATAGCTACAACATCCATGATCTGGTGATAAATAATTCAGAAACATCTCCATACCATGTTAAGCAATAAACACGATCAAAATCGAATCAATTTATCACAAAATGAGTCATCTAAGAAGACTGAAGGATAGCATACGAAATATTTATACAGTTTAACAAAACAAAATTAACATAAAATATACGGTATATTTATAGTTTAGGCATAAAATATACCGTATAATTTCAGAATGCCATTGGAGCAAAATAGAAGCTGGACAAATTATAAGAGTGGCAGCAGTAGCCACAGGAGAGTTAGTAGCCTGTATCAGTTCTGAGCACAGCTGGCAAATATATTTTCCATCTCTTTCAACTACAGTGGTTGTATTTTTCCTCTTCAGGTGCTTTTGAGAGGCCTCATTGGATTTGATGGATTTTCCATCAGCTGAATAACCCACACAGTCTGCATGTTGCCATGCATCGCATATGTCACACTGTACCCATAATCCTGTGTATGACATATTTTCACTCACAGCTCCACATACACATTCAACTCGCTCCCTTTTTAATCTTTTAAGATTGATTTTCTGATCTTCGGTAGCTTGAGATTCAGAATCAGCAAATATGTTGTCTTCATCTGCCGACTTCGGATGCGCAAATATACAAGCAAGAAGTTCAACAGTTTTCCCCATGCCCATCTCATCTGTGATCGTCACAAAAGAAAAACATCACACAGAAAGCAGTTCGGGAAACACCAGTCTTCCCTTCAGAATGAGATATAAAATGCTTAAGAAGATAAAACATTATTAAGCATATTTCTTCTATTACCAAAAACAGCCATAGATATTTTGAAAAGGCCAAAGACTAGTTGATAGAGAACTTCACTAAATATGTGGTAGAAGAAACTTTAGGAGCTGGTAAATGGAAATTTTCCAACAACTTCTTGTGATATTTGTTTCATTCCTAGTTTTTTCGTTCAGGTAGGGCTTTATGACTAAGCTATTTAAGAAAACTAGGCACTCACATGACAATAGATTGTCATGTAGAAGTGATAGATTCTGATTGTTTGATAAGGCATTACTCTATTTATATCATCATTAAATACCACTGATCGCTCATGTTTTCAGAATTAACTTCAATTGTTTAACAGTAATACAGCCAATAGTGTGCAAAACTAGATTTCCGGACAAAAGCGAAATTCAACATCTGTAAAATCTGAAGAAAAATCTAAACACATGCAAGAAAATGTAGAGTAGTGGATTTACCAGCAAGAATACCACCACAGACATAAGCTGAATCATTCTCTGGGTGCAACGAAACATTTCCACTGGAATACATTATCAAATTCACAGTAATCGTTAGATAGGGAGGAGATGGAAGAGGAGAAGGATGTAGAACGCAAGAACTTGCTTAAAAGGTAAACCAACATATTTGAGAAAGCCACTACCTGAATGGGTTGTAGAACATTTTTGAACATGTGTCAAGAAATTCCAAGGGCAAACATAAAGGTGATATGAACTGACTGTTTCCCTTTTCGACCGGACTTTCTGCATATCCTTTCTCTCTATGTACCATCCAGTAAGCTGCACGGCGCTGATAGGGCTTCAACTCAGGAAGCAAATCGGGCATGTCAGCTTGAAGCATTGCATCTGCTCTGTACACAAGATATAATAGAAATTAAACTCAAAGATTGATAGACATCATAGCCTCAGAAGTTGGAAATAGACTATAAAATTGAAAAGTGGTGATACTCACTTTGATCGCTTAATGGCTTCATAGAACCCAGAGACATCAAACCTTGCTAGTTTACTAGGGTCTGAATTAGCATATCCATTTTCAGTATGCAAATCAATTTCCATTTCTGTTGATTTACTGACTCCGTACCTAGCCTCTGATGTCATTACTTCTGGATGAAGCCAACCCATGACATTCCTCATACTTTTTTTCCAGACTTGCCTAGTCATGTCCAGAAGTGACTGACAAGCATCAAACGCACGCTTAAGTATCTCCACCCTAACCGTGATGGTGGACATATCAATCGACACAACCCACTGAACTGGCCTTAGGGTCATAAACCTCAAACTTGCCATGTGAACAAGACCAGAGATACCTTCATCCGGTCCATCAAAACTCCCTGATAAAATCACCGAGCACTCGCCCGTATCCTCTGTTGGACACTTAATGAATTCCAAAGAAATATCAGCAGAGGATAATACAGGCCAATGGCCTAACTTCATACGGCCAATAAACTCATTCACGTTGCACACTCGAAACCTTAATGAGTAATCATCCTGATTAAAATCCCCACTCAATCCATCACCAGAAAACCCTTCTCCGAAATTCAAATTTGTCAAAACAACTTCAGCAATATCAAGGTGCTCGTCAAAAACCCAACAAGACCGATCAACTTCCACAAAATACGGCTCATCAACTTTATCCAGTTCATTCTTTCCTGATTCCCCATTTGAAATCTTGATTCCATCCAATTCTGCCTGATCAGCATTGCTGCGACTCTCCAATACAACCCCACCGGATCGGTGGGGCCTCCTTTGCTTCCTTCTACCCATCACTCTAAGCAAAAAAAACCTAATTCACACACTCTGAATTCAAAAGCACACACTTTAATTATCATTAACCATAAATCTCAATAAGGCATGCGCCCTAAACATGGAAAGTAATCACTACCAAGATTATATTCATAATTATCAATTCATCATTCAAAAATTAAACAACAAAACACCCAAAAAAAAAAACTAAAAACTAATTAAATACACAATTTAACCAACAAAAAAGAAAGCTTCTGCCTTGAAATTCGAGAAGCATTGACAAATTACAATTGGGAAATTCAGGAAATTCAAAAAGCCACAGAATTTTAACCCCATATGATTAAATTAACGAACTTTGATTATCCGGATATGTTCATCACTGGAACAATGTAATTACGTGAAAAGTACAAAAACGGAAACGACTAATTAATTCAAAGGAAATTAAAAATCGAATAAAAACACAAGAATTTATGGAGAATTTCGAACCTGATAACTTGTTTGTGTGAGCAGTGGATTCAAGAGACGGGCATGGGGTCTCTCTCTCCCTCCTCGCGGGTACTGAGCTCACGCGCGAATCGCGACTCGGCAAGGTGCCCACTTTGTATTCGACCTTTTGCGTGTTATCCTGTGCTCCTGTAAAACGTAAAAACAAAAAAGGAGTTTTAATCGAATACTTTATTTTTAATCAAAAATCTTATTTTTATCTAGTACTATTTTCTTACACCAAGTATAAAATATCAATGATATCGGAAATATCGGTAGTCTAAAAATACGGAAATTTCGATGGAAATATCGGGATATTATCGATATCGATAAAAATTGAATAAAAGCCACGGAAATTGTAAGAAAAACTTGAAAATTTTTATTGAAACTTTGCAGGATGTTTATTTAGTCAATTATCTATTAATTTATCACAAAAAATTGGAAGGAAATGCATTGCATGATAGATATAATTGATTTAAGTTGATTATATAGCGAGCTGGCAAACATTTTGAGTGTAGAAAATATGTAGTAATTAATTAAAGAAGTTTAAACATACCATAATCATTTATATATAATGAATTAGTACAATATTTTATACTTTATACATTGCAAGGTAAAATATATGAGCGACTTAGCAAGGTCTAAAATATCGATGATATCGGAAATATCGGTAGTCTAAAAACACGAAAATTTCGATGAAAATATCAAAATATTATGGATATTTTAGACCATGACTTACACATTTACTTATTTATTTATTTATTAAAACTAAAGTTTTTAAAAACTTTTCGTTAAGCCTAACGTAACGGCCAAGTCAACGGCATCTCGGATTTCTGCAGTTTCTAGCATTTTGATTGGCCCGTTATATTGTCTTGGGTTACAGCCAGCTATTGAATCCAGATAAAGTCGGTTAGCATAGGTACAAAAGGTAATCCAATTTCGCGCCGTATATACATTACAGCTACTTACGTCATATCTTTTACCCCGAACGGCGCCGTATCGGGATGATTTCAGGAAATAGGGTTTAAAGGCCGAGTCTTGATCAATTACTAGGGTTTTTAATTTGAGTCCCCAAATGAAAGGAGGAAGGAAGAATCTGAAGAGGGCGGTGGAGCAACAGAGCTTTACGCTCGAAGATGGTCACTCTGTAATGCAAGTGCTTTCTCTCCGCGGCTCCAATCTCATCGAGGTGGGCGCTTCTATTCCAATTCAATTTTTAGGGTTTTTGGCCCGGAAATAAAAAACCCTTTTAAAACCCTAAATCCCAAATCGATGTCTCTGTGAAAATGCAGTAGTGGGTATCGATCAATTTGTAAAAAAATGATGTGGGTTTGGGCTGTCCCAAAAGAAAAATGTGAACTTGATTGCATAATGTGTTTAGAATTGCTGAACTTGCTTCTGATTCTGCTGTAATTGTTTAAGGTAATGGATGCAAAGGGAGAGAAATCTTTGGCGCTGTTTCCGGCTAAGTTTTCAAAGAGCATGTGGATTAAACGAGGTTGGTTTCCTATATACGTATCTCATTTCAACGTATTCTTGCAAATGTAGCCGAAAGGCGGAATTTTGAATCGATTTTCGATTGGCAGGGAGTTATGTTGTGGTTGATGCAAGTGGGAAGGAGAAGGTTCTTGAATCTGGCAGCAAGGTGGCATGCATTGTTTCGCAAGTTCTATTTTACGAACAAGTACGAGTGCTGAAGAAATCGCCAGACTGGTGTGTATTCTCTTCCCATCCTAAGATGATTGGTCACTATCTCAACAAAAAGGGCAGCTTATGTTGCTTACACATTTAATAGTGCGATGACCTTTTTATGTTTCGGTTACTTCATATCGAACTTTGAAATGTCCCTCGAACAAACTCAATGTTTGCTTTGACTTTCTCTTTTTATGGTTAAGTGTATACTGATTCAGCATTGTATCACAACTTGAGAAAGCTGAAAATGTCAAAAAGTTTTGTTCTTGTAAAATAGTAATCCACAAGCCACCGTAGTTTCACGCATTGCACATAATTGTATTGAGGGATGGTAAAGGGTTGCTCGTGGAAGTGTGGGTAAAATCCGTAGCCTTTGTGGCACTTCTTGTTTAACGTGTTTATGTGATCTTAAGATTCTTTTAGTGATCTTTTTGTTCCTTATATTTGCTTTTGCCGCCCAATTTCAGGCCAGAACTCTTCAAATCCGAAGTTTCAGACGGATGCGATGGAAGTTTGCAGGGAGATACCTCCCAAAAAGAAGACAATGAGCTCGACGACTCAAGCGATGATGATGGACTTCCTCCACTAGAGGCCAATACAAACAGGAATAAACCAGCTGACTGGAAATCGGATACAGAATCGGATTCCGATTCAACATAACTCAGATTAGGACTTTGAGTTCAGAAACTGATTCTTGAGTAGTTCTGCAGTGGATGTAGATGAATCACCTGAAGTGAGGATAACAGTTAAAAAATTTAGTCCAGAATTTTTGTTGGGTTGACTATGTATGTAACCTTGTATTCCAATACAATACACAGAATGTCTAAACTTTTATGATTGAAATTTTGGAACTGGACTTTGGGCCTCGGTGTCGTATCCTTCGTGTATCAAATTTCGCATTTTTCGTATTTTTTTAAACCAATGAGTACTACGGAATTTAGTTACATTATGAGCATCTCTAACACTTTCACATCTCCCAAAGATGTAAATATATACATTTTTATTTACAACTCTCGACGAAAGATGAATAATTTATATTTAACCATGGGAGAACGTTCTAGCTAAGAAAAGTGGTGAAATGCCCATATCTATTTTTTTTGCCCATGTCATTGTATACGACTTTGTTATTAACCACTGTGCCTCGGAGACAAATCGCAGTTTTACAAAAATTGAAGCAGTTCCGGACCGGAGAGAAATCTAACGGCGGGAAAGAGGAGAAGTCTCAGAATGGCGCCAACAGTGAAAAGCCTAGCCACGTGGCGTCCTCCCTTTCACTTACAACTCGTTTAACGTCACACAGAAATGCAAAAGATTTTTCTTGTTTTTTTTTTTTTTTCTTTTTCTCTCAGCGATGGAGGGACTGAGACGGAGATAGTAGTTAGCAGACACTCGCAAGCTGACAGAGACGAAGAGCAATTGTCAGAACCACGTCGTGAAGGTTTCCAAATTCCAAGCTCCGATTTCACTTCCTGAAATTTTGATACTTTCGTTGTTGTGGAAGTGAAGAGATGGCTGTGGCGATGGTCTCAGCCGTGAGAGGCGGTCGTTTGCCGTCACTGAACCATCATCACCGCCGTCAGATGATTCTAAGCTCCACGTCGTCGTCGATAATTGGTAGTTGGGGTTCGTTAAAATCATCGAAGCAGCTCATTTGCAGCTCAAACTCAAAGGGTTTCACTCTCTTTTCCCGTTACTCACAAACTCAGGATCTTTACTCCTCCCGCCTTCAGGGTGCTTAATTTCTCTCTCCCGTTAGCTTTTGGATTTTAGGTTTGCATTTTGGATTTTGGATTCTGGGTTTATCTCAAGCTTAAATCTTTATTTGATTTATGGGTTTTTTTTCAAACATTTTATTTGTTACCTATATGAACATGAATAGTAGATTATACTTCTGCTAATGGTTATACTCTGGTCTCATTGATATTTTGAATCATGAAGTTGCGAACTTCTCGGTGTTTCGCTTGATGGGTACCTCGAAAAATGTTCATTTTTTCACTTCTTTTAGTGAGTGATTGGCTGTTGCCTTTTCATGGACATACAGAAGTGAAACTTAGGTGTAAAAACTGCTGAAGTAGAAGTACAACTCTTCTGTTTGGCAGACAGTTATCAATTAATTGCATCACCTCAGAATGGGAAGGAGACTTTGATTCACGCCTTTGTTTAGACCTCGTCATGAGCATCTGTGTTCTTTAGGCTCGAATTCTTTTCTTTCTTGATCACTCTATTCGTTTGAGGTTTTAAGCTGACTCTGGAATTTCATGCTGTTACCAGATAGGTTTGAAGACTTGCCTAGACTGGTGGAGGACATTCTCCAAACATCAGTAAGCACAGGTCCACGTGGCGCTCTTAGGATGGTCCAAGGTATTCAGGCGTTTATTGGGGTTGGTGGGGAGTGGCTTGCTGATGTATCAAAGGTAACAGGAACCTTGTTTGCTTGGCTTTCACCTTGTTCAATTGTCAATTGGTATAGTTCTTGAAACGGCTCAATGACAAAATGCGTTTATACGGCCAATTCCAATAACTTGGGATTAAGACTTCACTCGGTTGAGTGTTCTGTTAACACCTAGGCATTCGTTAATGCTAGCCCTTTTATCTGAATAAGCAAACTCTTGAAAAGCATACTTGTAAATGACCCTTCCTTTTGTTTGTAGTCAGCAAACTCATCTGCTGGATTACCAACCCAACTGCAGCTTGGATTGCTGTCCCCCCGTTATTTGAGGAAATTGTTTGAGCGCATGGGGGCAACCTACGTTAAGTTGGGTCAGGTAACTCTTGTTGTATTCTTGTTTTTTGATCGCCACTCCATAACTTTATTCATTATATCCAATGTAAATTAGCAAAAGATTATTATTTTACTTGTCTATCTTTGTTCATTCAACGTACACAATCACTAATGCTATGCTACTTACAAATGGTAGTTCATTGCATCTGCTCCAACTTTGTTCCCATCAGAATATGTCGAAGAATTTCAGAACTGCTTTGACAGAACTCCTGCAGTACCCTTTGCCGAGATTCAAGCAATCTTGCGTCAGGAATTGGGGAGACCAATTGAAAGCGTTTATGACTATGTTGACCCAACCCCACTCGCTTTGGCCTCAATAGCACAAGTTCTTTTCTCTTCCTATCAAATTTCTCATGTTCCTCAAACCATTCGCTAAGCTTAGGAATAAGAATTGTGATGTATTTTGTTTAGGTTCATGGTGCAAGGCTAAGAGGCTCCCAAGAAGATGTAGTAATAAAGATCTTGAAACCCGGAATAGAAGATATGTTGGTTGCAGATCTCAATTTTATCTACGTTGTTGTCCGCATTTTGGAATTCTTGAATCCTGATATAAACCGTGCTTCATTGGTATGTGGACATAAATTTCTTCATATGCAACAAATGACTTTAACACTTATACTGGATGACAGGTATAAGCATAGTAATTATTTTCATACTCTTAGAAATAATTTACACTGCTAGTTTCTTCAGTTACAACAACTTACAAGTTATATTCTGTGAAAGCATAACATCTTTGGGATGATGTCAGCATCTTTGGTTCATATGTTGGAAAATGATGGAAGATAGAAGTTTCCGTTGTAATCTGTTCATCGTTTCAGTAGGTTGGTATTGTGCAAGATATACCGGATTGAAGAAGTTGATTTCTACAAGGAGGCTGCAAACGTTGAGTCCTTTAGGAGATATTTAGAAGCTATGGGACTCACAAGGCAGGCTACGGCTCCAAAAGTGTATCACCAATGCAGCAGCAAACGAATTTTAACAATGGAGAGGCTGTATGGAGTTCCTCTTACTGACTTGAACAGTATAAGTTCCTTTGTTTCTAATCCAGAGACCAGTCTCATAACTGCCCTTAATGTGTGGTAGGACTTGAATATTTTATCCACCATTCATGTGCTTGTAGTTTTTGTGTTCATTTATTTGTCAAACAAACAACCTTGTCGCTTGTTATGAAATGTCTCTGTAGGTTTGGCAGTTTGCTTGCCTGTGAAAGCTTCCACGCAGATGTGCATGCAGGCAATCTGTGGCTGTTGCGTGATGGCCGCGCATTGGGTTTCTTGATTTTGGTATTCATATATCTTCATGCGCCAATTGTACTCGTTGCTTTACTTATAGTTGTGATTGTCGTCGGTTTCTTTCAATGTTTCAGTTGCTTATACAATCTCCACAAATATGACTTAAGGTTTTTACTTTATCTACTGTGCAGAAAAAAGGATCGAGTAAAGATATCGATATTTTTTTTGTCAGTGTATAATGTATATCTTTGTAGACTTGCTAATTGTCTGTTCTGTAACAACCGTGCATCGTCCCAAGATGCAGTACCTACCATTTGCTTTATAGTTTTAGAAGTTCTCTGCATTTGTCCAACCTTTCAAATGTTATTGACGTTATTTTTTTTGGTTTGTTACCTTTCAGTTATGTGAAATCATTCTTGCGTTTGACTTAAATTTACAGGAATCGTTGGCCGTATATCCCCGAAAACATGGGGTGCCATAATCTTTCTGGCATCAATTGCAACTGAAGAATATGAATCAATGGCTTCTGCACTGATTGAAATGGGTTCTACAGACACAAACGTTGATGTTAAGGCCTTTGCAAGTGACTTGGAAAAGATGTTCTCGTCAATAAAGGCAAGCATTAAACTCAGGAGTTTGGTAATTGTGTTTTGCTTTCCAAATAGGGTTATTTTTTGGTCTGTACTTCTCCTGGGACAATTTCGGAGCTGAGGGGAAATAATGTTTCACAGAACGGTGCAGCCAAAAGATAACTTTTTTTTTCTTGCCCGTAAATATTGTGTTGAGAATATTGCGTTTAAGAATGGGAAAAACAAGAACAAAACTTTGGAAATCGAAAAACAAATAACCAAGATAAATAACACCAAGAATTTACGTGGTTCGGCAATATGTGCCTACGTCCACGGGACAGCAACAACAATCTTTCACTATATCAATAATGAGTACAACCAATAATCTTGCCAAATCTCTAGAACTAGGACTTGACGAAAAACCTAAAAGAACAAGAACAAGAAATACACTATCTCTTTTCTTTTCTCTCGCACACACAATATTCTCTCACTCTAATCCCTTGAGTGGTATACAACTTATTGTTTTGCTCCCTTTTCAAAACTAGTACAATAGCCCCTTAATATAGACATAATAAAGGTCTTCTTCAATAAGGATTATTAATCCTAATTGGAATCTAGTTATGAATCCTACTCCAATTGAGAAACTAAATCCAATTGGGTAAACAACTCCAATTAGGAAAACAACTCCAATTGGGAAAACAATTTAATCCTCTAAGACTATTAATTCCCAATAGACTTAGGACAATTTATCATGGGCTGGAAAAAACCCAACAATCTCCCTCCAGACCATGAGGAAGGTATACCAAAATAGGATTGCTCCTCTTGACCAAACTCCTATTGATCGAACTACTCATTAACCAAGACCCTCTTGATTAGACTTCTCTTGACTAGGCTCCCCCTGATCGCAACACCCATCGTCATTGGCAAAGGCAATTATAGACTTCTTTGCCAGAAAACCATCAATCATCTGCATTAAAGAAGCTCTTCATCGTAAGTCACAACACTTGCAGTATTGTTCCCATCCTTTTGTTCCTTTTTCCATTTACGACAACGCTTCTTCATGTGACCCTTTTTCCCACAATAGTGGCAGTCACCATTGAATCTCGTCTCACCAGAATTTTTGCCTCTTTTCTCTGTGACAAAGAGTTGTCCAGCGCCTGCACCTGAAGCTTTTCTCCTTGTTTCTTCATTAAACATGCTATCCTTAACGGCATCCATAGATAGTACACCATTAGAAGCCGAATTGCTTACAGTTACAACGAAGGTTTCCTAACTATCTAGCAAGGATCCTAGCAATAAAAGTGCTAGCAGCTCTTCTTCAATATTCAAACCCATAGTGGCTACCTGATTGATCACGTTCTGAAAGTTGTTCAAGTGCTCGGTTACACTAACATCTTCCGCATACTTCATGTTGACAAGCTCTTTGATAAGGAATGCTTTCTTGGCAGCGGTCTTCTTCTCAAAGAGGGATTCTAACTTCTTCCAAAGAGCTTGCGCATCAGTTTCTTTAGACACATGGTGATAGATGCTCTCGTCCACCCATTGTCTAATCGTACCAATAGTTTTACAATTCATCTTGGTCCAATTGGCATCAGACATATTTTCTGGCCTGCTCTTAACACCTTCAATTGGCTCATGGAGATCTTTACAATAAAGCATGTCCTCCATTCTTGATTTCCACGTAACCCAGTTGGAGCGGGTGAGTTTCATCATAATTGCACCCTCCATTCTAAACGGATATTAGTCGAACCTGGCTTTGATACCTAAAAATGCAGTACCTACCATTTGCTTGATAGTTTTAGAAGTTCTCTGCATTTGTCCAACAGTTCAAATGTTATTGACGTTATTTTTTTCTTTGGTTTGTTACCTTTCAGTTAAGTGAAATCATTCTTGCGTTTGACTTAAATTTACAGGAATTGTTGGCCTTATATCCCCGAAAACATGGGGTGCCATGGAAATCTTTCTGGCATCAATTGCAACTGAAGAATATGAATCAATGGCTTCTGCACTGATTGAAATGGGTGCTACAGACACAAACGTTGATGTTAAGGCCTTTGCAAGTGACTTGGAAAAGATGTTCTCGTCAATAAAGGCTAGCATTAAACTCAGGAGTTTGGTAATTGTGTTTTGCTTTCCAAATAGGGTTATTTTTTTGGTCTGTACTTCTCCTGGGACAATTTCGGAGCTGAGGGGAAATAATGTTTCGCAGAACTGTGCAGCCAAAAGATACTTTTTTTTCTTGCCCGTAAATATTCCATTATAGAAAAAGAATGCTACCTAAAAGAGCTGTGCCATAGATAGAAATTACCGAATTTAGAATATAGAACGGAAGTGGCATAGCTGTTTGTTTTGAATCGAAACCAGCTTATTGATAACAATCACATCGCTTCTAACAATTCCTCATGTGCAGGATTTGGATACAGAGGTAGTCATATAGCAACTGCCAGGGAGCCATCTACAAATGCAACTGCTGTCTCAGCAAATCTAGTTGTTGATGAGAGACAAATGAATGCACTTTTTCTCGATGTGGTACGCCCTTGACTCCCTTTAGGTTTACATGCCTGCATTATATATCGGTACCACCGCAGCATATACCATCAATTTTTTAACTAATTGTTCCGAAGTCATGAGCTGCTTTCATGCTCTTATTCCAGATTCGGGTTAGTGAATCATATGGATTGAAATTTCCTCGAGAGTTTGCACTTCTCCTGAAGCAGCTTTTGTATTTTGACAGGTACGCCCGTTTGTTGGCCCCGGACTTGAATATGCTCCAAGACCAAAGGATTTCTATCGCTTCTAATCGGAGAACCAACTACAGGAACGATTTCAGATGAACCTAGGAAGTGCAGATGCAGCTTCTTGTAAGTTTGTGTAAATATAAATAAAAAGTACTCCTGCATTCGGGTTACATTCAATAGAAACAATGTCGAGAACAAGAAACAGATTGTAATCTAATACTTTGCGAAAGCAAAGCGTGTATGGGTTAACGTAGGAATTTATCATATCGGATCCTTCTCTTTGATAACTGCTACTAGAAGCAAACAAGGAACCATATGATTGCACAAGATGTGTTATTTTTTTTGGTCAAATTGCACAGGATATGTTGCATATGAACAAATAAATCAAATAGGAGTCTGGTAAACATGTACATACACACACAACAATCGAAAGCTTGATTTCTACATATAACATATACTCACTTGCGGGATGCTATATCAGAAAGAACGAAAGAGAAGTCCTAACATGTAGATATGGCAAAAACAAGGCAGTATCTGTCGTCGAATCACTTCCCGGAAACCTTTGCTTCCGTCAGGGCTCTATTCACTTTATCCAACTTTGGAATGTTTCAGGGTCCGGTAAGTGAGACGAAGAAGCTCTTCCGTTTGAGAAAAACCCTCGGGAGCTTCATATAATCGTACTCTGAGAAATCTGTTAGTTCCTTGAGTTCAAAGTTATCTCTGCAATGGGTATGAGCTTCTCCCTGTCCGAGATGTTACAGACCCTCTAATCACTAGGCTTGGCGAAGCGTAGCCCATGAGTCGATGAAGTGGTGAACTCGAATTTGCTGGCAGCTCTTCGATTTCTGAGGATAACGACGGTCTTGCTGACACAATTGTTTCAATTGGATTCTTTTCTTTGTTCTGAGACTCTCTCAAAACAAGCTTCTTCCTCTCTCTCATTGGATCCAATGAATTATGTGACATATTTTGGTCCTCTGAATCACCATGGTTAGAGTTGGAGGGTGCAAAAGCTCCAGGATCACCGTCAGAAGAGTAACTATGGTAGTAAGAGGGTCCATAACCATAATCATCAGAGCATGAAACAGGATCAGCATGGTGAGCCAAGTTACCGCCATTACCGGCAGCATTATAGTCGCCAACCTCACTCGGAGGGGCTATAGCATTCTGTTCATAGGGGACAATATGAGCTCTCTTTTGGAGCGAAAACTTGAGCACCTCCGAACAAGCCCCACATCGAAGTCTATGGTATCTCCTCTTGAAAAGGAGAAAATCTGCAGGTATCTGCAGCAGTTCTGAGCAGTTGTAACAAGTTATGAAAGGGGCTCCACCTGCTATGGGGCGGAAATGTCGTTTAGCCAAATGTTGTTTCTCTCTGTAAAACTTCTTCGCATCATGCCATTGGTGCCTTAGATCATCAGACATTGTTTCATGGCCCCAAAGAGGAGAATCGGATCCCATATACCGTTCGGGAGTTGAAGGACGAGACTTATCATAGGATGTCCAGCAACTGTGACCAGGGTGAACCCTACATAACCCGTTTTTGCTGCAACGAACGGGTTGAGACAATGGTGCTGAGCACTTCCAGTCTTGGGGGCCATAATGCAAATATGAAGAATCAGGTTGGTGCCTGCTGGTTGTTGCCTCACTCGAGAAAGGTATGCGCATGTTTTTGCGGTGGTGCTGGGGGGGATAGAGGCTGCCTGTCCTGTGTCTTCTCAGATACCTCTGATAGTTTGGATCATGATAGAGTTCCTTCTCGAATGCCTCATAGCTACGGTACTGGGGCATGCTATTCTCATTCCAAGTGGCTCCTCCGGCAACCCTTCCACTCGCCTTTCCATTCAAACTGTTAACTTGATTCTGCAGTTCATAAACCATTCTCAATAGTGTCATCTTGTCCTGTTCAGCCTCCACAGACATTTCAGATGATTGGTAGCCTGAATTGTGCTGGTACTCGTTATGCAGTTGACTTGTAGGGCCTCCATTTTTGTATCCACCTTGGGAAACTCTTTGAGGGAAAGCCATCCTATACATAGATTCATCACTTTGCAATCTGTTCCAATCTCTGCTTGGATGACCTTGTCTTCTAGGTGGCAGTGATGCATCTTGATCCCACTTTCTGTATCTCATGGCACGATCGTTCTTCATGGGCAAATTTGACCAGGGATCCGTTGGTTGATGTTGCAATCCGGAATCTCTATTTATCATGCTACTTGCCATGAATTTATCCCGTCTGGTTCGTTCTTCAGAATGAACAATATTTGAACGTGTAGTTCGGTTGAAGAACTGATCATCCATGCCATCATAAGAAGAAACACTGGCATCATATGCATGATGACTTGTATTTGCTGGGGACTTTGACGGATCTGTAGGTGCACCGCTAAGCTCAAAGCTGGGGAAGAACTCCGTATTTTCAAATACATCAGGAGACCTTACATGATCAAAGCCATTGGAAAAAGCATTATTCTGAGGTTCCTCCAGTTGTCCATCAGGAGAAGATGTCAGGGAATCCGATGAAATGCTTTCCCTTGCCGGCATATGAACAGTAACTCTATTTTCAAATGCATCAGGAGACCTTACATGATCAAAGACAATGGGAACACTGTTCTGAGGTTCCACCTGTTGTCCATTAGGAGAAGATGTCAGGGAATCCAATGAAACGCTTTCCCTTTCCGGCATATGAGCAGTAACTATATTTTCAAATGCATCAGGAGACCTTACATGATCAAAGCCATTGGGAACACTATTCTGAAGTTCCTCCTGTCGTCCATGAGGAGAAGATTTAAAGGAATCCAATGAAATGCTTCCCCTTACGGCTGTATGAGCAGTAACAATTGAACTACTGCCCCTTGCATCTCCTGGATTTACAGTATTTGAGTTCTGGAAATCAGAATCAATCTCCTTGTTGATGTCTACGTCCACACTTGTTTCTCCTAAACGTGAGCTCCCATCATTTGTTGATACTTCTGCACCTTTTCGTGTTTTTGGTAATGTCTCCTTAACTTCAGAAGACTTGATTTCACTCTTGCTATTGTCTTGTTCTGAGAAGCATTTTCCCGAGTCAGGAAAAGTTACCTCAGGACTTGAGCTGCTAAACTTGTTGCCTTCTGAAGACTCAATCATATCACTCTCGTTGTTTTGGTCCGGTAAACATTCTCCCGAGTCAGGATAAGTAGCTTTTGGACTTGAGCTGCTAAATCTGTTGCCTTCTGAAGACTCAATCTGATCCTTCTCATTGTTTTGGTTGTCCGCAAAACTTTCTCCCGGAAAAGTAGCCTTAGGACTTAGGCTGCTAGATTCATTACCTTCTGAAGATTTACTCTGGCCCCTCTCATTGTTTTGGTCTGAAAAGGATTCTCCTGACATCAAAAGACTTGCATGATTACTTGAAGAGCTCGATTCTTTGTCTTCGGAAGACTTATCTTCACTCTTCTCATTGTTTTGGTCTGAAAGGGACTCTCCTGGGTTCGAAGGACTTGCATTATGAGTTGAGATGCTAGACTCTTTGTCCTCGAAAGCCGCATCTTTTCTCTTCTCGTTGTTTTGGTCCGGAAAGCTTTTTTCCGAGTCAACAAAAGTAACTGTATGAGTACTTGAGCTGATAGATTCGTTGCCTTCTGAAGATTTACTCTCATCCCTCTCATTGTTTTGGTATGGAAGAGCTGCACTATGACTTGAGATGCTAGATTTCTGTTCTTCGGAAGGCTTGTCTTCATTCTTCTCATTGTCTTGTTTCGAAAAGCAATTTCCTGGTTCAGGATAAGCAGCCTTAGGAGTACTTGAGGTGCTGGACTCGTTGCCTTCTGAAGAGCATTCTCCAGATTCAGGAAGAGTTGCATTACGACCTGAGCTTCTGGATTTTTTATCTTCCGAACCGTGATCCAAACGAATCCTCTGAGCTGCCTCAGTGTCATTTACGCTGGCTCTCTTGCTTCTCAATCCATTCATTCGATTTTTCACTGCATTCAGAAGGATAGTTTAGGAAACTAATCCGAATCATAAACCAAAAATCCGAATCTATAAAACGGCTCAATTACTCGGAACGTGAATCAATAGACAGAACATGCAATTTCGTATACTAAACAAACTAAGCAATCCAAGAACACAACTAAGTCTTTTAATCTATTAGCAATTCAGAATTTTTTTTTTATTTTTTTTTTATCTTAATCCTGTAGAAAATCTCGCTTACGGGTCAGGCCAGTCGGCCAAGCCCTTGCACCCGAGTTTGAATCCCCCGGCCCATAAACTGTAGTAGTTTAGAACAAAATATCGCGTTATCAATAAAAATATCGCGGAAAATCTCAATAGTATGACATTGTTTACGGTGAGAAATGAATTAGACAAGAAAGTGGATGGCAAATTAAATTAGTGGGGATGCATTGATTTAATACCTTGGAGAGTGACGCCACATCCGCCACACTTGTAGACCGGAATTTCGGGCAACTCCGGAAGAAGCAGCCGGCATTTCGGACATCGAACCAGTCGAACTTTTGTTGTCAATTCAGGAGACATCTTTGGCCAACACAAACAAAAGGGCTTCCAGTTCCAACGAAAAAGTCTCGAACTTTGAACTTATTGAACTCCAAACACCATCTGAATGCAATCAAAACATGTTTCTGGCATCAGAACAAAAGCTAACTCTCCCAAAAAACAAAATTAGATCCATGAAATAACAACAAGAACGACAAAACAAAACATAAAAACAGGAAATTCTGAACCAGAAGTTGAAGAAATTAAGGAAGCTGTACCTGAACGCAACAGAAGTGAAACTTCAGAGAGATCCGAAGAGAGAGAGAGAGAGAGAGAGAGAGAGAGAGAGAGAGAGAGAGAGAGAGAGAGAGAGAGACAGACAGAAAAAGGCAATGGATTTGTTGGTGTGTTTGGTTTTCGAGAAATGGGTGAAGAAGGCAAAGGCAAAGGTATTTGTTTGACAAAATCGTTGAAAAAAATAAATAAATAAATAATGGCAAAGCTCCTCAAAGTCTTTGGGAGTGTGGAAAAGGGTAAGTCTTTGATTTCCAAACAGAGGAATTTTATGATGGAGGATTTGGAATTGGTCTTTTTTTCCGTGGCGAAGAAGCTTCTATCTGTTCTGACCACGGCTTCCCGTCAAAAACACGGCCAAGCTCAAAAGACTTACAGAGAAGAGAGAAAGAGACGAATTATACATCCGCCGACCATATTTAAAGCGTCAGTGTTGACGTGTCATCTTACTGCTAACTCTGAGATTAAGATGGGGAAACGGAAATGTCAAAGTTACGAGAAATTCTTGTGTTCAGGCAAAAAACTATGTTATCGTTATGCTTGCAGACAAAACTAATGAAAACCCTGTAATTTATCAAAGATTCTCTCTTGAAATTAAAATACAGTTTAAGTCGAGTCATCTGACCAATGAATGTTTATTACGTGTTCAAAAAGTATAACAACTGTTTAACTTTGTTGATATGTGACGTCATTGATTACATGAGAAGATCCACCACTGTCCCACTTTAACCAATCAAGCACAAAACAATCGGTTTGGCTGTGAGTGGGAGCATGGATAACATGATTCTTAGACGGACACAAGTTTCTAAAGTGACGATATCTTAACTAATCATATAGCGTTTTTGTGAGACAAAAAATTTATGTTATTAATTCAAAAATGTTAGGGCAACGTTATAGAGCGTAGGTAGGCCCTTTTATACTAACTCCCCTCCCCATAATTCAAATCAATCGATGTAAAGCAAAACAATACAGCCTTTTAATTTTAATTTTTTATTTTGGGGGAACAACTAGCAACTAATCACGATTATCCATCTATTTCGGGTTCAGATGAGAGTAGTTGGAAATTGCACACTACACATGATCACAATCAAGCAAATTCACAATTTACAAAATATCAAATCAAGAACCTCCTATCATTTTTTTTAGAGAGCTGATATCTGCAATTTTCAACTAGACTACTTGTCGTGGTTCTATAGCCTCTTAATTTGAGTCCTTTGCTTTTGGTGATTACAATTTGGCCATGTAATAGCCAATCACTCTTTCCCTTGCCGGCACGACCGTTATACAAGTAGGGTATTTTTGTTATTTTCCCAAACTCCAATATATCCAAGTCAATCAACTGCCTCGCCCACTCAGCCTCCTCCTAATCCTGTTTCTGGGTTTTTGATGGGAAATGCTAGGAGAGTTTTCAACGAAAAGCACACGGTACTGTTCATTTTAACGGAAAACCATATTTTTATAATAAAAAGCCAAATCAGTACTATTTACTTTACCCTTTATTTTGTCTTTATCGTTAAAACTCAAAGTTTTCAAGCTCTTTTCATTAGTTTTTCTTTTTATAAAATGAGCCCTCCCACTTCCAATACACTCTCATATCCTCTTATTTTGTGCGGTCACGGTTAAATCACGTTAACATTTTATATTAATTTTTTTATAAAAATAATAATAATATAAAATGTTGATGTGATTTAATAAGAATGTATGAAAAGTGAAAATACAGAGAAGCCAGTTCTTTTATAAAATCCCCATTGGCTATTAAGAATCCCAGAAAAACAAAGGCTTGCGAAGTCAAAACTTCTGGAAGTGTATGAGCTGTCTCTCGGACGTGGTGGCATTCGTAAGTCTGGCACTATAGGAGAGGAGAGTAGGTACGTTTTTTGGGTGGGTCCAAATTTTAACAATGGGGGATCAACACATAAAACAAGCCAAATCAAAATATTAGGTTAATTAACCACTATGAGGTGACTTAATCATTGGTACGAATTTCACGTTTGTATTTTCACGGTTTGTTTAGAGTATGATTTTCGACGTTGGTGAATTACATGATAGTGCTTATGGGGTGATTGAAATGCCTTTATGAAATTTCCATTCTCATAAAGAATGGACCGTCGTGACTTTTTCACCAACTAATCCCTTTTTTTTTGCAAAATGAAAAAAAAACTAATAAAAATGATTTGAAAACTTTTAGTTTTAACGATATAGACAAAATAAAGAGTAAAGTGAATAGTATTATGATTGACTTTTTAGTGTAAAAATGTGGTTTTTCGTTAAAGTGAACAGTACCAGAAGTTTTTCGTTAAAGTTCCCAAAAAATTTTATTAGGTTAATTACAATTACAATAGTAAGCAGAAGTTAGCTTACATATTATTGAATGTATAAATGATATAAACGATATGTGATTAGTAGCAAAAATGCTGACTAGTTAGTAAGTTAATGCAATATTTGTTTTTACAGGTATAAGCACGTTTCACAATATTTATGATGATTTAAACCAATCAAATTGGTGACCTTAAATTAAAAGGCGTTTAACAATCTAATTATGACCACAAATAGACAAACACAACGTACTAAATAATCAATGAAATGTTTGTCAAATTTTCAATAACTTAACGATATTTTATTTGAGTGAAATTTTGCAAGAAATATTTTTTTAGTGAATACCTAAAGAAAGAATGACTTTGTTCTTGAGATTAAAATGTGGAACAAATCCAATTAAGTAGTTAATGTTGTATTAACATATTAATTAATTAGCGTTTGAGCGCAATTATAAGTGAGTTAATGAATCTCAAGTATAAAACCAAAGATTTCTTCTAAGCAAGGGTACCTCTTGGAAAAAGACGCGGCCGCTCGTGCTTGGAAACATGGCTTTTCATTCACAAGGGAAAGAAGGTTTCAGCATTGCTCCATGTGACGACTTGATTTCGACATCCTGACGCGCATGAATGTTTCCACGCGGGGACTTGACTGACATTTCAAGTTCAACCCCTACGTAAGTCATTTTTTGGTCAAACGTTTCTCCTTTGTTCTCTTTATTCCTGTTTTATTCCTGTTTGTGTTCCCATGTATTTTGCTTTGCATTTGCATGCCTTGTTGTCCTTCTTGGTAACCCTAAAAACAATTGGGAAAGATATTTTAATGTGCGGGAACACGATCAGGTGCATTAAGTGTAATTAGTATAAGAGAGATGCTAAGGAGACTCTCTTCTCTATGAACTCTCTGCTACCTTACTATTTAACGTCAATTTTCGTGCCAATATTATAAAATATTGTGCATAAAACATGATGTGATATAGAGTTTATAGTCTATACAAAGTTCCACTAATTAGAGAGTCTTCTTAACATTTCTTTTAGTACAATTGGTTGAAATTTTTTTTTTAAGTTCTAACTAATTGTATTAGTACACTTGTTGTACCAGACCGTTTTTCCGACACACTCATAAATTTGTACTCGAATGCCAACAAACAAAACGTATGGGATAATGGATTGGCCTATGAGAACTCATTAGCTTTTACCTCTTTTTATAGCATCTCAACACTCGACATAATTATTGAAATGTCCGCATGTTTTTACCTTTTTTTAAGTTTCCACATCCACCAAACAGACAGATTGAAGTCTCTTGTGCATTTGGAGGCCATATGAGGTGAAATAAGTTTTCATAAGTTTTCATAAGTTTTATAAGGGCTCACTAAATTGAGCAATGCTAGCATGAAAAACTCTAATTTGGCAGCCTAATCACATGATATGCATCGTAGCTCTAATAAGTGTACGAAGTGGGTGTAGGTGTTGGGTGGGGTGGGGGAATTGTGGGGTTTGGTGGAAGAATGCAAGCAGTCTTGCTTTTTTTTTTTTTTTTTTTTTTGGGAACCTCAGCGGTACGAGGGAAATTTATTGATAAGAAAAAAGAAGTTACACCTAGACAGGGGGAGACATAAACCTAACCCCTCATAGAGCAATAGAAAAGAAATACAAGGGGGGGACATGCACCTTACCCCTTTTGAGAAAGGAAATACCGGAAAAAAGAGGGGGGGACATAGACCGTACCCCTCTTGGAAAAGAAAATACAAGGAAAAGACTAGGCGGACAAAAGCCCAAACCCCTCTAAAAACCTTAAAAGGAAATAACCTGCAAGACAAACTGCAAAACAAACGGGAAACCAAAAATGTTAGGAAAAGAAAGGAGAACACACATCAAGAAGAGGAGACAAACATGTAGGTTGGCATGCCCAAGAAGTCTGAGTGCAGATGAGGAAGGATCTCTATTGGGGGAGTGGAATGCCAAACAAGTGAAGATGATAGAAGCCCTAAATTGGCTAATTTGTCAGCAGTAGCATTCCCTTCTCGAAAAATATGAGAGCAACGAAAAACCATGTTCTGCAAATGGAGAGTACAATTGTTCCAGCGTGTCTGGAGCAACCAAGGGGGAGAGAAAGATCCAGAAGCAAAAAGCAGTCTTGCTTGTTTGTGAGAGTTATCTCACCAAGGACATGGTCAAGTTGTTCTATTTAGGATTTTATTTTGATAAATTTTTCATTGTGACAGAAACATGAGTGATACACAACGTGTTTTTTTTTATAAGTGGTGGGAAATTGTATTTTTTAAGTTATTAACTTTTTAGCACACATATTTTACTATTGATATAGTGATACGCGGTGTACTACTCCGTGTTCCAATCACACTGAAAAATCTTTCGATTTTCTCATGCTAGCATAGTCATCTATATTGTAGATCATTGATGCGTAGAGTTCACAAAATCAAGCAATGTCATCATAGTTGTCCATGATGTTACGATAGCGAGTCAGTGTATTTATAATCACAACTCATCAACTACGTACAATCACTCATGTGAGAATTTATGATTTGTGCTACTTAATCCTACAAAGGCATGTATAATATAAAATAAATTTGCATACATTTACAAAGACACCCTTAATGCCTAATTGAGTACATTATTGTTATTATTTTCCTTTTTTTTTTTGAGCATGTCGATACTTTTAAACTAAGGAAGGGGAGTTCAGCTAAACCACACAATGCAATTTAATTTGGTATCGAATTCGCCATCCACAAGATTCGAACCTAAGACCTTTCACTTCCAAGTGAAGAGAAATACCATCAAACCATAGGTTTGAGGGGCCATTATTTTCCTTTGTTAACTGGCAGAGATAATGGGTTTTAGTTCCCTTTCAATTGGAATGTTTTGACCATTTTGCCTCTCTAAACAAATGAGAAGATTGAGTTTAACACCTTAATCAATAATTAGCAAAGGGTTTACATGCCATTGTTGTTCTTTAACATTCAAATCTAGAGCATTTAGTCTCATAATAAACTAAACATTGATTTAACATCCGACCTGAATCGACCCTAAACAAAAACTTCTACCATACAAACACAACACATCACAAAACCAATTTCCAGACTCATTGCCTTCGGAAGACATAATCTGATCCCACTCATTGTCTTGGTCTGAAGAGCATTCTCCGGATTCGAGAAGAGCTGCATTACGACCTGAGCTTCTGGATTTTCCATCTTCAGAAGCGTGATCGAAACCAATCCTCTGAGCTGCCTCAGTGTCATTTACGCTAGCGCTCTTGCTCCTCGGTCCATTTATTCGACTTTTCGCTGCATTCAGAAGGATGGTTTAGGAAACTAATCCGAACCATAAACTAAAAAACTGAATAGCAACATGTGGAAGTTAATCAATTATTATCCATAAAACGGTGCAGATGAACAAAGACGGAGCTCAATTACTCAGAACGTGGAATCAATAGACAGAAATGAAATCGGTCCAACATGCAATTTCGTATATTAAACAGATTAAGCAATCCTAGAAGACAATTTAGTCTTTTAATCTATTAGCATTTTAGAGTTTTTTTTTATCTTAATCTTGCGGAAAATCTCGCTGACGGGGTTAGGCCAGTTGGCCAGGTCCCCTGCACCCTAGTTTGAATCTCCCGCCCCATAAACTGTAGTAGTTTAGAACAGAATATCGCGTTATCAATAAAAATATCGCAGAAAACCTCAATAGTATATGTCATTGTTTACAGTGAGAAATGAATTAGACAAGAAAGTGGATAGCAAATTAAATTAGTGGGATGATTTGATTTTTAATACCTTGGAGAGTGACGCCACATCCGCCACACTTGTAGACCGGAGTTTGGGGCAACTCCGCAAGAAGCTGCCGGCATTCCGGACATCGAACCAGTCGAACATGTGTTGTCAATTCAGGAGACATCTTTGTCCAACACAAACAACAGGGTTTCCGGTTCCAACAAAAAAGTCTCAAACTTTGAACTTAAACACAATCTATAATGCAATCACAACATGCTTATGGTATCAGAACAAAAGCTGATTCCCCCCCAAAAAAAAAAAATTACATCCATGAAATAACAACAAGAACAACAAAAAAGACATAAAAACAGGAAATTCTGAGCCAGAATTTGAAGAAATTAAGGAAGCGGTACCTGAACAAAACAGAAGTGAAACCTCAGAAAGATCCGAGAGAGAGAGATAGACAGAAAAAGGTAATGGATTTGTTGGTGTGTTTGGTTTTCATGAAATGGGTGAAGAAGGGGTTAAGTCTTTGATTTCCAAACAGAGGAATTTGATGATGAGGATTTGGGAATTGGTTTTTTTTTTTTTTCCGTGGTGAAGAAGCTTCTATCCGTCAGTAACACGGCCAAGCCCAAAGACTACAGAGAAGAGAGAGACAGATGAATGATCTCCATCGATCAACCATGAGCACTGTAGTGAGGTGTAAATTTATTTTAAAGACAGATCGTTCAACACTTTTCTCGATCGTATTTTCAAGTTTTTCTAATCCATCATGTCATGTTCATTAACATTTGTTACTCATGTGCATGCATTACTTTGATATACAATCGTATGAATTATTTCTTGATTTTCTAAGTGATTTAATATAACAAGTACACCCTAATTTTTCTTACAAGATTAACATACAAGAAACGGTAATATCAAAGTTACGAGAAATTCTTGTGTTCAATCAGAGAACTTTGTCATTCCTATGTCTGCACACAAAACTAGTGAGATCCCTGTAATTTGTTGAAGATTATCTCCTACAACTAAAACATAGTCCAAGTAGCATCACCTAACCAATAAATATTTGTCACATATTCAAAAAGTATAGCCACCATTTAATATTGTTCATATGTGGCGTCTTTGATTACATGAGAGTATTTCTCGTGTAATAAGATCCACCGATGTCCTACTTTACAATAATAACATTGTATGTGAATCGATTCAAATTTTGTAAGTGATGATATCTCAAACTAATTATGGACCCTTTTTTGGAGACAAATAATTTACGTCACGTTATAGAGTGTAGGTAGGCCCTTTTATACCAACTCCCTTCGCATGCTAGCCTTTTAATTTGTTGGTGTGTTTGGTTTTCATGAAATGGGTGAAGAAGGCAAAGGCAGAGGGAGGTGTCTGGCAAAAATGTTGAAAAAAAAGAGTAAATAAATAATGGCAAAGCTCCTCAAAGTCTTTGGGAGTGTGGAAAAGGTTAAGGGCTGGTTTGGTATTGCTGTGCTTTGAAAAAAAACTGCTGTGAGAATAAGTGGTTGTGCTGTGAAATAAGCGGCTGTGAAATAAAGCCAGTAGAGTGTTTGGTAAACTTTTTTGTGAAAGTGCTTTTGGAAAAAAAAAGCAGGATGATAGTGTGTCTTTTCATTAAAGGAGCACTGTAACTCCGTGTGCTTTGAAAAAACTGGTTTTTTTTCAAAGCAGCAAATAGCAGCTTCAGCTTTTCCTTTGATTTTCAGCTTATTCTCACAGCAGCTTCCAAAATAAGCCATTTTTTTTCAGTTTACCAAACACAAAAATGACCCTCAGTTTTTTTTCACAGTGGCTTTTTTTAAAATCATCTCAATCCCAAACGGGGCCTAAGTCTTTGATTTCCAAACAGAGGAATTTGATGATGAGGATTTGGAATTGTAGTGGGGCGTAAATTTGTAAGGACAGAGTGTCCAACATTTGCCTTAACCGTATTTCCAGGTTTTTTCTAATCCACTATGTCATATTCATTAACATTGGTTACTCATGTGCATGCATTACTTTGATATATAATCGTATGAATTATTTATTGATTTTCTATGTGATTTAATATATCAAGTAGACCCTAATTTTTCCTACAAGATTAACTTATGGGAAACGGAAATTTTAAAGTTACGAGAAACTCTTGTGTTCAGTCAGAGAACTATGTTATTCCTATGTCTGCACACACAATTAGTGAGATCCTTGTAATTTATTGAAGATTATCTCCTACAACTAAAACATAGTCCAAGTAGCGTCACCTAACCAATAAATATTTGTCACATTCAAAAAGTATAGCCACCATCAAAAGTATAACCACCATTTAATATTATTGATATGTGGCGTATTTGATTATATGAGAATATTTCTCGTGTAATAAAATTCATTGATATCCTACTTTACAATAATAACATTATACTTGGATCGATTCAAACTTTTAAAGTGATGATATCTCAAACTAATTATAGAACTTTTTTTCGAGACAATTGATTTACGTCACGTTATAGAGTGTAGGTAGGCCCTCTTATACCAACTCCCCTCCCATACTAGGCTTTTAATTTGTGTCCTTTCCCTTTTAGTCATTACCACATTTAGCCAACCACGGCCGTTATACAAGGAGGGTAGTTTAGGTATTTTCGTAAACTCCGAGCCTCCAAGTCAAAGTCAACTGCCTCGGCCACTGAGCCTCCTCCCAATCCCATTTCTGGGTTTTTGCTGGGAAATCCCAGGACAGTTTTCACTTAAAAAAAATCCCCATGGGCTTCTGGAAGTGTCTGAGCTGTCTCTCATACGTGGCATTCGTAGGTCTGGCACTTTAGGAGAGGAGAGTAGGTATGTTTTTTGTATGGGTCCAAATTTTGACTTGAGGGGATTAACATATAAAACAAGTCAAATTAAATTATTAGGTTAATTAACCATCAAGGGGATGGCATTATGGTTGAGACAAATTTCAAATTCACCGAATGACACGATAGTAACAAAGATACCTCTTTAAATCTTCACAGCCCAAAAAAGATAGATTATCGTGGCTCGATCTGATCCTTTTTTTGCAATAAAAAAAGAAAATTATTAGGGTAATTACAACTACAATAGTAAGCGGAATCTAAGTTACATATTATTGAATATATAGACAATATCATAGATCTGTCATTAGTAGCAAAAATGTTGACTAGTTAGTAAGTTAATGTAATATTTTTACTAGCATAAGAACGTCGACAATAATTATTATGATTTGAACAAAACATATTGGAGACCTCAAATTAAAAAATAGGGTAAAAGACTGTTTACTACCTTCATGTTTTGTGGTTTTCAACATTTGGTACATCAAGTTTTTTTCGTCTCAGAGTCATACCTAAAGTGTTAATTTTAGGACAGTCTCATACATCCGTTAGTCAAACTGTTAAGTCTCCCGTTAACTGATGATGTGACGCTTATGTGGACAATGACTGGACACCACGTGTCATTAAGGGATCCACATGGAAATTAAAAATTCAAAAAAATAATTATTTAAAGAAAAGTTATAAAAATAAAAATAAAATTAAAAAAAACCCAGATCGTCTTCCCAAATCCCCTTGTGCCCACCCTCCCACCCACACCCAGATCTTCCTATCGACTCCCCAACCCAAACCTTCCTTCACTACCCCACTCTCGCGGTTGCAGGTGACGCAGAGGGTCGGGACTCTCTTTCTCTCTCTCTCTCCCACAGTCTCTCTTTCCCCGAACCTTCTTCTTCTTCTCCTAACACAGAAAACAGAAAGCCACGATCTCCCTTCCTCCTCCTTCACTGGCGTCGCTCCTCTCCCAGCTTTCCCTCGAACCCTCACATCCAATCCAGCGACTAACCCCTCTTTCTTTTCTCCCTCTCTGCTCGTCCCTTGCGCTCGCCACCAGCGCCGGCACCATTGGCCTGAGTTTACGCTCGACCTGCTCGAGCTTGCCTAAGTCGTCAAGATGCCAAGGGGGTCGAATTGATGTGGAAATTTTGAAATTAGGAGATGAATTGATTCAACCCATTTGAAGAAAGCCCACGAAGGAGAAAAGCCATATCTATGGAGTGAGAGTTGCATGAGTACCTGGTGAATGGTTGCGGAGCTGAGATGAGAGCCATTATTGGGTTTCAAGAGGTAGCTTCAATGACCTTTTACTACAACTGCACACACTGACAAACTCTGACAGGTTTTAGTCAAAGCTACAGCCTCCGTGGGTAAGTAGGGTTTCAATCGGTTCCTTTTTTTTTATTGAAATTAAGAGATGAATTGATGTGGAAATTTTGAGATGATTAGAAAATTGGGATTAAGAAAATACAAATGATGGTTTTGGGGAGAAAAGGGTGAGCGGCTAGAATGGGCACAATGCATATTAGGGTTTGGTGGGTTGGATATGTGGAGTCGAAGATAGAGGGGGAAGGGTGGGTGGATGGGTGGAGTCGAAGATGGAGGGGGAAGGGTGGATGCATGACGAGTCAAAGAGGGGAGGAGAGGAAGGTTTGGTGGGTTAGTGCAGGGGAGAGAATGGAGGGATAAGGGAGGAAGAAGATGTCGGGGGAGAGAATGGAGGGATAAGGGAGGAATAAGATGTTGGGGGAGGAAGAAGATGGCCAAATTTTATTTTTTTTTTGAATTTTTAATTTTCACGTGGATCCCATTAATAACACGTGGTGTCCAGTCATTATCCACATAAGCACCACATCATCAGTTAACGGCAGAGTTAACAGTTTGACTAACGGATGTATGAGACTGTCCCAAAATTAACACTTTAGGTATGACTCTGAGACGAAAAAAACTTGATGTACCAAATGTTGAAAACCACAAAACATGAGGGTAGTAAACAGTCTTTTACCCTAAAAAATATTAACAATCTAATTACGACCACAAATAAACAACAGTGTTATTAATAAAATACTTGATCAATTGTTCAATGGCTAAACAATATTTTATGGGGTGTGATATCCATACACCTCTTTTTACTTCTCACACATCCTTCTAATTTTCAGCCGTCAGATCGGATGAAATGAAAAAGATCAACGGACATAAATTAACAAGGGATGTGTGAGAAGTAAAAATGGGTGTGTGGATAGCACACCCCTATTTTATTTGAGTGAAATTTGTAAGGAAGATTTATATTAAATACTTAAAGAATGAACGACTTTTATCATGAGATCAAATTGGGTAATGAATCCAATTAAGACCTATTGGATAATGGATTGGCTTATGAGATATCTCTAACTTTTACCTCCTTTTTTTAGAAGAGACTTTTTAATGTGTTCAAAACACCAAAGGGTACATTATATGTCTTTATACAATTGAAAAAACATTTAAAAAAAAAGAATTTCTTCCACTTGTATCCTTTCGTGTTAGAAACACACTAAAAGACTTTTTTTTTTTTTTTTTACAAGAGCTTACACTCGACATAATCATTATAATGTACTCATACCTTATGAACATTATTATTATTATTATTATTATTATTATTTCCTTGTATGTTCGCTGGCAGAGATAATAGGTTATTAGATCTCTTTCAATTGTAATGTTTTGACCATTTTACCCCCTAAACAAATGAGAAGACGAGTTTAACACCTTAATCAACCTTTAGCAAAGCTTTTCCATGCCATTTTTGTTCTTTAACATTCAAAATCTAGAGCATTTAGTATCATAATTAACTAAACATGGACATAACAACCCACCTGAATTGACCATTTGACCCTAAACAAAAACACAACACATCATGCAAGAGACATCAAGTGAACCTAAACACACTAGAGCATTCCATGGAAGAAACCGAGTTTACGCAGCTGCAACCACCCGTCTCCTGTGCCCGGTAAATGCTTGACGAAGCTCTTGGTATCCGCTCCTGTAGTGCTCCAGCGAGAAGCAAAGCTGCCGGATCACCTCTCTTTTCTCCTCAGCCCCATCCGAGATCACAACACTCTGCCTATTCACCTCTTGCTGCAACTCCTCCACTCTCGATTTCAACTCATCTACTAGTCTATGTGCACATTCGGATCCAAATATCAGACCCTCGTGTTCTGTTCGTAACAGACTAAGATGTCCCGCCATTTCCTGAATCTGATTGTCGCGGGAACTCACATTCGCCATAAGCGTTTGAGCCCTAGCATTGAGCTCATCTTTCTCCGCCATCAGCATATCATATTTCAGTTTAAACCTGTCGAAGTCTTTATTTACAGCTTCCACATGTCCATTTCTGTCAGCAACTTCTACTTTCAGGCGGCTTATTTCATCTTGCAATGCCATCTCGCGGACAACGTGCAGCCTTTCCATTTCCATCTTATCCGCTTCACATTGCCTTATTTCGTCGTCCAAACTCTTGCTTTTGAAGCTCAATTCTTCGACTCTTGTGTCCAAAAGGACTTGTTTCTCTGAAAAACTTGAAATGTCAGCCTGCAGGTTTGCTTTCTCAAGAGAGAATTGTTCCTGTGCATCATGCAATGCACTCTTCAGTTGCATTACCTCAAGATCAAGGCCGAGTATATCACCATTGTACCTCACTATCCTCTCCTCCAGCTCCGAAACATGCTTTCTCTCCAAGTCAAGTTGGGCTTCCAGACCTTGCATTTGATGAGCACCTTCGGAAATTCTATGGGCATGTTCATCCTTCAACTTTACAATCTCTTTGTCCAACCCCTTACGCCTTTCCTTAGTCACTTCCAAGTCTCCCAACAATCTCCTAATTTCATTTTCTCTGTCTGATGCCAGACTCTCCAACTCAACTGTCTGATTTTGCAGCTCAAACACCCGCATTTTCTCCATTTTAAGATCAGCCTCCCTCATTTGGAGCTTCTCTCTCACGCTAGAAAGTTCGGTTTCAAGCTCAGTAATCTTCTGCTGCCATCCCTGGCTGTCAAAATCATCGTTCGGAGGTGGAACCAAGTAATTGCTGACGGGGGAGTTAAGAGATTCTGACTCGGATCCCAATGATGACGAGGAAGATGATTCGCTGCCATTCTTTAAAGAAAGAGCTGGACTAGAACCATCTGAGCTTGGTGATATACCTAACCCAACAACTTGATGGCCGGATTTGTGCAGACCATGTTTAGCATCAGGAGTCAACAGAGGAGAGCCTTGGTCGAAACCATATTCAGAATCTCCCAACCCCTTATGTTCTTCTTTGGTCAAGTGTTCGTAGCATCCAGCCAGCGACCGATACATTCTGTGAAATTCCTCAACCAATTCTGGCTTCTTCTGATAAAACGCTTCGTCATTTTTTGGCAAAGAATCGCCATCTTCTTTGATCAGCTTCACCATTTGCTTAATCCTCTGGTCCATCTCTGTAAGAACCAACATTTTGAACACTTATTAAGACAAATCACACAGAAACATTACAGTAAGGAACAATATATAATCAGCAAGACAGAGAACAACAAACCAGACGGGCTCGAAAATAGCCACTTACCTTCAAGATTTTCTACCAGCCACATAGAAGTAGAACGATCTGGGGTGATACCATTGTCCAGTCCAGTTGAATCTGACTCCTTCAGTTCTGTTCTCTCCATATCAACCATCTATTGGCATCAAATGATGAAAAACACACCACATAAATCCTCAGAAAAAACAGGAAAAATTAGTAGATGTCTAAATTCTGACTCCGATTCGGTTGAGAACGGGAAATTCTATGAAAGAGGTGAACCGAGAAGGTAGCTAGCATTCTCCTAATTTATACACGAGCGAAATTTTGGAGGGGATTCAAACACAGAACGTCGGGCGGAAAGGATAAGCGCTCTTAACCACTCTGAGCAACCAAGGGTTGCTAGTTTAAATCTCAATTAAGCAATTAAGTACTCTTTTAAACACATATAAACATGGAAAAGATGCAAAATCAAATCAAATCAAATCAAATCTCGAATCAGATCCGAGATAAGAATTCCTATACATTTCTAATTAGTAATTTAAACGAAAACATCGAATCAGCCATTGCAGCAGATAAGTCACCAAACCACATGCAAGAATTAAAACAAAAAGCGATTCCGAAAAAAAGCATAATCTGTACGCAATCGATTCTACAAACTCAAAAGCCGAAAAGGAGAATCGACAGATCAACAGGAAGAGTGAGCTCACTGTCACTGACCTTTTGCTGCGACAGAGGAGAAGAGACTTAGAGAGAGAGAGAGAGAGAGCTCCAGATCCAATTCCTGCCCGAATCAGAAGGATAAGCGAAGCGATTAATCGGTGCTTTTGCGTTTTGAGGTAAAAGCGGCTTTTTTTCAAAATGAAAAATAGATACATTGGTTGAGGACAGCGAGAAAATTTTGCCGCCCGCGTATTCTGTCACAGATTTCTATGTGCCCAAAATGCCCTCCCACCGGCCGTTTCTTTTCAGTATCGTGATTTCTGTCAATGGGTATTTTCGTAACTTAACGAACTACTCCTATAATTAGGCCCTCAGAGGCGGGGCCGTAACGCGTGATGGACCAGCGGCGTCCCATCCCTGACAGCGGAACAACCAAATATTTATGGCGGGAAAACATTCCAAACTTAATAAAAAAAAAATCTGATTTTATTTTATTTCTATTTCCAAAACATATCTATTCTTACTAGGGGATGTGAGTAAATAATATTTTTTTACACCATCAAAAATGAATCTCACATTCAACGGGCACACACGCTTTATATCATACCATTTGTGTTGTTCACATGATAGAGTTGAAAATTCATTGCATGTGAGAGGGCGTATAAAGAATGAATCTTACATTGATGGAAAGAAGACCTTGTATAGATTTATAATTAAGTTTAACTACTTTCCATATTGATAATTAATTTTAAAGTGAAATTTCAACTTTTATCAAGCACAAAACTCGAAAAAAAAAAAAAAACTACATTAAAATGTCATGAGTCGTCTAAGCGACTTTGATTATTCAACAAAATAACTAGAGTTGAATTTGTGGTACACCGAAATTATTTAAATAATTTTGGCAATTTTATCTAATTTTGATATTTCAAATTTATAAGATTATCTCTTTTGGTTTTCCATTATTTTCATCAAGGTGGGAACCCACAACACACAGGCCAAACAAAGTTATTTCTTTTGGAATTTTATCATAGTCTTTATTCAAAACATATGACCCCATATTTATTTTATCTAATTGCATATTCTAACTTTATAATTTTAGTCTTTTGCTTGTTAGACTTGTCTATCTCTATAATTTAGTTTTGATTGACGTTCAAAAAGCATGTTACTTGTGCTAATTGTTTGTTATTTTAAGTTTTCATCTTTAACCAACCTTTTTTTTTCTTCTCAATATACACACATATTTGAAGCTCTTATTATTTAGAGTTTTCGATTCTTAATCTGCATTGATTGTAGGAACATCGTATTGAACAGATGCGCTCCCTTTTACGCACCCAAATTTGATTTCATTTATTTTTTCCTATAAATAGTTTTTAACTCATTAAACATGTTAAAGATATGGGCTTTTAGTTCTCGACCCAAAAACAGAATAAAAAATGAAGTGGGATCAAGCCATGCTTTGCTTTCTTCAAGGGCCTTACCGACCTAGAAACCTTGTCATCCTTTGCTTTCGGACTAGTTTCTTCTTTTTTATTTAGCCTTTATTTTATTTTTATTTTGTGAAACGCGTTCTATCTAGTTTTTTTGTTATAATTTATAAGTGATAAATAAAGTTTGAACTCAAGATGCAATAGATTGAAGAAAAAAAAAAAATCTAACCATTAGGACATTCCATCACTTACAAGGTGACGAGAGCAGGAAAAAAATGAGTAAAAATCACTGATCATTGTATAAATATAGTCAAACACGACAAATAACTCTAGGGTTAATTTGTGAATCTAGGAAATATATAATCTCTTTTATAGAAACAATAAGGACAGTATTGACTTTTCCGATTTTCATTCATGCTGCTTTTACTCAGTTTTACAAGACCTTGCAAAATTTAGGATTAGGTTTAGGTTTATGTTATGTTTGGGTAAGCTGAGTTTTTCTTTATTTTGGATCCGTAATAAGTATTGATAGCAATTAAGCACACCAAACACAGTCTAATCTAATTGTGATTTAGTAGAATAAAACAAGAATTTGCATATATCATTTCCCGCAACGCAAATGGAAGGGATGGAAAATGCAGTCCGGCACTCGTGGGGGAGACAACCAAGGACTTACCACTTCGATATCTTATTTGGAAGAAACTTTTGTGTGTGTGTGTGTGTGTGTATTGTTTTGGTGGAGACAACCAAACGTGTGGTGAAGGAATCATATCCTCTTTGAATATCGAAGTTTGTAGTTAGTGGATGCTGAGATTCAGGTCATTCAAAAGAGGAAGAGAGATCAAAATCTTTAGTTTGTGTAAGAGTTAATAGAACGTAAGATTTAAAATGAGTAATTTGAATCTCTGAATTTGCTGAAAGTCCGTAGATATTCTCAATTCCTGGTGGAGAGACAACCAAACGTGGACTTAACCCTATATATATAACATATTAATTAACATATATGCATATTCTCATCCATCCATAGCGACCAGTACTGCACCAGAACCACATTGGACGTACTGGGGACTCTGCAGCACTATTTTCTTTTTAATCGAGAGCTGTGCGTGCCCAAAGAACGACAGGCTTTTTGCATATGCATCCGTGCAGGATGCAGCTGCTTCAATACATGCATGTACGTATATAACCCATCCATGAACCAAACAAATAAAACAAATATTTTCCTAAAAATTACCCGAGTCTTGGTTTAATTATTACAAAATTCAGCTGTTAGGCTGCAGTTCTGTGCAATTTTTTGTATTGTCATGTTGCAATTTTTCTCTCGTTCTTTTCTGCTCCTTAATAATTAACAGATACGCATCCTTTCTTTTTCGAAATGGCTTTTGTGATCTTGGAATTTGATGGGTCAATTTACTTCTCCAGTGTGGGACTACATGTCTTTTGAATAAGATCACTAACTTTTGAAGCTGTCACGACATCACGTAGTACTGTCTGTAGCAAAAGAAGCAGATTAAATTATTAATCCACTTTTTGCAAATTGCAGTTCTTGACTTGTAGTAGTGGATGTAGTCAAGGAGGAATCCTATTAGTAATTTAGTGCTAGCCTTTGCTTCGTCGTCCTCTTCAGCTTCTGCTAATAATTAGCTTTGGTAATGGCAATATATAAATCAAGAGGTCGCACTTGGTGCGATGGCAAGTGCCTTCGTCCATGAGCGGTAGGTCTCGGGTTCGAGACTTGGGAGCAGCCTCTCCATAAATGGGGGTAAGGCTAGCCGATATTTACCTCTCCCAGACCCTGCTTAAAGCGGGAGACTTGTGCACTGGGTACGACCTTTTAATGGCAATATATAAATCATTGGTTTCAAACACATGGTATTGTGGAAGATCAAAGTTGCGCATATCGAATCTTATAAAATATATAAAATAATGTGACTTTGGATAATTTAAGAGAAATGCCAAGAAGATTCTTAAAAAAATGATTTTTCATAGATTTTTTGTCATTCCACAATTTATTGTCAATATTATGCCAATATTATAAAATAGTATGCCAAAAACATGACGCGGTAGAAAGTTTATAGAGAATTCTATTTTTAAGAGTCTCCTTGGTGAAATTTCAAATTAAAGATGAAGGAGATGTTTTTTGCACTTCCATTTATTTATTCTTTCATTTTGTTCATTGGTTCTCCTTTAATTTGTTCAATCCAACAATTTAGAACAAAAGAAAAGAGTGCAGGCTAGAAGAAGAAAAATAAGTGCGGAAATCATTTCCTACTCGAAAAACTGTTTTACTACGAAAAGGCAAAACTCTTGCTTCAACAAATAATCACCACCTGGATTTGCAAGAGGCCAATACAAACGATGTAAATGTTTGCTTCAGAAAATGGAGAAGCAAAAACATTGTTGTCTGTCATATATATAATACAGAAACCGTGTTTCCAGTACTTAAATTAAAATCAAAGATCAAATAATGGCACTAATGTAGACGTTTTCATTGTCTCAATATTCTTCAAAGTGGAAGTGGTCTTCTCAACCAACAAGTGGAAATAATAAAAATGCCAACGGACTTTAGCTGATACTCCTTGTCAGTTTCTAATTTAGAAGGGACAATTAGGAGGCATATCAAATCAAAAGATAAAAACTGCCCAACAAAACTTCACTTCCTGTGATGAAACCGTATCCTCGCCGGATCCTCTTTGTGAGGATTCCAGCGATTCGTCAATTTTGTTCGTTTATTGTACATGGTGTGATTAGAAATTTTTTAAAATATTTTTATTTAAAATTAAACACGAACAATACTTAACAAAAACTGACTGTATGATGTACGATGAACGGACACGATGAACGGATCCTCACCAAACAAATCCAAAGAGGATCCTGTTGGTCATGTGATATGATTAATGTCTTCCAAGTACACCTATATTGCCAGTCCCATATCAACTTAAACCGCCACCAATTCTGATATTCAAAGACTCTATCATTAAGAAGCAATTGTTATTTAGGTATTGTGAATCAAATATAATTGTCGCACGTTAAAGATGAGACTGTCCATGGATTAATATCAAAGTGAAACGACTCATTCAAAAAATTGATTCTAGTAGTGTCCAATTGCACCAGTACCTTTTGACCACATGAACGGTAAAGTTGGAGTTCAATATTAGTGCAATTGGAAAAGAGTTGAACGACTTGAACCCAACAATTGAATATAAAGTAAATTGTCACAATAAAAGTCTTTTGTGTACAATATGTATATATGACAGCTACACTTAATTAAAATATATCTCCCTTGCTTCCATGACTCTTTTTTCATGTCCCTTCCACTTGTATTTAGCATTATTTTCTATGCATTGCATTGTAAATAGACTATCTTTTTACTACTTAAATAGCTCAAATGGGACTCAATTTTTCTGATCAACTTGTAGTTGACATCGCTCAGCTGGCAGTTATATGCTCCCATCGCCAAGGCTCCCTTTTCCAAAGATAAAAGATCAGAAAAAAGAGAGAGGTAGATGCTCTGTTCACTGTCGCAATTTTCATAAAAAAAAGGATGAAAACTGGAAAGACACTAGTGTAATTGCTCAATCATGATCCATCTTTTAGCCTTTTTTTAGCTAATCTTTTTCATTCCCTAAAAATTCCTAACTTTCTGGAGGCTCAAACAGTCAACTGGGTCATTCACTATTCACTATGATTATTTACCTTGGGTATAGTTTTTTCACACCAATTATGCTTTTGGTAAAATTCGTTAAAATTTTGAGTGCAATGGAGGATGCAAGAATAGATAGATAAATGAGGTAAACAGTAGATTTCAGGTCGAGATTCTCTCCGAATTTTATCATCCAGACTCTAAAGACAAATAATATGAACTACTCAATTGAATTTGACGGTCACCATTAATTTATTACAGTGGCTCACTTGACACAAATTAAGAGCTCTAATCTCTCTTTCATATATAAACTAAAGGTTAAATTTCTTTATCGTCAGGCTTTAAAAATAAACATCCAAAGAGGATTCAAATTCCACGAACTTTAATTTTCCTCATTACACGGTTGAGAAATTTTTTTTTGCCAAGTGTATCCAAGTCAATTCGGAAAGAAGGAAAAATAATAATAATTAGGGGCAAACAACTGGCTTATTAATTTGAGTCAGATAATCATTGACAAATAGAAAAGTCCCAGCATATCGTTGGCCTACAATATATGGATAATACAACAAGGAAATGATATTTAATAACCGACTATTTTATTTTTATTTTTATAAACCGTAGAAGGAGGTACAAACGTTCTTGCTGCTGTATGCGATGACAGAGTCTCCATTTTCAAAGATATCTTTTTGTTAGGAGTGCCATATTATTTATTTCAAACATGTCTAGCATATGAGTGCAGCATACGAAAAGCTGCGTTGAAGTGACTCCACATGGTGCCAAGTGGCATGCGACTTTGATCCAATTTGATTCATTGGTGATGCTTGTTGCTTGGCAATGTAGTCGACCTGCATAAAATGGAGTTGAGAATGGAGATAAGGGACAGTGTTTCATTTGGCATCGTATGATTAGTTTGGAGCACTGTTATCTTGGCGTTTCCGTTTTATAGAAGTCATTATCTTATGTAACTCATTATCCCTGGTAATAAATGATTCACATTCTGCATCATCAAGCTGTATATCCTTTACCTTAATTAATATTTGACTTTGCGCATGATTAGAATAAAAGCAAAACTCATGACAAGTGCAGAAAATTAAACCATTTCAACTGCATGTATATATAGAGAGACAAGCGGGGCTCTGGGAAAGAGGAAAATAAAAGAGCTTTGGAGCAGTGGCTTTTGGGAAGCAGAAAGCATGGTAGAGGATAAGGCTACGGAAGAAACCATGGTAGATGAGGAGAAGGAAATATCATCAGAACCCTTGAAGGCTACTACTCACTTTGTGCTGGTCCATGGCATAAGTCACGGGGCATGGTGTTGGTACAAAATCCGGTGTCTCATGGAGAGTTCTGGCTTCAAAGTTTCGTGTGTCGATCTGAAGAGCGCCGGCCTCGATCAATCCGATGCAAATTCAGTCCTTTCTTTTGATGATTACAACAAGCCACTCCTGGACTTGCTGTCTGCCCTCCCTGAGAATGAAAAGGTCTTTTATTTGGTTCACTAATCATGATTAATTATTTTTTTGTTTAATTATTGGAAACATGATTGGGGTTGTTTTGTCTACTTGATTAATATTTTCTGTGCAGGTAATTCTGGTGGGACACAGTGCTGGAGGGCTGAATGTAACTCAGGCCACTCTCAAGTTCCCAAAGAAAATTCTCTTAGCAGTCTATGTTGCAGCGACAATGCTCAAACTTGGGTTCTCCAGTGATCAAGATTTTAAAGATGTAATATATTTTTTTAATTCCTACTTAATTCCTCTTTTAATTAAACTATATTTTTATTATGATTTAATTTGAATTTAACATGGGAATTAAACTGTGAGTAAGCAGTCATGCATGACAGGTTGAATACAATTTTGATTGGAAATTAGTCTGGTCTGCTGTAGTTTGTAAGATCCCAATGTTGGTAATGGCTGCCAACTGCAATAAAAAACAAAATGGTTGTTCGGCCTTAATTATCTCCTAAGAAATAATTAAATAATTAATTACACCATTAGTCTTTGAAGCACATTTGGTGAGGAAACAAACCCAAAGTTGGTATTGTGGAAACTTATTAAATTTTGATTACAAAGTCATTAGTACTTTTCAATTTTTTTTATTCTATCACAAACAATGCATAGCAATCTTATATTCAAATTAGGGCATCATGTTTCCAATCAAGCCCAAATGATTGAGATGGGGCCAATTACTTTTTTTTTTATTTTTTTTTACAAGTAATAACGGATGTAGAAAAATCGAATTCTGAAGTTCAGTTTCAACGATGAATACTCTTAATTAGTTAACTGAGTTCCAAGTCTTTATAATTAATTAATTTATTGATAATAATGTTTGTTTGAAACAGGGGGTGCCAGATTTATCTGAGTTTGGTGATGTGTATGAGTTAGGGTTTGGATTGGGATCTGATAAACCTCCAACAAGCGCCATTGTCAAGAAAGAATTCCAACGCAAAATCTCATACCAATTGAGTCCTCAAGAGGTATAAATAATATAAACCAATAATTCTATCACAAGTGGATTGAATAATAGGTTGTGCCAGCCTTTTCTTTCTTCTTTTAGTGGTGGGCTCTTGGCAATTTGTGTTAGTCCTTTGCTTTGCTTTTGAAGCAAATTGGATGGTCTTGAACTTGTGCATCAGCATCCTTCACATGATGAATTCCAATATGTGCATGAATTACTTTTTTTTATTTTATATATTTTTTTATAGACTGACGTGTTGAGAAAAATTCTTTTATTCGATCTTTTGTTGTTGTTAATTTTGTCTAATTTATTGACATGGTAAAATCTTAACATGTAGAATCATCATGAAGAGCTTAGATTACTTTAGGTTTTGAGTATGGTTAATTCTTTTGGGTTTAGCTAGGTTAGTTTTTAGTTTGTTCCACATTCCTAAAAGATAATACGTCATGTACAAAATCGCCCTTCACATGATCCTTCACATGATTGATGTACTTGCATTCAAGTTTTAGTTCATCTTAATTAGTATAACATAAACATGTTAGGATTTTCCTATCGATCGTCCATGCACTCGTGTTGATTTCTTCTTGTTGATAAAACGAGAGTCCTACTACGATTAACCGTCAAAGCATGGACTGTCGGTAGCATATGCAGCTCATGCACGCAGGTTAATAATAATATCATCCCGATTTTCCACAGGATTCGACGCTAGCTGCTATGCTTTTGAGGCCAGGACCGCTCTTGGCAATAACGTCAGCCCGTTTCGCAGAGGACAGCATCGTTGACAAAGTGCCGCGAGTTTACTTTAGAACGCTGCATGACCATGTCATAAACCCAGGGCAACAAGAAGCTATGGTAAAGAGGTGGCCACCGTCGGAGGTCTATGTTTTGGATAGTGATCACAGCCCCATGTTCTCCACCCCATTTTTGCTGTTTGGCTTCCTTGTAAAAGCAGCGGCTTCTTTTGGTGGACTTAAATAGTAGCCAGGACTAGGAGCCTGGATTTTTCATAGTTAATTGGATTTTTTTTTTAAATAACATAGGGGAATAAGAACATTTAAATTTCACCAATTGGATGTGTGGGAACAAAGTTGTAATAAAATGATTGTGCATGGTAAACATGAATTTATGTTTTTTATTTTGGGTATAATTAGTATATGAATTATTTGGATACATCTTTGGAGTATGAGACATTTCCAATACATAATTGCTTTTGTTTTTGTTGGTCATTTAAAGTTGAGAAATGAGAATGAGTAAACTATCTGCTAATATCATCGAGTTTTTATATCTTGGTTGTGGTTCTGTGTTGCAAGCTGAGTTAGGAACGATTTTACATGGATTAAGAGTGGCTTCTCTACATAGTTGGTTTCCTCTTATTATTGAGTCTGATTTTAAAAATACAGGAGATATGTTTGGTGAGTTAGCTTGCGATCCTCAGCATCCTCACTTTAACTTGGTGGCTTCTTGGAAATCTTTAATGCATGATGGCAGATGTAGGATTCAACACACTTGGGAACTTGGAAATCTTTAATGCATGATGGCAGATGTAGGATTCAACACACTTGGGAAGGGAACTATGTTGCGGATAAATTAATTAGCAGGAATTGTGTTGGAAAATATTAGTATTTTGATTTATTTGAATGTTTGGTTTACGAGCTTAGTCCGTTAGCATTAGGGTTATGATTTCTTACTCTTTAGGATCATGGTTAGTTTATTATAAATAACATGTTTGTTATTCAGTCGAGAACATGTTAGTCACGATGTAGCCTCTGATGATTTTGTAGCCGTTTCGGCATTCTTAGTTTGTTTAATAATATTCTTACCATTTTGTAGTTTTGTTTGTTGTACATTCTCATATTTAACTTGGTTATTATTCGGGATTATATCGACTTCTCTTCGTTATCAGTGTTTGTCATTGTTTATTTTTCCAGTTTCGATTCGTGGAATATTTTGTTTTTTGGTTGTCATTCATAGTCGAAAAAGATAAAAAAAAAAAAAAAAGAAGAAAAAAAGAGGACGTTTCTGGAATTGAAGTTTGGACCTGTGCCGACGCTGGATCGAGTCGATCCATCCTCTGCTATTGTTCCTGTATACGCTGTTGCCTGTAATCCCGACCAATATCCGCTGCCGTGCTGAACCCACCACCAGCCATCAGCCTTCGTACCAGGCCTGCCCCCTTCGTCCGTATGTGAACCATTCCACATACGCCATCGTTGCACCACTGTACCCATTGTATGCACACCTCCGTTGAATCCACTGCACTCGCAATTGTATTGTTAGTTCTGGAGAAAACCACTGCCCAGAAAGAAAGGTTGAAGGGAAGAAGAAAAGAAAACCGACGAAAAGAAAAGAAAAAAAAAAGGACAAAAAAAAAAAGAAGATCTTTTAGGTTGTTTGTTTTAGGCCCACACGGGCAAAGAATAAAAAATGGTTAAGTTTGTTTTAGGCCCACACAAGTTGTTGGCTTTGTTTTGAAGTTGAGAGTTTTAACAAAACACTTTATTTACTGTTTACTTTTAACGAAAAATCACATTTTTACTTTTCTCTAGTACTATTCATTACACATTTTTTTGTCTCTTTTCATTAAAACTAAAGTTTTTTTGGACTTTTCGTTAGTTTTCCTTTTGAAGTTTGGGGTATCTGCCGTTGTCTTTCGTAATGAATTCTCGAGTGTTCGGAATGTTGACCACTTGAGTGATAGTTGCCAGAATTTTTTGGCATTGTTCGTTTGTTGGTACAATTGAGATATGAATATCTCATCCGTTTAGTGACAGGGAGCACTCATGTGCTTTATTTTCATACTCACATATTAGCATGTAAGAATCGGAATCACTTTGCAAGTTAAGTCAAGTTTGCATGTCTGCCAGTCCGCCTAAAGAAGCCAATTCGCATTTGCTTGTTTGCAAACCCATATCGTATACCGCCATGAGTTTGACCGGGGATGTTGGAAAATATTAGTATTTTGGTTTATTTGAATGTTTGTTTTTCTGGGCTTAGCTCGTTAACATTAGGGTTTTGATTTCTTACCTTTTTGGATTAGGGTTAGTTTATTATAAATAGCATGTTTGTTATTTAGGCGAGAACATGTTAGTCATGATGTAGCATTTTGGGATTTTGTAGCCGTTTCAGCATTCTCAATTTGTTTAATAATATTCTTATTATTTTGTAGTTTTGTTCGTTGCACACTGATATTCAACTCATTGGTCCTTCTTTGGAGTATGGTTGTCATATTTTTGAGGCTCCTCCCCATAGTGTTGGTGGTTTGGTTCAGGGAGATTTATCGGGAGTTACTAGACCAAAATTTGATTAGTTGTTTTAGTTTTTGGTGGCTTTAGGTTTGTACTAAAAAAATGCACGCATCGTATGATGCAGTTATATACGATAACAATTGTATATAATTTTGGAAATTTTTGAAGATTTATCTCTATTAAAAATCGTCCACAATCAAAATTGATCTAAAATTTGAGGAATTTTTTTGAAATAACGTCACATTGACATCTCCTTTTTCGATAAATCAGAAAGACAGTGAGAAAAATGTGATCTAACATGAAAACTATAAACCTTATCGAAAAGGAGACCTTTTTAGGATACACAAATCGCACGAAATATCTCTAAACCATTACTATTTCAGCTTCTGGAACTTTATCTTTGCTAACAATGGCAGCACTAGCTTCAACTGCCTTCTCATATGCACTAACGGCTGTCACACCATTGCCTCCAAAATCATTGTCCTCCCCCGAAACCTCCTTAAGTGACCGGCCCTTTGTCTCCGGCACCAAGAAACTGAAGAAGAATCCGATCAAATTATTCACAGCAAGCGCCTGGATCGCCCTTTGCACCCCTTCAACCTCATGAGTGTAATTCTGCAGCACAAATGCAGCAAGTATAGCCCCCGCTTTGCCCGCGGCCGCTGACACCTCGTGGCATGTGAACCAAAATCTAGCCGGGAAAAGCTCGGCTGACACGATGGAAGCCGTACTGTTGGGTCCAAAGTTTGCAAAAAAAAAATGCCAGCCCATATAACAAAGTGAACAATTTGGTGTGACCCTTGCAGAACTCAAAGGTGGAGTTTTTATCTCACACTCCTCTCCCCTAAGATTTCCGTACTGAAACCCTAGAACTCCCATGAAAATCGACATCAGTACAAACCCCCGAGCTGGATGGTTTTCTTCCAAGCTTGTCAATTGTGAACACAGTAAACCAGTAACCGGGGAACCGTGGCAAAAAGTGCTACTAGCAGCATTGCTCTGGAGAGCTTGTAGACTTCTTCAATTGCATTCATTGCCGAAGCCCTAGGTAAAAGTCCAATTGTTGAGAGAACTTGTCCCACTACTGCACGTGGGTACAATATTCCTTGTCAGCAGACTACCACATGGTTTCGACTCCTGTGCTCTGATGTGTTGCAGCATGGGCAGCAAGCACGCCACCTTTACCACATTTGTTTATTGCATGCATTTGTTTAAATGCATGCGTGTGTGTAAGATGTATATAAAACAAACTGCCATTACAGCAGTCAATGAATCAATACACAACCAAATATTAAACTTAATATGGTATCAGAGCACAGATAATCCTTTGCTCTGCTCTGCCTTCACTCTTCCGCTGCTATACTGTGTACAGCCACAACCTGCTGCAAGCTGCACACTCGCTGCACACTCACTGCAAGCTGCATACTCGCTGCCTTGCCAAGCTACTACACAGCCATCGTCGCTGCACACTCACTGCAAGCTGCACACTCGCTGCACACTCACTGCAAGCTGCATACTCTCTGCCTTGCCAAGCTACTACATAGCCATCGTCGTTGCTCTACCTGCTAGCCATTAAGCACAGCCGCAGAGCACTGCCATTAAGCACAGCCGCAGAGCACTGCCAAGCACAGCCACTGCCTGCCGACATGGCAACTGACTCTTCCAGCAAACACACCATGGCTCTCACTTCCGAGCAATATCACAACCTGCTTGCACTCCTTGATAAGAGCCAATCCAACTCCACATCTAATCATGTCGGTACCACCTCTACTATGAATAATTTGTCAGATAGAGTTTTTTGTGCTTCTGCTCTCAATAAGGGAAGAAACTGGATTTTCGATACAGGCGCCACAGACCACATGGTCTACTCACCAAGCTTAATGACCACAAGTGTTCCGGTATACAATCGACAAGTGCACTTACCCAATCATGCACTTGCCGATGTCACACACATTGGCACAGTTCATCTCTCGAATGATCTCATCCTTCACAACGTGCTTTGTGTTCCATCATTTAAACTGAATTTAATTTCTGTCAGCAAACTCACTAATACCTCCTCTTGCTTTGTCATCTTCACTGATAAAATGTGTCTACTTCAGGGCCAACGATCGGGGAAGATGATTGGGACGGGAACTGAACGAGAAGGACTCTACTACCTTGATAATGTGATGAAAACCAGGTGCAATTCAGCGTCAATTGTTGCCTCTTCTTCTTCTCAGCTTTGGCATCAACGCCTTGGCCATCTTTCCAACACGACCTTACGGCATCTCTCTACTTGCATTAAAAATTTGAATTTTTGTAGCATTGATGATTGTTTGATCTGTCCATTAGCCAAACAAACACGTGCTCCTTTTCCTTTGAGTTCTATCACCACAAAGGCTCCTTTTGAGTTAATTCATGTTGACATTTGGGGAGGTTACCATTTTCCCACTATCACAGGGGCACAATATTTCTTAACTATTGTGGATGATTTCTCAAGATGCACATGGGTTTATTTAATGAATCACAAATCAGATGCACGATCTTATCTCATCACTTTCATCCACCTTGTTGAAACACAATTTTCCACACGAGTCAAGGTTCTTCGTAGTGATAACGGTCCAGAATTTTTAATGACCCAATTTTTTTCAGATAAGGGGATTCTCCATCAAACAAGTTGTGTCTCTACTCCCCAACAAAACGGGGTAGCAGAGCGCAAACACCGCCACTTACTCAATGTTGCTAGAGCCTTACTTTTTCAATCTCATCTTCCTAAGAAATTTTGGGGTGACGCAATCCTCACTGCCACTTATCTCATAAATAGGACTCCCACTCCTCTTCTTCAAGGCAAATCACCCTATGAAATACTTCACCACAAACAGCCAGCGTATGCACATTTGCGAGTGTTTGGTTGCTTATGTTTTTCTTCCACCCACCACCATCGTCCCACAAAATTTGATGCAAGAGCCACACGGTGTCTTTTTCTTGGGTATCCATATGGCACAAAGGGATATCGAGTTTACGACCTTCACACGGGTAAAATCTTTATCTCCCGTGATGTTATTTTCCATGAACATGTGTTCCCTTTTTCATCTTCTGCTGCAGTTTCACCACTTGTGTTTCCACATACTCAAGATACTGCCTGTGATGATCCCATCATTCATCCGTCCATTCTACTGGAGCAGGATTCCGTCGATCCATCCTCTTCTTCGCCGGTGAGTCCTGTTTCGGTTTCATCTCCTTTTCTTTCCACATCACCACCTCGTCTTAAACGACCCACTCATGCACCTGATTATCTTCAACAATATCACATCGACATCAACCTCCCTTCTCGGTCTGTCCCTTCATCTCACTCGGCGTTGACCAAAGTACCAGGTACTCCTTACCCTTTGTCTGATGTCCTCACATACGATCGTTTATCTGCTCGACATCGTGCTTTCACCACTTCCATTTCAGCTGCCATAGAACCCAGCTCATTCTCACAGGCTATACGCGACCCTCACTGGCGTTTAGCCATGGAAGAAGAACTGGCAGCCCTTGCTGCGAATAGGACATGGTCTCTGCAACCATTGCCCCCTGGCAAGAAGCCGGTTGGATGTAAGTGGGTTTACAAAATCAAATTTTGATCCGATGGATCCATTGAGAGATATAAAGCACGCTTGGTTGCCAAAGGTTATAGCCAAATTGAAGGCTTAGACTATCGAGAGACCTTTGCTCCGGTTGCAAAATTGACTACAGTTCGTCTACTCCTTGCTGTTGCCTCGGTCCAACAATGGCACCTCCACCAGCTTGATGTTAATAATGCTTTCCTCCATGGTGATCTTGAAGAAGATGTCTACATGTCCTTGCCTCCTGGTTTCAGACGAAAGGGGGAGACACGAGTTTGTAAACTTCATAAATCTTTGTATGGGCTTAAGCAAGCCTCTCGTCAATGGTTTATCAAACTCTCTTGTGCTCTTAGAAAGGCCGGTTATCAACAATCCAAGGCAGATTATTCATTGTTCGTCCGAAACCATGATGGTAAATTCACTGCCCTCCTTGTCTATGTTGATGATATTATCTTGGCAGGAAATAACATACAAGCAATTGAAGATACCAAGTCTTTTCTTATGAAGCAATTCAAGTTGAAAGACCTTGGCCAATTAAAATATTTCTTGGGCATTGAAATTGCTCGCTCTAGCAAGGGGATCACCCTCTCACAGCGAAAATATGCCCTTGAAATACTTGAGGATGCAGGTCATCTTGGCGCAAAACCAGCCACCTCTCCTATGGAGCAAAACTTATCACTCAGAAAGGACGAAGGACAATGGGTTACTGATCCTTCCTCTTATCGACGACTTGTTGGGAGACTAATCTACCTGACAATCACGCGCCCTGATTTGGTGTATGCTGTCCACATTCTTAGTCAATTTATGGAGAAGCCTCGAACTCCACACTTGGAGGCAGCCCAGCGAGTCTTACGATACGTTAAGCACACACCAGGGCAAGGTATTTTCCTTTCTGCAAGAAGTCCAATTCAATTGAATGCCTTTTGTGATGCGGATTGGGCCAGATGTCGAGACACACGACGTTCTACCACCGGATACTGTGTATTTCTTGGAGAATCCTTGATCTCCTGGAAAAGCAAGAAACAAAATACCGTGTCACGTTCTAGTACAGAGGCGGAGTATCGTTCAATGGCAGCAACTTGTTGTGAAGTCACTTGGTTGAAATCTGTTCTACAAGACTTGGGTATCAAACATAAACGTCCAGTCAAGTTATATTGTGATAATCAAGCGGCACTTCACATCGCTTCGAATCCGGTCTTTCACGAAAGAACCAAACACATAGAAATTGACTGCCATCTTGTACGAGAAAGGGTTCAAAGTGGAATGATCGAGACATCTCACATCTCAACCATGAAACAACCAGCCGACATCTTCACAAAGCCACTGAGCTTATACCAGTTTACGACTTTGCTTTGCAAGTTAGGAATAATCAACATCCATTCCAAACTTGAGGGGGAGTGTTGAGAGAACTTGTCCCACTACTGCACGTGGGTACAATATTCCTTGTCAGCAGACTACCACATGGTTTCGACTCCTGTGCTCTGATGTGTTGCAGCATGGGCAGCAAGCACGCCACCTTTACCACATTTGTTTATTGCATGCATTTGTTTAAATGCATGCGTGTGTGTAAGATGTATATAAAACAAACTGCCATTACAGCAGTCAATGAATCAATACACAACCAAATATTAAACTTAATACCAATGGAAGGATAAATATCCTTCTGAGTTAGCTGGAGGCTGTAAAATGCAATGTCTAGTAAGAACCAGGTGGTGGCGGTACCGAGAAGATGTGTGCCGTGCCGCCTAAGAAACTCCCTAGAAAACAATTCATATGCGGAATTTGGATCAACTAGGGGTTTGGTACCAGATTCTCCGACCGGTATGTCCCTTTCGAGGACTTTAGCCATGTCTGCATTGGCCTTGTCATGACCTCCTGCATCCAAGGCAGTGTACCTTGCAGTCTCGGGCATTTTAGTCTCCCATAGAAGGTCAGAAGGACTGCGCCAGTTCGCGACACAAAATCGCCTTCTGGCTGAGTGGAGAGGACAGGATTAGTCCAAAAATCATCAGCCTGATAGGCTAGCAAGTATAGTTTGGACACGAACATGGCCATGGCTCCTGAAACCAAAATGCCGAATCCTTGCATCGCAAACACAGCTGCAATGAACCCACCCTGGGTTTTTTGGTTGGCGTATTCGGACATGATCACAGCCGAGAGGGGGTAGTCCCCTCCAATTCCAAATCCGAGCTAAAATCAGAAGAAACAGAGAGTTGTGACAACGCCTTGAGCACTGCGGCCAAAGTAAAGGCCGGAGGCCAGAGCACATCCCACCATTGTGACTAATGTGATTCCATAAACTTTTTTTCTACCGAGTTTGTCTCCAAGCCAGCCAAAGAGGAGTTGCCCTGCTAGTCCCGAACAAAGCAACCCCTGTTATGGCATTGTTGATGTGGTTAGGCAGAGCGCGGGGCTTGTTCTTTGAAGGGTCGTAGTAGTAAAGGCGGCCTATGAGTTTTGTGACGGCAGTGATGGCGAGAAGAGGTCATAAGCATCGGTGAAAAATCCCATGCCGGCAATGACAATCGCCTTGTAATGATAGAGTTGAGTCTTGGCATTGTCGAGAGACGAAAATATGGTTTTTTTACCACCTGCCATGGCAGAAAGTTGTGTTTTTCGGCGACGGAGTGACAGATCCGGGGAAGGGTTTGCTAAAGATCTAAGTGATGATTTAAAAAGATCAATGGGGCGGAGATTCCTCTGTTTTGTTTTGGATTTTGGAACTTTGACAGATTTTGATTTTCCTTTCCTATATTTCGAGAAATTTGCACTGTGATTAACGATTAATTTGTTTGAAAAGCCGTTAGTACCGAAAGGACACTAATATCTGGGACAATTTTCTATATATATATGTCTGTCTCTTTCTGTCATTTCTTGTCTGGTATACAAATTGCCAATGCTGAACCAATACATAGTTTTAGAAAGCTTCACATACAAGAAACGTATTCGGATGTATGTAAAATTGGTTGTTTTCTTCATTTTCATACAGATTTCCTCTCAAATAATGCTGAATTTTGTCCGACTGTGGTTATCTTATCATTTTTCATTCGGATGCAAATTGAATTTAATATCGACTTTTTTATAAGCTATATCTGTGTGTCGGAGTATCGGTGTCAAGAATTTGTCTATGTAGGGCTATTAACAGAAATCTTGTACTGCAGGTACCTTGTCTATGTAGGGTTACTAAAATAGCATTCCGTTTCCTTCAGCTCCAGAAACCTTGTGCTGCAAGCAACAAAGATATGTTTATGAAGAGAAGATATAAAAAAATCTCTGATTTGATCATATAACTAGTTAATATGGACATCATTCTACACGCTGAGGCCGGATTGATTTTCAGGAGAATATCCAGAAGAAATGAAAAACGAAAAAATTCATCACAAGAGTAATCTTGGAGACTGGGTTGCTAATTGAGCCACGACGGCTGCTGTCTTCTTCTGGAGCTCTGGCTTGTTTCCTCCGACGAGTTTGTCCACTTGTCTTCCATCTTTAAGAAAAACGAATGTCGGAGTGGCCTTTATATCCCATGAAGTACTCAACTCCTGCAACCCCAGATTAAGGGAAGGAACATTTCATTGGCAGCTGCAATTCTATACATCTGTTCTACGCAAATAATGCAATCAAATAAGAAATCATTTGTACTTACAGCGAGAACGTCAACATCCAAGGTTAGAAATATGATAGAAGGATATTTATCTGCAAGCTCACAGTAGGCTGGTGCAATCATAATACAGGGCCTACACCATGATGCACTGAAATTTGCAACAACCTGTTGGACAGTTTTCAATAGAGAAGATATTATGAGAGAGAAAATTCGGGTTTAGGGTTGCACATCATCTCTTATGAGCCCGATTTTGGTTACATTTGGTGCACGAAGGTTTGCTTGTTTATCGTGATGTGAACAGGTCATTACGTTATGTGAAATAACGGTAAGAAAAGTCACATTACACGAACTCACAATAAGAAATGGTACATTATGCGAATGCACGAAATCAGGAAGTTAAGAGCGCTGCAAACTTACAATTTTTCCATCCTTGATTGCTTCTGATAACTTTTCCTCCCAACTTTCCATGGTCTTTATGAGGTGCACATTTCTGCCGGCAAGATGATGACCCTCTTGATGAACCTCATCGATATTGTGTCCGGAACACTGCAAGAATTGAAGCATTTTGTCGGAAGATATGCAGAAAAATGTCATTTACCTGAGAGGCTTCTAAATTATCATCTGTTTGCATACAAAGAAACTTACCATAGAGCAGCAAATTCCCATTGAGTGTGCACAGATGAACTAGGAATATATTTACCAGAAACATCTATCAAAGTAAAAATGAAAACCTTGTCAGGCAACCAATACATGCTATTGTGACTTCTCGTGTCGATTTGGTCTAGAGACATTCGCTTAGCATAAAATGAAGAAAAAACCCTCAGAAAAAGGGTCCCGTTCTTCATTCCTCCAACTTTTCTCCATGGAAATTTACAGGCAGTGGTACATTTGAAATGAAGAGCAAACAAACATGAACGCCCTCATTTTTCGTATTAATTTGAGCTTTCGAATTTCGATGCCAAGTAAAAAAGATAGACAATACAAGGCTAATTGATGTTAATTTCATGAAACAATAATTTCAATGGTGGAATGCTCATGTGAAATTTTATTAATTACATGAAAAAATATCAAATTATGGAGGATGAAGGGAAATGTTTGATCAAAACAATGGCATTATGTTTGTGGATTAATGAGAAGATTTACCTTTGGCAAGCTTTAATCTTCATGGTGATTAAAGCTTAATCCGCAACCAAGGATAAAGAAAAAAAAAACCCCAGAAATTGGGATTAAGAAGATGGAAGAAAGGGATTATGATAGGAAAGTTGAATTTGTGGACGTCGATTCAAGAAAAATGGGAAAATTATATATTGCTCAAACGACAACAGAGCTGGCTTGCCATATAAGGTGTAATTAACACAAATAATCAGATATTTGGAGTTTTTATTTGGACTAAACAAAAATAATATGACAATATGAAGTAATATTAAGGGTTCGTTTGAAAAGTGTTTCTAAATAACTGAAAGCGCTTTTAGAGAAAAGTTAATGAGTTACAAAGGCAGTATTTCTTGCAAGAAACACTTGTTATGCCCTTCTTGTAGCCTTATAGGAAATACTTTTAAGTAATTTTCCATGATTTACTTGCATTTTTATTAACGCCTTCAAGTTTTTTAAACAGAAGTTATGAGTTGTAAAAAACCGAACTGAAATATGATGAGGGACAATGTTTTGATTTTGTCTTTGATTGATAAATGGTGGAAAAAACCTAGTACGTCCAATTGTTTGCAAAAATAAATTGTTAATGTTTGTTACGGAAAATTAGTTGTCATATTATTTGGAAGTAATTTCAAGTTGAATCGTTTGACTTTACAAACCTAACTATGACTACCATTTTTAGGGGATTGAGTTAGACCCTGCACCAAAATTCTGTGTTCGGTACTCTCATCCTTAATATCGCTTGTATCAATGAGAAAAACCGATTGGAGACATACAGAGTTTTAACTGAATGCAAGTTCTAAAATAATTTTGGTGATTGTGATGCTGAAAACAAAATAGCATTGAACATTATTTCCAAATTTCCAAATTTCCAATTGCATTCTAATGACAATGCTTAAACAGGTAAAAAAGAGTACAAGAGTTTTTTCATGGGGTTTGCACATCAAATTTCGACTCGGAGGATTGCCTAGTTTTCGTGTCGGATTGCCGGAATTCCTCTATCATTCTGACTACTTCATCCATGTTGGGGCGTGTTTCGGGCAATTTTGTTACGCATGCCAGAGCAATCTGCAGCATCTGCACCATCTCTTCTTCACTGTGTTGCTGTTTTAGAAGTTCCAAATCAAAAACCTCAGCTGTCCACTCCTCAAGCACAACAGATTTAACCCAACGCGGAAGATCAACCATGTTGATTATTGACTCAAACATGTAGTCAAAGTCCAAATCTTTGGGCTACTTTTGTGGTCAAAATTGTTGGATGGCATGCTACATGTGGGAAACCAAAATTGGATGCACTTATGCCTAATTCTTTTTGACTTGATGTTAGGCCTTTGGCCATTGATGTCTTTGAGAAGCTTTTCTTTAGCTATAAAAGGAGAGCAAGGTGTAGCTCATAAGCATGGAGAAGTAGAGAAGAACAAGGAAGAGAGAAAAATAGCAAGAAGCCATTTGGCATAGAGAAGAATTTTCTCAAATTGTCTTGTTTTGTATTTTTGGTTTTCTCTTCCTATTGTAAGTGTGAGAGCTTGGGGTTATTTGGGTCTTTGGGAAATTGAGTGATAAACACTATTGTATGTTCTCATTGATTATAGTGGAATACTCCGTCGTCTCCAAACTGGATGTAGGCATTGCCGAACCAGTATAAATCTTGGTGTTCTTGTTGGTGTTGGTTTTATTCTGTTCTGTTTTACTATTCACTTACAGTCGTACGCCGCTTCCGCACAACAAGTGGTATCAGAGCCCAGTTCCGTGAATAGTGTTGGCGCTACAGTTCAGTGAACAGTGAACTGTTACAGTATCTGTGAACAGTATTGTACCTGTGAACAGTGCCGTATTTGTGAATAGTGCCGAGTAGATGGCTGGAGATAAAGATGAATCTGTAAGGAAGGAGTCAGCATCGTCTTCGTCTACATCCAATAGACATCCAACCACTACTACAAGGTTAGAGGTTGATAAATTCAATGGCTCTAATAATTTTGGTATGTGGCAATGTGAAGTTATGGATGTGTTGTATCAACAAGAGTTAGATATGGTTCTGGAAGATAAACCAGAAGATATTGATGACAAGCAGTGGACGCGAATTAATCTTCATGCTTGTGCTGCTATTCGATCATTCCTTGATAAGGAGTTGAAATACCCGTATATGAAGGAAACTTCTGCTAAGGAGTTATGGACGAAATTGGAGGAGAAGTATATGACCAAGAGCGCAGAAAATCGTCTCTTCTTGAAGAAGCGACTCTTCCGATTTCAGTATCGTCCAGGTATCTCTATGCACGAACACCTCAATGATTATAATAAAATACTTGCTGATTTAGCAAACCTTGATGTGAAAATTCCTGACGAGGACAAGGCACTATGTTTGTTAAATTCATTGCCTGATGATTATGATCATTTGACAACTACTCTGTTGTATGGAAAATCCGAGGTGAAACTTGATGAGGTGTCTGCGGCATTGGTGAATCATGAGTGTCGTAAGAAGGAACTGAAGACTCACAATTCACAAACCGAGGCATTTGTTGCAAGGGGTCGAACAGAGGAAAGAAAATCTGGGAAGCGGGGAAAATCTCGTTCAAAGTCACGAGGGAAGTTTCCTGCTAAAGATGAATGTGTTTTTTGTCGCCAAAAGGGTCATTGGAAGAAAGACTGTCCCAAATTGAAGAACAAAGAGAAGGAGAAAGCAGGTTCTGAAGCAAATATTGCAAAATCTGGAAATGATGATGATTTCGAGTTTGCTTTGGCTAGTTCATATGCTGATGGTCACTCAAATGAGTGGATTTTGGATTCAGGTTGCACCTATCATATGTGTCCCATTCGGGAATGGTTTTCTAATTTCAAGGAGCTGGATGGTGGAGTTGTTTTGATGGGTAATGATAATGCCTGCAAAACACAAGGGATAGGCAAAATCTGTTTGAAGATGCATGATGGAACAGTCAGAGAATTAAGTGATGTTCGGTATGTACCGGATATGAAGAAAAATCTCATCTCACTGGGTGCATTGGAATCTAAGGGTCTCAAGATCACCATGGAGGGTGAAGTTCTTAAAGCTGTGTATGGGGCACTGGTGGTGATGAAAGGTATAAGACGAAATAACTTGTATTTCTTGCAGGGGAGTACAATTATTGGTGGAGCAGCTGTCACCGAAGCTGCTGACGCAGATAGCACAGACACCACGAGGTTATGGCATATGCGTCTTGGGCATGCTGGTGAAAAAGCGTTGCAAGGATTGGTGAAGCAAGGCTTATTGAAAGGTGCAAAGGCATGCAAATTGGAATTCTGTGAGCATTGTGTGTTGGGTAAGCAAACTAGAGTAAAATTTGGCACTGCTATTCACCACACTAAAGGCATTCTTGATTATGTTCACACTGATGTTTGGGGACCTTCCAAGAATGCATCTTGGGGAGGTAGCCATTATTTTGTCTCCTTTGTTGATGACTTCTCTAGAAGAATATGGGTGTACACCATGAAGCGTAAAGATGAAGTCTTGAAGATATTCCTGAAGTGGAAAAAGATGATTGAAACGCAAAGCGGTCGAAAGATCAAGACTCTCAGATCAGACAATGGGGGTGAATATAAGTCTGATCCTTTCTTGAAAGTTTGTCAAGATGAGGGTATTGTGAGGCACTTCACGGTTAGGGAGACACCGCAACAGAATGGGGTGGCGGAACGCATGAACCGTACTTTGCTTGAGAAAGTTCGGTGTATGTTGTCTAATGCTGGATTAGGCAAGGCATTTTGGGCTGAGGCACTCACTTATGCAAGCCATCTCATTAATCGATTGCCAGCTGCTGCGAACGAGGGCAAAACGCCCATGGAGGTATGGTCTGGTAAACCTTGTACTGATTACAAGTTTTTACACATATTTGGTTGTCCTGCTTACTATTATGTCAGAGAAAGCAAGTTGGATCCAAGAGCAAAGAAAGCTCTATTTATGGGCTTTAGCACTGGCGTGAAGGGATACCGACTCTGGTGTCCAGATGAGAAGAAATTTGTTGTAAGCAGAGATGTGACTTTTGATGAGGCTGCTATGGTTAATCAGAACAAGCATGAAGGTGAAACTGAAGCGACCAAAACCATGAGGAGCTCAAAGCAGGTGGAGTTACTGAAGACTCCAGTTGTTCCAGTAAGGTCTGATGTTTCAAACACTAGTCCTACAGTTAATTCTGATGATGAGGACGAGGATGATGAAGAGGAGGCACCTACCCAAGAGCCTCCACAGCAACAAGACTATATTGCAACCAGAAGATCGAGAAGGGAAATCCGAAAGCCTGCTCGATTTACTGATATTGTGGCATATGCACTTCCCGTTATTGAAGATGATATTCCATCCGCCTACAAAGAAGCTGTCATGAGTTCAGAGTGCGAGTTGTGGAAGAAATCTATGGATGAGGAGATGAAATCTCTTCATAAAAATAAGACTTGGAAGCTGGTTCAGTTACCAAAGGGGAAGAAAGCAATTGGTTGTAAATGGGTGTATGCCAAAAAGATGGAATCTTTGGGAAAAGACAATGTAAGATTCAAAGCCAGATTGGTAGCTAAAGGCTATGCTCAGAAAGAAGGCATTGACTACAATGAGGTATTTTCTCCTGTAGTAAAACATTCTTCTATTCGTATTTTGTTGGCTTTGGTTGTGCAGTTTGACCTTGAGTTAGCCCAACTTGATGTCAAGACTGCGTTCTTACATGGTGATTTGGAGGAAGAGATTTATATGTCTCAACCAGAAGGTTTTAAGGTTGCTGGGAAAAGCATTGTAAGTAGATATATGCATAATCCAGGAAAAGGACATTGGCAAGCTGTGAAATGGATTCTACGGTATATTCTGGGTACTGTGGATGTTGGTTTATTGTTCCAGCAGGATAAAGTTACTGGTAAATGTGTTGTTGGATATGTGGATTCTGATTACGCAGGTGATTTGGACAAGCGTAGGTCCACTACTGGTTTTGTATTCTCTATTGCTGGAGGTCCAGTAAGTTGGAGGTCGATTCTGCAATCTACAGTTGCTTTGTCGACTACTGAGGCAGAATACATGGCTGTGACAGAAGCTATAAAGGAAGCCATCTGGCTTCAAGGGTTGCTTGATGACTTAGGGGTTCAACAAGACCATGTGGATGTTTATTGCGACAGTCAGAGTGCTATTCATTTAGCAAAGAATCAAGTTCATCATGCACGTACGAAACACATTGACGTGAGGTTCCATTTTGTTCGTGAGATTATTGACGAGGGAGATATTCTTCTTCAGAAGATGGGGACCGCTGACAATCCTGCGGATATGTTAACGAAGCCAGTTTCGTTGCACAAGTTTAAGCACTGCTTAGACTTGATTGGCGTTTGTAAAATTTGTTGATTGCCCCATGGGGGATTGGGAGATGACTATTTGGAGTTCTACTTAGAGGGTTTGAGTCAAGGTGGAGATTGTTGATTATTGACTCAAACATGTAGTCAAAGTCCAAATCTTTGGGCTACTTTTGTGGTCAAAATTGTTGGATGGCATGCTACATGTGGGAAACCAAAATTGGATGCACTTATGCCTAATTCTTTTTGACTTGATGTTAGGCCTTTGGCCATTGATGTCTTTGAGAAGCTTTTCTTTAGCTATAAAAGGAGAGCAAGGTGTAGCTCATAAGCATGGAGAAGTAGAGAAGAACAAGGAAGAGAGAAAAATAGCAAGAAGCCATTTGGCATAGAGAAGAATTTTCTCAAATTGTCTTGTTTTGTATTTTTGGTTTTCTCTTCCTATTGTAAGTGTGAGAGCTTGGGGTTATTTGGGTCTTTGGGAAATTGAGTGATAAACACTATTGTATGTTCTCATTGATTATAGTGGAATACTCCGTCGTCTCCAAACTGGATGTAGGCATTGCCGAACCAGTATAAATCTTGGTGTTCTTGTTGGTGTTGGTTTTATTCTGTTCTGTTTTACTATTCACTTACAGTCGTACGCCGCTTCCGCACAACAAACCACGCAATCATAACCCGGATATTGAAGCGTGGTTTTGCCTGTCAGCCTTTCTAAGAGGAGCACACCAAAGCTATAGACATCAATTTGTGAGTGATTTTCCGCATGTCAGTTGCCTCTGGAGCGCGATATCCCATGGCCCGGGACATGGCTGGAGGGAAGTTCATTAGAGGACACAACCCTGCGTCCGAGATGCAAGCCTCGAGTTCTTGGGTGAGGAGGACGTTTGTGGACTTTATATTGCCATGGCTAGATTTTGAACCCTCGGAATGAATGTGGGCAAGTCCCTTGGCAATTCCGAGCGAAATCTTTACTCTTGAATCCCAGTCTGGTGGAGACCTCCCAGCATCACTGCTTCCTACAAATCCATCGGAACAACAACAACAACAACAAAGCTTTATCCATCGAAACAATGAAAATAAATTAAAGTAACTATAATTAGACTTTAGGATTTAGATTAGGCATCATACCATGCAAGTGTGCAAACAAGCTTCCTGTTGGCATGTAGTTGTACACCAAAGGCTTATCATCTTTGGAGAAATAATAAGCGAGAGGAGGCAGGACATTCTGGTGCTTCCCTACCCTCTCCACCACCTCCATATGCTGCTCAAACTCCCTCTTCCCCACCACAACTTCCCTCAACCGCTTCACCACAACCGTTGTTTCCTCATCCAATACAGCTTTGTAAGTTGTTCCGAAACTTCCTTTGACGAGAACTTCCGCTGACGCTCTCAGCAGATCCTCAAGATCAAAATTGTAATAGCAACCTTCAAAGAAGAACAGCTTGTTCTTCTCAGCCTCTTGCACTCCACTCCCAAAATCCTTAGGCATCTCACCCTTTCCATCACCCGCAGCCTTCCCTTTCAACATCCCGCCACCTACTTTGTTAGTCCGTTTCCAGCAGCATATGACAACAACCAGGACTAGAAGAATAAACACTGCAGAGCACCCAAATGGCATGACAATAATGGATCCCGGGCTGAGTATTTTTATGAGTGTAGCATGGTGATTTTTCAGAATGGTTGGCGAGGGTGGCAAGAAAGCAGAGGATGCAGAAGGGGTAGAGGAGGTGGTTTTAGAACAATTGTTGAGAGGTTCTCCACATAACTGAGGATTCCCAACAAATGAAGAGTTCGAATATTTTTCGAGGGAATATGGAACCGAGCCATTCAAGTTATTGTAGCTCAAATTCAAAAGCTTAAGTGCAGGGAGGTTCAGATTGGGGATGGCTTCAGAGATGAAATTGTTTTGGAGGCACAACGTAGTGAGGCGTGTAAGATTCTGGATTTTGGTTGGAATGCTTCCGGAAAAGGAGTTGAAGGAGAAGTCCAAGACAATGAGGTTGGGAGGCAGAGAGGCAGGAAGCATGCCGGAGAAATTATTGTGTTGGAGGTAAAGGTACTCCAAGGAAGGAATGGATAGGATATCAGAAGGCAGACTTCCATAGAGGAAGTTGGAGCGGAGGCTGAGGACTTGAAGAGTATGAAGCTTCCCTATACTGTTGGAAGGGATGGAACCGAAAAGTCCAATCCCCGGAAGATGGATGGCAGTCACTCGTTTTGTTTAGATTGCAAGTGATTCCAACCCAAGACATGCAAACTGGCGTGGAAGCATTCCAGTTGAGTTTTCGGATGTGGACAACGGTGGCAGCAAAGTTGAGGAGGGCTTGTCTATCCGAGTTCAGGTCAGAAAAAACTGAGGAAGGGAAAGGCGGAATAAGGAAAAGGAAGATAAGCGTGCAAATGGAGACCTGAAGCTTCATGATTTTCTGCTTAGAAAGAAAATGATACAATTAGAAAACTCCGAAAACAAAGTTAAGAATCATGCAGAAGGGATACAGATAGCAGCGAAAATTCATCTACATTTCGGGTTTAGGATGGCAAAGAGTGGCAAAGAACCACTCAATGACTTGGGAAAATCCCAGAGGATTGATCACAACTGTGTTTGAAAAGTGTTGTGCTAGATAAAACGCCTCGCTTTATGCCTTAGCGATTTCAAACTTCGGATCAAACACAACCCAAACAAAAAGGTGATAAAAGAAAACCCACTCAACTCAGCATCAAAGGTCACATAACTTGAGACAGATTCCATTAGGGATAAATAAATATGCTAGCTAGCCTGTCTTAATTCTTATGATTTGAATTTCTTTCAAAAAATTACAGTGGTTGTTCAAATACGAATTCGACGCATTTTTACCTACTAGGAAAGCACAGAAGATTAAAAACAAAAACATGGATTAGTGAAAAGTAATCTCTATATTTAGACGGATTAATCATGGGTTTTTTTTTCTTTTTTTTTTCTTTCTCAAATCTAATTATTACACACATAATTAAGCTAATAACATTATATAGGACACACCAATATCAACTTTATTTGTTCATTAATACTTATAAAGTCATTACACTAGAATTTTCTTTCAAAGAAAATTCTAGTGTATTGACTTTATAAGTATTAATGGCTTTGGTATTAATTAATGAACAAATAAAGTTGATATTGGTGTGTCGTCTATAATGTCATTAGCTTAATTATGTGTGTAATAATTAGATTTAAGAAAAAAAAAAAAAAGAAAAAAAAACCATGATTCCAAACCTCCACAAACCACAAACATGATTTCAACCAAATTTCTTCTTCTACTCCGCCAACACCAACTTCAGCCCATCTTTGCTTTTCACCGAGCAAGCTGCATTGTAGTCCGCCATTGGAATATTAGCATACTTGTCTGCCAGTTGCACCGCAAGCTCATCCTTCTGATCCCACCGCTTCCTTGCGGATTGGGAGCTTCTTGCTCTGGAGCCTTCTGTGGGGCAGATTGAGATGTGCTCGCCCCATGGTGGGTCGGTGCTACCATTAAGGCTTTCCCAAGACTCTCTACATGCGCATTGATAGATTTGCGTGTCTCTGCGGACTCCTTGGAGATCAAAGATCGTAGTGCTGCTATCTCTCTAGAAACTAGCACGCTGAGATTGTTGAATCTGTCCAGCAGTTGTTTTGAGATTTCTCGCTCTGATGCAAATTGAACATTAAGGCGCTCGACTGTCTGGGTGAGGGTGTTAACAATTCCCTCAAGTTTGTTTGCTGCAGACAATTGGTTTGCGAGAAGGACAGCTGACAGGTATATCGATACCTCGGATTGACCCCAATCTGTAGGGCTTGCACAGTTGAGAGTCCACATGTTCTGGATATGCAGATGGTCTAGCATGACTCCTTTCTCACTGGACATGTTTAGAACCATTGTCTCAAATTCTCCTTTATTCCCCCTTGATGGGGTCTTCTTGTAGGTGGGATCTGGATCTCGAGGTTGTCCAAAGAAGTCAAAAGCAATTCCCTTTGGGTCGGTAGGAGGTAAGACTGACTGGGATGGATTTGCCGCAGGAGGTGTCGGTGTGACTTGACTCTCTGTAGGATTGTTGACAGGTATCCCATACATGCTGACTGGAAACTCGCTGGTTGACGAGACAGGGCGATCCGCAGTTGCAGAGCTTGAAGTGGGCTGCCCAATCTGAGGAGAGGTTACCACCGGAGGAGTGGTTGGTGGCAGGTGCGGAGCACTGCCAGGGGCTGTTGTATTAGGAGGAACCGGGTCTTGATCTTGCCAGTTGAATAAAGGACTTGATACATCAGGCGCTAGCGTTATCTGAGGATACGAAATCTGGCCTTGTTTGACTGCGTCCAGCTTCTCCATCATTTCCTTTAGGACTTGTGCTGCAGCGCTTTCGTCTTCAGCAGTCGACATCCTTCTTGACCAATAAATAAAATTCTCAACAAGATACAAAACTTGACAGGTAGAACACTAACGGTGTTCCTCCTCATTAATCATGGGTTTAAATTAACTGGAAAATTTCATGGTTCAAACATATAGAGGAAAAAGGAATGGCATCTCTACCAACTTTTGTAAATTGGGAAAAGGCAAAATGCACCATCTTTAGTCAAAAGAAAAAGAAATAAAGAAAAGAGAGCTTGATCATCACCAAAATATAAGCTACAGTGAACCTTTTCCCCTAAAAGAAAAAAATTATACACTTCAAAGTTTAACACAAGTGGGAAAAGCAATCAAATATACAAAGCAAAATGGTGACAAAGATGGAATCCAAGAAGATAATCTTCCTAAAGAAAAAGGAAAAGAAAAACTAACGAAAATAATTTGAAAACTTTGAGTTTTAACAAAAATGTGTATAAGTGAATAGTATCAGAAGTGACTTTTTAGAGTACAAATATTATTTTCGTTAAACGTGAATAATACCGGAAGTGTTTTGTTAAAACTCCCGAATTTTACATGATTTAGTTGCCTTTTGTTGCAGGTTTGCTAAAAAAAGAACGTTACTTGGTTCTTTACCTGTAACGAGTCATTCATTTTAAACTGTCAATCATTTGCTGATACATATACACAATTGGAGAAGCACGAAAAGAAACGTTACTGCTGCTAAACTGTAAATTGAACAATCCCGAATTCTTACAGGTAAGAAGCCAAGTAATTTCCACGACGTAATTTTAACTTGGGATGATCATTCATGCATTTTGAGCCAAAGTGTTCCTGCAGATCTTACAAAACAAAAGTAAACTTAGTAAAGAACAATGCCAGAAATATCAACTCAGAAATATACAAATACACTGATGCGCTATAGAACTGTGGAAAAGAAGAACTTGTATCTAAAATTTAATCATATGTGGCTCAGAAAAAAAATCTACCTGAAAATCTGATCAATCTGTCACAGATTTCCGTGCTACTTGAAAGTCAAGGTGTGTGAAAATAGTTGAAGAGGCTGAGAGTGAGTGAGACACCAGTTTCTTGCACTTACTTTTCTCAGGACGAAAACCAATGGAAAATGAACTTATTATTTAAATAAAACGGGAATATAATTTTTATTTTCCCCTTAGTTTAATGAAAATAATAATAAATATACCATAATTGATAGAGAAACGGAATTTTTTGATAAATTAGTGATTTTTTTTTCATTTTAAAAAGGGGATAAGTGGGTGCCAAAGTTATAGCAGTCTATTATTTTAGGAGTTGTGAAGACTCACAAAACATTTTAACCTCTCTTGATCACCATCTTGTAGATCACCAACGTAAAAAATCAAACTTAGAACGAGTTGTATAGAATCAGGACTAGAATTCGCTCCGACCACTGAACCACCACGTAGTAATTAATGAATTGGTGATTGGAGGGTAAGAATGTGAGGTATGGAATATAAAGAAAATAATTAAAATATTATTAAATAGAGGGGTCAATTTATTCTTCAACAGTGACGTCGGCAATTATATATAGGAATAACAAACCAGAAAAGCTAAATGCAGCTTTAATATAAAATAGATAAATAAATATACTGCAATGGGGAACAGAATCCATGGAAGCATGCATCACTCAGAGTAAGGACTGAGGAGAGTTGGAATAGGGACTGGAGGGAGAGCAAACTGCTCCCATGTCATTGTCCTGCCTCTTACTCGTCATTTTATTTGGTATTGGTTAGGAGTTGGGACAAATCATTGTTGCACAATTCTTGCCACAAAACTCGCATACTGTGCGCGAAGAGATAAATTTTGGTAGGACTGTGGGATTGGGGTAGTTCTCACATTAAGTACCAGCTTGGTATTGTTGAAATTTTAAACAAAACTGGCATGCGTTTAAGTATTTGGCAAACATTTTAAATTGGTTTTTTTTTTCTTCACAATTTTAGGTAAAAAAAAATCAAAAAACTGGAACTGTAAAGACAGTTTTAGAAAACAGTTATTTTCATCTCATTAACGGGTGAACAGTAACATTTAAAATGAATTTTTCAAGATTACAATTATGCCCTCCTTTCTCTATACGCTATCAGTCTCGAACCAGATCTGAAATTTGGGGCATCCTAAGTGGATTAGTGAGAGGGTCAAGTGTGACCAAAATACATGATTTCTCTTTTTTTTTTTTTTTGAGAGGTGCCTTATATATGATTTTGAGAAGCATCCTACATATGACGTGATCAGACCAATTTTTTTCTCTAGTAGAAGGGCTTGTCCAAGACAAAACCTTTTAAAAAAAATTAAGATTCACACATCTTTAGTTACTATTTCAAATGTTTTTTTTTAAGAAACACGAGTGCTTATCTTTTATTAGAAACACGTCAAAATTTTCATAAAAATTTAAGTGCTTTAAAGAGCCCCTTCTTCAAACGGTATTACAAGCGTGATTGGTTTTATAAAAGTAATGTTGGAGATTGTGATGCTGAAAACACAATAGCATTGAACATTATTTCCAAATTTCCAATTGCATTCCAAAAACAAGATGACAATGCTTAAACAGAAAAAGAAAAGAAAATAAAATAAAATAAAGAGTACTGGATTTTTTTCATGGGGTTTGCACATTAAATTCCGACTCGGAGGATTGCCTAGTTTTGGTGTCGGATTGCCGGAGTTCCTCTATCATTCTGACTACGTCATCCATGTTGGGGCGTGTTTCGGGCAATTTTGTTACGCATGCCAGAGCAATCTGCAGCATCTGCACCATCTCTTCTTCACTGTGTTGCTGTTTTAGAAGTTCCAAATCAAAAACCTCAGCTGTCCACTCCTCACGCACAACAGACTTAACCCAACGCGGGAGATCAACCACGCAGTCATAACCTGGATATTGAAGCGTGGTTTTGCCTGTCAGCATTTCTAAGAGGAGCACACCAAAGCTATAGACATCAGATTTGTGAGTGATTTTCCGCATGTCAGTTGCCTCGGGAGCGCGATATCCCATGGCCCGGGACATGGCTGGAGGGAAGTTCATTAGAGGACTCAACCCTACGTCTGAGATGCAAGCCTCGAGTTCTTGGGTGAGGAGGACGTTTGTGGACTTTATATTGCCATGGCTAGATTTTGCACCCTCGGAATGAATGTGGGCAAGTCCCTTGGCAATCCCGAGCGAAATCTTTACTCTTGAATCCCAGTCTAGTGGAGACCTCCCAGCATCACTGCTTCCTACAAATTCATCGGAACAACAACAACAACAAAGCCTTATCCATCGAAACAACGAAAATAAATTAAAGTAAATATAATCAGACATTAGGATTTAGATTAGGCATCATACCATGCAAGTGTGCAAACAAGCTTCCTGTTGGAATGTAGTTGTACACCAAAAGCTTCTCATCTTTCGAAAAATAATAAGCGCGAGGAGGCAGGACATTTGGGTGCTTCCCTACCTTCTCCACCAGCTCCATATGCTGCTCAAACTCCCTCTTCCCCACCACAACTTCCCTCAACCGCTTCACCACAACCGTTGTTTCCTCATCCAATACAGCTTTGTAAGTTGTTCCGAAACTTCCTTTGCCGAGAACTTCAGCTGACGCTCTCAGCAGATCCTCAAGATCAAAATTGAAATAGCAACCTTCAAAGAAGAACAGCTTGTTCTTCTCAGCTTCTTGCACTCCACTCCCAAAATCCTTAGGCATCTCACCCTTTCCATCACCCGCAGCCTTCCCTTTCAACATCCCGCCACCTACTTTGTTAGTCCTTTTCCAGCAGCATATGACAACCACCAGAACTAGAAGAATAAACACTGCAGAGCACCCAAATGCCATGGCAATAATGGATCCCGGGCTGAGTTTTTTTATGAGTGTAGCATGGTGATTTTTCAGAATGGTTGGCGAGGGTGGCAAGAAAGCAGAGGATGCAGAAGGGGTAGAGGAGGTGGTTTTAGAACAATTGTTGAGAGGTTCTCCACATAACTGAGGATTCCCAACAAATGAAGAGTTCGAATATTTTTCGAGGGAATATGGAACCGAGCCATTCAAGTTATTGTAGCTCAAATTCAAAAGCTTAAGTGCGGGGAGGTTCAGATTGGGGATGGCTCCAGAGATGAAATTGTTTTGGAGGTACAACGTAGTGAGGCGTGTAAGATTCTGGATTTTAGTTGGAATGCTTCCGGAAAAGGAGTTGAAGGAGAAGTCCAAGACAACGAGGTTGGGAGGCAGAGAGGCAGGTAGCATGCCGGAGAAATTATTGTGTTGGAGGTAAAGGTACTCCAAGGAAGGAATGGATAGGATATCAGAAGGCAGACTTCCATAGAGGAAGTTTGAGCGGAGGCTGAGGACTTGAAGAGCATGAAGCTTCCCTATACTGTTGGAAGGGATGGAACCGAAAAGTCCAATCCCCGGAAGATGGATGGCAGTCACACTCGTTTTGTTTAGATTGCATGTGATTCCAACCCAAGACGTGCAAACTGGTGTGGAAACATTCCAGTTGAGTTTTTTGATGTGGACAACGGTGGCAGCAAAGTTGAGGAGGGCTTGTCTATCCGAGTTCAGGTCAGAAAAAACCGAGGAAGGGAAAGGCGGAATAAGGAAAAGGAAGATAAGCGTGCAAAAGGAGACCTGAAGCTTCATGATTTTCTGCTCAGAAAGAAAATGATACAATCAGAAAACTTCGAAAACAAAGTTAACGAATCATGCAGAAGGGATACAGATAGCAGTGAAAATTCGTCTACATTTCGGGTTTAGGATGGCAAAGAACCACTCAATGACTTGGGAAAATCCCAGAGGATTGATCACAACTGTGTTTGAAAAGTGTTGTTCTATATAAAACGCCTCGCTTTATGCCTTAGCGATTTCAAACTTCGGATCAAACACAACCCAAACGAAAAGGTGATAAAAGAAAACCTACTCAACTCAGCATCAAAGGTCACATAACTTGAGACAGATTCCATTAGGGACAAATAAATATGCTAGCTAGCCTGTCTTAATTCTTATGATTGACATAAGAAATTGATTTAATTTCTTTCAAAAAATTACAGTGGCTATTCAAATACGAATTCGATCGATTTTTACCTACTAGGAAAGCACAGAAGATTAAAAACAAAAATATGGACTTTTGAAAAGTAATCTCTATATTTAGACGGATTAATCATGGGTTTAAATTAACTGGAAAATTTCATGGTTCAAACACATAGAGGAAAAAAGGGATGGCATCTCTACCAACTTTTGTAAATTGGGAAAAAGCAAAGTGCACCATCTTTATCCAAAAGAAAAAGAAATAAAGAAAAGAGAGCTTGACTTCACCAAAATATAAGCTGCAGTGAACCTTTTCCCCTAAAAGAAAAAAATTATGCACTTCAAAGTTTAAAACAAGTGGGAAAAGCAATCAAATATACAAAGCAAAGTGGTGACAAAGATGGAATCCAAGAAGATAATCTTCCTAAAGAAAAAGGAAAAGCTCAATATTCTGTGAAAGATGGAGGGTTTGTTGTGTGCTACAGGTTTCCCTTGGTATTGTAGAAGCATGAAAAGAAAAGTTACTTCTGCTAAACTGTAAATTGAACAATCCCGAATTCTTACATGTCAGGAGCCAAGTAATTTCCACGACGTAATTTGACTTGCGATGATCATTCATGCATTTTGAGCCAAAGTGTTTCTGCAGATCTTACAAAACAAAAGGAACAGTGCCAGAAATATCAACTCAGAAATATACAAATACACTGATGCGCTATACAACTGTGGAAAAGAAGAACTTATATCTAAAATTTAATCGCATGAGGCTCAGAAAGAATCTACCTGAAAATCTGATCAATTTGTCACAGATTTCTGTGCTACTTGGAAATCAAGGTGTGTGCAAATAAGCAAAGTATAGGAGGCTGTATAGGGTGAGAGTAAGTGAGATACCATTTTCTTGCACCTACTTTTCTCAGGACTAAAACCAAAGGAAAATGAACTAATTATTTGAATAAAACGGGAATATAATTTTTATTTTCCCCTACGAAAATAAAATAAATATACCATAACTGATAGAGAAACGGAATTATTTGATGAATTGGTGGTTGTTTTTTTGTTATAAAAAGAGGATTAGCTGGTGGTGAAGCTAAGACAGTCTTTTTTTTTTTTTTTGAGTCGGGATGATTCGTAATAGCTTTTCAATTCCTAGTCATCATCCTATGATTCACTAGCGTTAGAAATAGAACTTCGAACCAGACGTGTGAAATATGAACCTAAAATTCGTCACAATCACTGAATCACTATGTGATGGTTAATGTATTGACGATTGGATTCGAGGAGTTATGAGGTAAAAATGTCAGTTATGCAGTATAATTGATATAATTAAATAGAGCACTCAACTTATTCTTCAACAGTAACGTCGGCAACGCAACAGAACATTTCTCAACCAGAAAAGCTAAATGCCGCTTTAATATAAAATAAATAAATATAGTGCAATTAGGAACAGAATCCATGAAAGCATGCTTCAGTCAAAGTAATGAATGAGGAGAGTTGGAAGAGAAACTGGAGAGCAAACTGCTCCCATGTCATTGTCCTGCCTCTTACTTGTCATTTTATTTGGTATTGGTTAGGAGTTGGGAAAAATCATTATTGCACAATTCTTGCCACAAAACTCGCATACAGTATGAAGTTATGAACAGATAAATTTTGGTAAGACTGTCGGATTGGAGTAATTCTCACATTAAGTACTAGTTAAGTATTGCTGAAATTTTTAAAAAAGTTGATGCCTTTTAATTGTTTGGTAAATATCTTAAATCGGCTTTTTCATCTCATAACACGGGTGAACAATAACATCTAAAATAAATTTTTCAAAATTCCAATTCTACCCTCCTTTCTTTGTAGTATTGAAACCAGATTTGAAATTTAGGGCGTCCTAAGTGGATTGGTGGGAGGGGGCTGGTTTGGTATTGCTGTGCTTTGAAAAAAAGCTGCTGTGAGAATAAGCGGTTGTGCTGTGAGAATAAGCGGCTGTGAAATAAATCAGCAGAGCGTTTGGTAAACTTTTTTGTAAAAGTGCTTTTGGAAAGAAAAGCAGTCTGATAGTGGGTCTTTTCATTAAAGGAGCACTGTAGCTCCCATGTGCTTTGAAAAAAAGCCAGTTTTCCAAAGCTGCAAATAGCAGCTTCAGCTTTTTCCTTTGATTTTAGCTTATTCTCACAGCAGCTTCCAAAATAAGCCTTTTTTTTTTTTCAGTTTACCAAACACCTAAAACTCTCACAGCTTTTTTTCATAGGTGCTTTTTTTTTAAGCACCTCACTCCCAAACTAGGTCTAAATGTGGCCAAAATACATAATTTCTCATGCTTTTTGTGAGGTGCCTTGTATATGATTTTGAGATGTGTTATACATATGACGGGATGAGACCAATTCTTTCTCTAGTATAAGGGCTTGTCCAGAAACAAAAACCTTTAAAACTTTTTTTTAAACACAATAAAAATTTCATCAAAAATTGAAGTGCTTTGAAGAGCGCCTAGCAGATACTTCTTCAAACGATATAACAAGCTTGATTAATTTTATAAAATGCTTTTAGTCATTCTAAAAATGCTTACAAACAACTTATAAGTTAGGAAGAGAATAATTCCCTTATACCCTAATAAAAGTATTGAATACCCTTGTAATTACTAATGGGAAATTTTTAATGTTGCTGCGTTGTTATGATGAATTATCAAGCATGATATTATAATTGGAAAGTGATTCTTTTCGGATTTCTTCCATCAAATTCATCCCATCAATCAATTTGAATCTTTAAAATTTGATTAAATAATTAAAAATATGAGATCTCTTTAAAAATTGTAATAACTTTAATCGTTTGATCAAATTTTAAAAATCTAGATTAATTGATAAATTTGATGGAAAGGATCCGAATCTCCTGATTTGACTTCAAACCCAAC